>NW_025920104.1:3190227-3790758 GCF_902686445.1 Sciurus carolinensis
TTCAGCCTGGAAGCTCTGTACAATTCCTCTTCACAATGAAGCATGTCACCTTTCGTATTCTGCCATGTGAAAATGTTTTCATCGTGTCAATTTCAGGCACTGGTTTCATCCACTGGCTTGGGCTCTGTATTTTACAGTGGCTGGAAATAGGAATCTTTACCATTTCTCAGAGGGCCCTGTGCCACAGAGGCACTAGTCTGGTCAAGGGAATGAATCCTCTGGTGAACAGCGATGTTCTAGATATTTCTGCCTCTGAAGGTGAGTTGAAGAAACTGGAAAAATCACAGCAGGACAAATTCTGAGTGCAGCCCAGTTCTAAGGCAGCAGCCAAGGTGGTTGGGCCTTGCAGGTGGACTGAGCACAGAACATCTCTCCTGGCATGGCACCTCTCCCCTGTCCTCCTCCCAACATGCTGAGTGAATGACAGCCTCTTCTCCTCATGAACCATCACAGCAGCCACACACCTGCACTTAGAAGAACAACTCCCCAGGTTCCAGTTGTCTCCCGTTAGGGCTATCTCAGAAAGGAGGGGCAACTGATCAAACAGGGTGTGATGTTTCCCAATTCAAGGAGCACCTAAGCCAGGGAGCTGCACTGCATGCTCCCCTGCCCTGAGCTGTCAGCAGCCATCATTCTTTGTGGCTGCTAGGACCCTAGGTGAGTTGCCTGACTCGGCCAAATCACAGGTGTTCCCAACATGGAGGGGTGATTTTGGAGGGCAATGCCAATGGGGCTGGTTCTAAGCTAGGTGTCCAATGTGCCCTAATGCAGCCCTCTGTCCCTGCCCCAGACCTCGTGGGGGCTCACTGCCCACAACAGGAGCTAGGTGACCATGCTCTCATGATGCCCTGTGGGACCAAACCAGCACACTGCCTCCTAGCAGGCCTGGAGTTTAGTGAAAGCTGTGAGGCTTCAGTAGGTTCCCCTTTCCTGCCTGGTCCCAGAGTGATCCCTGGCCCACTCAGCTGCACCCCACTAACCCCATTGCTCCACTTCAACTGGGTCAACATTTTCAGATCCCATTTCTTGAAAGATCAGGCCCCTGGCCCTGGCTCCCTTCCGCTTTCCTCTTACTGTCACCATGGAGCTGGTGCTTCTTTTCTATCTCAGTCTGAAGCTGCCAGGATCAGAAGCGTCTCTGGTTGCCATGGAACCATGATTCCACTGTTCTGTTATGCCACCCCTTGACCTCAGGCACTCTCTGAGGTGCAGCCACTTCTCAACATCCAGATGGCCCTATACCCTAAGAAAACCTCTGGAGAAAGAGAGAAAGTGTGTGCTCCTACTGGAGCCTGGAACCTCTGTGCCCTTCACACCTGCCATGCCCAAAGCCCACCCCTTCCACTGAGAATAGAGTTCACTCTCCCATCTTTTCCTCTCAGGGAATGGCAACACTGGAAACCAAAAATTAGGCCCTTTTTAGAGTGGAAATTATTGAAGTTGAAGGATTGAGAGATTCAGGATATGACTTTCAGCCACTTATCTAACTCCATTGAATCTTGGGAGAAAGAGCTGTGAATATAACTAGTGGCAGGTGAACATTGGAAGAGGATTTTTTTTTCTTTCTGCCAGCACATATCAGCCCTGGGACCCCAGATCCCATGAGCCATCACCACTTCCCTTTGCCTGTTCAGATTTACTGACAGGGTCTGGCTGTGTTCTTGATGTATTCCCTCATTTAATGAAAAAGGCTTTGCCCAGAAGTGACACTTTTCTCTACCTTACCCATTAAGAAGATTTTAGGCAAGATCCAGCACCTCCACTGGGTTGTGCATTTTGCCCAGTTATCTCCTGGTTACAAATTGTCGAAGTACAATGCCAGGAGGAAAAAAGGAGTGAAGAAGGAATCAGTGGATTGTGCTTGGAATGGCTAGGGATCCATGTGTGAATGATGTCAGAAATCTCACTTCATACTTACAACCTGAGCATATTCTGACTCCCATGTAGGCCTGCCTCTCCTCCTGTCCCCCTGGCCTCTATGCTCATTGATATCATTTTCTGCTTAGTGCTCAGCTACATCCCTTTTCTTCCTTCAATAGAAAGAGAAAAAATTTTCCCCTCATGACACACTGCTCTATTGTAGGTCTTGATGTGCACAAAAGGTTTCTTGCAGGATTGCTGTGAAAAGGAAGATGAAGAGTTCCTTAGGAATTGTTGACTTTGTCTGGGGCTGGGTTTTCTGCAGAGAATTTGACAGAGTCAGAGCAGTATAGGATCTAGAGTGTACCTAAAAGGGGTACTGTGAAGCTGAAGAGATAGTTCCTCTTGCAGAGTGCTCACCTAGCATGCACAAAGGCAAGATGATGTGGGGAAAAATTAAAAAAACTCCTTTGAATATGCCTGCCCTCCCTCATCTCAACTTTTTCCTTCTCTTTTCATCAACTGAATTCCCAGTTGAAAATGTATCATTTGGACATGCAAGCCTACTCCACTCAGACTTTCAGCATGGAGATGCGATCAACAGGTGTAATGCATAAGAAATCAAAAGAATTATCCCTCCAGAAAAATTAAAAATTTCCCAGAAATAAATTTTTAAAAATACCCACAAAATATCCAAATTGCCAATTTTGCATTCTCTCCTTGTAATAATGTTTCAACATGCTCTGTTCATCAATATTGTTTTCTAATGACTGATACTTCTTACTCATTTGCCAGTGAATACCTTCATATCTAAAGTGTTTTTTTTTTCACTATTCTGATGAATTGATTTTCTTCTTTTAGAAGGCAAACTATCTGTTCAGTCCTTCAGGACAATGGCTATCTTTCCTGAAATAGTTTTTTCCCCCCCTGGGCCTACCTTAGTAACCCAGTGACTATTCTAGTTAGTACCTAACAAATTGCCCTGTAAAATTTTTCTGTACAAATCTAATTCATTTGCTCCCAGAATGTTGGGGATTTTTTTTGTCACCTCAGTGTCAACAGTTCTAATTATTTGAACCAAGAACTGAATAAGTTTTTGGTAAGAGTTAGTTGAAAAAATGGTGACTTTTCTGGAGGTTGGTATGAAGAGAGGCTTAAGGAGTGAGATTATCAGCCAGAGGCAAGAAATGGTAAAAACAGGGAAAGCTGTAGCATGACATGGAGAAAAGCACCAAATGGACCCATATTAGTATACTTGAGGAGTAATGGCAGAGGACAGAACAGGCAGGGAAAGGATAGAGGCTGATGGCTGCATATGCAGTGTAGCTAGACCAATATCAATGCTGTGGGTGGTAGACATGAAGGGTCTTTGTGTGAATACAGATGAATAATGAGAAGGCAACAGTGCAGTGTGACGTTCATGTGGGCCTGAATGGAGGGAGTGATTCCAGAAATACAGAGGATAGACAATGTTCAGTGATCTGTATAGAAAGAAGTTTAATTTAATGAACAAAGATAAAGAAGCTGGGCCAGCTGAAATGCTTCCTCTGTTTCCTTTGCATTTCTTTCCAGGTTTATGTACCTCATTTCCTCTTCCTTTTAGCTCTTCAAAGCAATTTCTAGAGCTTTGGTCTTGATTAATTTTATTTTACATTCTTTGGATGATTCCTACTACAATTTCTTCCCTATTCAGTAGTTGTATTTAAAAATACATATATTTGTTACAAGATATATAACCCAGGAGATCTATATGACTGAGCCTCATCCACAACATTATTTACTTACTAGCTGATTAGCTCACTTATTTATTTATTTCTGAGATAACTTCTTGCTAAATTGCTTATGACTTCACTCTTCACTGAGGCTGGCCTATAACCTGCAATCCTCCTATACCAGTCTCTGGGTTCACTGTGATTTCTGGTGTGTCATTTTACTTGGCTAGAAATATAATTTTTCTATCTTCCTTGTTTTTGTCCTTTTACTTTCCACAGAGATATGTTTAGAAAAAAAAATACTTGTGCCTTCACTGGATCTGGTTATGATTGAACTAACATGCAACAGCTCTTCATTTAGACTTTCTAAAGGCAGTTCCTTCCCTTGCAAATCAGAATGTGGTCCATGGATCAGGAGCATTGGAAATATCTTTAAATGTTTCAGAAATGTGTAAGCAAAAACCTGTTGAGTACAATGTGCATTTTGAACATGGTCCCCAATATTTGATTCACTAAAGTTTGAGCATTCTTGGGTATAGCTACTCTTCTTCCAGTTCCTCTAACATAACTTGCCTATTTGAAATCCTCATATTTTGTTCCCCAAATTGTAGGTGTATTAGTATTCATAATCTTTCAATGAACATTTCATCAGGTTATACTTTGCTGATCCTTTCATAATACTCCTACCTTTATTCATTTCCAGATTATATTACTCTGCACCATATTTACTTTTCTAGGAAGTCAGAACCTTTCATATAACAATAAATTATATACATCTATGGTGGATCATATGTGTTTATATTTATTTATGGCAAACCAAATATAGCCCTGCATGATGTGGCATGCATTTCTTAATTACTTTCCGATGTCGATAAATAAAATTACTGTTGGAAAATTTTACTCTCAGACCAGTGTTGTTACTGGAAACTCAGTTTTTTCTAAAGCTGTGCTCTTCCACTTTCTAATGTTTAACCTGAGTTTACCTCCCTTCAAAATGTGCTCCCACTCTTTTGCTTTATTTTGTTGTCTGTGATATTTACCTTTCTTATTCTTTGTTCTCTCTTCTCCTCTCCCCTTTTATATTTGCCAACTTTCTTCTGATATAATCTATTGGAAGCCAATAGATTCTTATTTAGCAGAATCAGACTAGCCTGAGTCACGGGATGCAGAGGCCTGATTTCCAGGTACTAACAGGCACAAAATTATGTCCCAGATTACCGGAAGCATGTGGTGCTGCATTCCAGTGGTTCTATGTCCTCCTGGAATATCTCCCCTAAGAGAATGGCTTCCCTAACTCCACTCTATCCTGTCAATCACAGAAGAAGCTCCTCCAGGTCTTAAACCCCTTTACATGTGTATTAAAAATAAAGGTGAGTAGTTGTTGTTAGAGGTCAGAGATGGTATGGCCAAACCTGTCATGCCCCCTCTCATTTAAAAAAGTATTTGCTCTTGTGTGTTTCTTGAGTACATAAGTTTTTGGGAAATAGACTGAAAAACAGTCAACATCCTCCTCCAGCAGTTAACCCTTTCCTCATCCACGTGGGACATGGCAGAGAGGACCTCCACACTAAGAAGATCCTGAAATGGAATTCAACTACTTTATTGACATTCTCAACTTAATCTGTTACTGAAACTTAATAAGATATGTCACTTATTACCATTTCACCCTTATTCCTTTCTATGTAGTATTTAGTATGTTTAATTCTTCAACTATTAGAATCTAATAGGACCCATGTTTTAAATAAACATTATAGCCAATGTTATTTTATGATTTGTGGTTTTTACCTTCTATAGGTCCTGTTATGCCACACTTTTTCTCTTTGATATGCATCACCAGATAAATGATCAATGCATTTCTGAGAAAGACTCAGGGAGATGTTCTGGCAAAATTAATATTAATAATGAGGTGCATAAATAAAACCAAAAATTAGGAGTTGGGATGGCATCAAATTAAAAAGCTTCTACACACTGATGGAAACAATTAATAACATAGAAAATAAGCCTACAGAATGGGGGAAAATTTTTGCCACCTTATTCTCAAATATGGGATTAAAATCCAGAATATGTAAAATTCTTACAACACTTATCTCCAAATAAAAAATGACCCAAGAAATAAATGGACAAAAGAACTGCAGAGATACTTCTTTAAAAAAGAAATTCAAAGGACAATAAGTGTGTGAAAAAATGTTCAACATGTCGAGTAGTAAGGGAAATACAAATCAAAGGTACATTGAAACTTTACTCCAGTTAGAATGTCAACTATTAATAAATGTTAACAGGAATGCAAGGAAAAGGTTCACTCATCTGTCATTGATGGAACTTCAAATTAGCAACATCGCCCTGGAAAGCATTATAGAGAAACTTCAAAATGATAGTAAAAGGACCACTGTATGTTCCAGTTATCTCAGTTACTGATACATATTCAAAGGTCTAAAATAAGCATATTATATAATGGTAGAAACATAATGTATATAGCAGCACAATTCAACATAGCCAGGCAATGTAATCTGTCTAGGTACCAATCAGCAGATTAATAAACTATATATATATATATATATATATATATAAAGGAATATATATAGTGCATATTTGTATATAAATAATTTTTAAAATATTTTTATTTTTAGATGAGCACTATCTTTATTTATTTATTTTTTTAATGTGGTGCTGATGATCAAACTCAGTTCCTCACATGTGCCAGGGAAGTGCTCTATAACCAAGCTACCATCTCAGTCCCTATAGTGAAGTTTTACTAAGTTATAAATGAGAATGAAATCATGGCATTTGCTGGTAAGTGAATGAAACAGGAAAATATATCATGCTAAGTAAAGTAGACAAGAGATTTAGAAAGTAAAAGGTTTCTGTCATTTGCAGAATGTTTTCTATCATTTGAAGAAGCTAGACAAAAATAAAGGGTAAAAATGGGGAATTTTATGAAAAATAAAAGAAAACAGATGAGTAGGGGAATGAATTGAGGCTGGAGAGAGGAGGAAAAGCAAAGAAAGCAATGGTGGAATGAATCTGAACAAACTTTCCTGTGTACACATGTGAGAATACCACTGTGATTTGACCTTTATGTATATCCATAAAGCACAAATTAAGACAACTATAAACAAACAGAAGAATGATCTGTGGACTAGAGAAAGGTAATATCAGGAAGGAGGATGGAAGGGAATGGGAAAGTATTGGGTACTTAATTGGAGAAAGTTTTATTCCATGCTTTATAATTATGTCAAAATTAACCCTGATCTTATGTGAACTAGGAAAAAGAATTAAACCACAATAAAAACCTACAAAAACTGTATGAACACTTGGAGAATGAACAATACATCTGCATGTTCAATGGATCACTGATGAAGTTGGGGTAAATTTTTAAGAACCTCAGAATGAAAGGAGAATAGACATACAGCATCCCAGAATCTATGTAATACAATAAAAACAGTTCTTTTTTTAGTGTTTTGTTTTCTTTTATTGAAGCATACTTATACATAATAGTGGGATTCTTTATGACATATATGTAAATTTTCAAAGTAGTACCTTTTTTTTCCCTTCCCATCTCTCTCCCCTGATCTAGCAAAAGCAGTTGTAAGAGAAAACTTCATAAAAATGACTCTCTACATTTAAAAATCTGAGAGATTTCAAATAAAAATCCTAATGTTGCAATGCAAGGTAATAGAAAAACAACATTAAATCAGTTTGAACAAGTACAATGAAAGTTTACTATAAAATAGAAAATAAAGGAAAACTACAAAGTAATAAAGAATCAGAGTTTATTTTTGAAAAGGGAATCAAAATTGACAAGCCCCTAACCAAGGTAATTAAAGGAAAGAGAAAGAAGAAACACATAAGTAAACCTAGAAACCAAAAGAGAAATATTAAAACAGACATCACTGAAATCCAGAACACTACTAGGAATTATCTGGAAAAACTTATTTTCAATAAACAGGAACATCTAGAAAAACATTATGAAGACTGACATGGTAAAAAAATAAAAAGCCTAGAATATACATATGAAGTAGTAGATATGAATCTAAACAACTCAAAATATAAATCAAAGGAATGCAAAATTCCAACCTAATAACAGACATATATTGAAGTAGTAATAAAAAGCCTCCAGGACCAGAGGTGAACACAGGGCTAAATTTTATCAGATATTCAAAGAAGAACTGATACCAGTGCCCCACCATTATATGTAAGAGAGAAGAAAAGACACTTCCAAAGTAATTCTACAAAGTCAGTATTACCTGATTGAGAAGGAAAATAAGGACACAACAAGGAAAGAAAACTAGAGGCCAATATCCTTGATGGTTGTAGTCTAAAAATCTTTATAAAATACTTGAAAAATATATTCAACATCACATTAAAAACAACAAACACTGCTGGACAAAGTGATGTATTTTTGCATTCCCAGAAATTCAGGAGGTTGTGTCAGGTGATTTAGTTTCAGTCAACCTGGGCAATTTAGGGACCTGGAATCAAAGTGAACAACAAAAGGGGCTAGAGGTGTGGTCAGTTGTGGAGTACACCTTGGTTAAGTCTCTGGAGGTCACACACACACACACACACACACTCACACACACTATACACCATGAGCCAGATGGTTTTATTCAAGGAATGCAAAAATGGGTTAATATATGAAAACTAACAAAACAAATACACCAGATAAAGAATCAAGGGCAAAATCATAAGTTAATTTCAATAGCTGCAGGAAAAGTCTTTGACAATATTCAATGGCACTTCATTACAAAGCCCTGAGTAACTAGAAAGAGGAGGAACTTACCATAACATACCAAAGACCAAGTATAACTTTCCCTTCATAAATGAATTCTTCCTATTTTTATTAGCCAAGCCATATTTTTGGCTTGCATCCTGATTCTTTTGCTATATGATGACTTACCACAGAATTCACTACTCCCACCATATTCTACAAATGTTGATTCTATACATAAACCACAACTGTTGCAATCCTTGTTATTAGAACCCTGAGGCCTTAGACTTATATCTAGGTTGTTTTGCATCATTATGTGCATATGAGAGATGATATGTAAAAACAATTGAGAAAATCTTTTTTTTTTTTTTAATTTTACCTTTGGGTCAACTAATGTGAAGAGAAAACCTGGAATGTTCTTTATGCTGCTGTGTTCTATAAGAGTGGTTTCAACCACCTTTTTCTTTTTATGATCAGCATTACAGTTGTCAGGTAATGTTCTGATTTCTGGTTCCCTAGTGTCAGTGTTTGCTTCTATAATAATAAAAACAAAGTAGAGAGTATATGAAAAAGCTCCATAATTTCAAATCAATGAGCAGCTCAGCAATAGGTATTCTTCAAATATTTTACCCTCTTTCCTTGATTCATTAGAAGCTTGATGTGATTCTCCTTCTTCTTCAGGGACATTCTAAGAAAGAAAAAATATTTAGGTGTAAATGAACCAAATATGAAAAATTATCCTAATAGTTTCCTTTACTGCAGGATATAAGAGAAAGATAACACATTTCTGAGCCATTCCAATATAAAAATCAAACTTCAATTCTTCAACTTACTAATTCTTCTCATGGGGGTGATAATGATTAAAGATAAGAGAGATCTGAAATATTACTCCCATTACCTCCAAGATAATTGCACAAATACTGACATTCATGAAACTATTTTATTAATCCAAATTACCTAGAAAAAATTATAGTCATCTGTAGTTTAGAGTGCTTTTAAAAAAGTTAAAAATTAAATTGTGATATTTTGAATGAGCTTTTGTGACTTATATTGGCACAATTATCTCATGAAATGAAAGCATAAGACCTGAACTTTAAGAGTACCTTATAAATAAAATCGGTTGGAATCACAAAGAGTATAAACTCTGTCCATCCTGTGTGTCAAATAGCTAACAATAAATGTAAATATAATTGTTGAGCTTTCCAAGAAAGAGAAGAAGTGTGCCACAATCTTTTGGGAGCAGTGAATGAAAACCACACACAGTTATTAAAAGAAAAGATTTACTAAATATCCAAAGAATGGTGACAGAGATGGCTCAAAGAACAGACATTGGAGAGATGTTTTATGCAAGGGAATACTGAGTCTTGGGAGTAAATCATTTTAAAAAAATAAGCAAATCTTCATTTAAGTCCAAATATATACTTCATGATTAGAGGATGCTTGGAGGATATTCTTATTCCTACTTTCATATTTATGACATTTCTCTAACTTGTTTGCTTCTTTTTATGGCATCAATTCAAGATAACTCACATGAATTTTTATATCCCAGACATCAAAAGTGAATACAAACTTAAAGCATAATATTTTTAGAATTCAGTAGAGTTAACTGATAGTGATTTCATGCATGTTATTTAGAACACTTCATTATATAGCAATTTTTTCTACAAATTTATTCATGTTCAAAAAATTAAGTTGTTTATATTTGAAACCTTTTTGTATCTGCTCCAGAACATATGCAAATATATTTATAGCTCATTAAAAATTGAAAGCTATAAAGTGAATAGTTACATAACTAAGCAAATAACTTTTAACATTTGAGATCTTTGTGACATAAGGTCTTGGATACTTTTAGGCACCATGATACAAATAATTATGAAACTAACATCATCATATGGTTATCAGAGTTTCTACTTCTAGAACTGGTGATTATTTTGCACAAGATATCAATTTTCAATTAAAGGAAGAGTTTTAAATATACTTAGTGGAAAGAGCCAGAAAGCATGGTGAAATTCCTTTTAAATGCAAATATCTAATAATTTTATTGTATTTTCAAACCTTTATTTATTTACTTAGTTTTATGTGATGGTGAAGATTGAACCCAGTGCCTCACACAGACTAGGCAAGTGCTGTACCATTGAGCTACAACTGCCACTCCTAATCCATAAATTAATATACATATTCTAAATTTCTATGTTTCCCTAATTTATAACAATATTTTAGTGTAAAAATGGAGCCAAGAATTGAAATAATGAAAAAGTTCTCCTAGAAATATATGGTAGTAAAATATAAAGGGTCCAATAAAAAAAAACACTGCAAGCAATGTGCTTTACTTATTTCAAATTAAAGGCATAAGGGAAATTTCATGATTCTACAAAAAACAATGAGCATGAATGCTAAAAATCATGTAAGTATGGCTTAAATTTTACATTAATATAAACCTAACAAAAAATCCTTGACCATATTTCCTATTTCTTCTGCATTGAGAAATTTATTCCTAATACAGTTTAACTGTCATATGTATTTTCAAGCCCAATGTCCAACCCCCTACACTAAACTACTCAATGAACACTGGCATTTATACATGTTAAAAATATCAACATAATTCTCTTAAAATGTTTTGTTTTTCCTGAGCGAATTTCCAAAAATATATCAGGAAAACCATTGCTAAGTTTCAAGTATTAACACCTCCAAACTCAATATTAACAGGAAGAAAATTAATTGCACAAAAGATCACTTTAAGTGAGATTGATAGTAGAGCTCATCCAATGTAAGACACCATCAGGATCAGTTTCAGTGGGACGACCTTACAGCAAAAATGTATATTAAAGTGGGTAGGTAGGTTTTTCTCAATTAAACTCTGGTGAAAATTTGGATTCACCTATATGAAATGCTATTTCTTGACTGATTTGATTAAAATCAAATTAAGCTCTTTTATAAAACTCTGCCTCAACTTTTTCAAACTATGAAATAATCAATGAACATACCCATTTTGTTGGTGGATATTTAATTTATTTATCTGTTTGGTGCTGAGAATCTTAATCAGTGCCTCACATGTCAGTCAAATGCTCTACACTGAGCCACAATCCAGCACCTCAATGAACACACTCTTTAATTCCATTTCAGACTGACAGCAAGTATATTGGCAGAACTTGAGAACAGTTTATTCTCAGAAACTGCCTGTCTTGAAGGCTGAACTTGAAATACCATTAATAGCTCTCATAATATTTTCTTTTTACCTGAAGTGGAACAAACCTTTGATAACCCAAGACAAGGTAGCAAGATGCAGGCTGCCCTCTCTCTTGGTTATCCATGGATCAAAGACTAAGTAAGCTGGCTTGAAAATTGTGGTACTGGTTCTTCAGCATGTTTATCACCTGCAGAAAATACCCCACTTTGCAGGGTGTGGTGATGTATGCCAGTAATCCCAGAAAGTTGGGAAGATAAGGCAGGAGAATTTTAAGTTCAAAGCCAGACTCAGCAAACTAGTGAGTCCCTCTACAGCTTGAAAACACCCTGTCCCAAAACAGAACATAAAACAAAAGGGCTTGGGATAAGTCTCAGTGGTTAAGCATCCCTGGGTTTAGTCCCAAGTACAAAAAAAGAAAGGGAAAGCAACAACAAAAATAATTTAGCACAAGCAAGGTCCTAAGCAAGTCAGGGAGACCCTGTCTCTAAACAAAATATAAAATAAGACTGGGGATGTGGCTCAGTGGGCGAGTGCACCTGAGTTCAATCCCCAGGACCCATCAAAATAGGTAAATAAATAAATAAACCTATTGCTTCCCTTTACCCACAAACAGTATACTGAGATTCATAAAAACTTAAAAAAAATTTTAAACACTGAATGTTCAAGAATATGCTGTTATTGGGAATACTATTGTCAGGCACACTGAAATATTATACATCATAAAATACCTTTTTACCTGTGTAGGTCTCACTTTATTCAGATCCACATGAACTAGCAAGCACTTATATTTACAGGAAATCAGATACTCAAGAGGAAAGATTGCTACAAAAGTAGAATACTGGTAATTGTGCCTGTGTTTCCCTAAATATTATTGAAATATCATTCTTCCTCTGGGATTCAACTCCCCAGTTTCTCATTTTCAGGACTAAGTGGCACACTCCATCTTTTAAATCTACATCCTGTGAAGATGCAGATTCCTGACACAAGGTTACACTCCAAGGACCAAGTCAGAACTCTTTGTTTTTGTTTCTGATTCTTGAAAATAAGCTAAATGGGGTCTCAATCATAGGCCTTAGCATAAACGCATTACCAACTACTGAAGTGAAGATCTTTGATGACTTGCCCATCAGTTATCTCCATGATCTACCATGATCTACTACACATATACATGGGAATGACATCAGTGAGTTGGAAAAAGTGGAGGACAATGGAAACCTGCTAGAGGCCATAGATCCATGTATTCCACAGATTCTAGTCCCAAGTGTTTTAGTCTCTAAGCCACTTTCACATCTCTGTAAACTCTGGAATCTTTTCCCAGTGGCTCAAATTGTTTTAATATCTTTCAGCAGAACCTTGAATTTTGTCACTTATTCCAATTAAATAAACAAGAGTATAATGGCACTATCAGAAATCCTTCAAATTCTATTTTAATATGCTTTCTAGAGAGCATCCCATACTCTATGTCCTGAATATCTGTTTTGTTGTTAATCAAACTGGTCATAAACCCCAAGGTTTTGATCTATTTTATATAACCCTTATTTCTACCCAATGCAGTGATGTTCCTCCTCAGTCTTGCCCTTCCCTTGGTTAGCTTCATTCTGATATTCTACACTGGCCTCACTTAGTAATCCCATTCCTACCCACTTCAGTTGCTTTCCACAGTCATTCCTACCCTATTATGTCTGTTGTAAACACATTAACTACACAGTGATAATAAGGAAAAGAACTGAGTTTAGAATTGAGGAGCCTCAGTTCAAATCTCTTTGCTACCCCTTTCAATACTCAGAAAAGTCCCTTTAATATCTATAAGTTCAGGTTCCCCTCATGACCATCATTTGGCCAGCATGTCAAACACATATTGAAGGATGGGAGGGTATATTGATTAGCTGCTAAATTTTTTTTAAATTCTGAAATTTACTGAGCTTTTGATTCAGTCAATAGAAAAAAGTTATTCAATTGAGAGAATAAAAAAGAAACAGCAAGAGAGCACAGCAGAAAGTAAAAATAAAAATTCAAGAAAAAATTTTAATCATAGAAAAAGAAAAATAGTATAAAGGAAATATTTCTTCATAAAACTAAATATGAACAGTAACCTGAAGGGAAATGTAACTCTTGATTTATAAAACAGCTTTATAAAAACAGAACTACATATGGGGCAGGGTATTGAAGGAAACCAAACTGGAAAATCACGAAGTAGAGATATCTCTATACAGAGAGTTAATATATCTAATATAACATATTCTACACAAAGTTATTTTTGACTTCAAGTAAAATAATTCCTCTACAGAACTAGCATGATCTTGTTTATGAAGAAAACATGTGACCACAACTCTGTGAAATTTTTTCCTAAAACTCTTTAAACAGGCTGCTCAGATAAATAATGAATCAGAATTAACATACAACTAATTTTGCCTTTCTGAATTGATGATATAGACCTGCATCTTGATTCTAGTTCTGCACTGGCATCGACTTATACAGTGGAGGAATACAATGGAGTTGTCAGCCAGGCAAGCTTACAGTCTAACTGCAGGCCTGGCATTTATTAATTATGGGAACATGGGACAAAGAGTCAACTTCTATAAATGATAGTTGCTTAATTAGTAAATAACAGGTTATAATAGTACAGGCACTTTCAAAGTCACCATGATGACTTTAATAAACAAGTGTTAGGAACAATTGTCTATCCTAGACTGGAACACTCAAAAAAATCTTTATTCCTTTTATCTACATTCTCTAATCATTTAGCATAGTATCTTTTAAAATATATAAAATCCTACATGTATACAGGGTCATCTGTAGAATTTCCATCCACTATTAAAGAAGAGAATAAAATGTTTATTTAATCAACATTAGAAAATATGTAACATTAATGTGTATAACTGTGATTCTTTGTTGCAGAGTATTCCTCTGGGCCCCTATATGAAGAAGTTCCTATAATAGATACTAATTATATTTCTGATAGGCAGTTAATGAATTAAGAATTCCTATGTTCCATATTTTGTACTTTTCAAATGCAAGGAAGAGACATAAGATTTATCCAAAATTTGATACCTAAAAGTAAACAGTTGGTCCCATGACTGTAATTTTAACTAAAAATTGCAAGATGGAGAGAAAACAATATTATTAGCAGATTCAGGAGCATAAAGAAAGTGTCAAATAGCATAATTTTTCTGGACTAATTGCAGTGGGAACAATTATCAGACAATATTCTTATGTTGTTATGACAACAACTCCAGTAGAGGAAACACAACATAATAATTTGAAAATACTTCTCTTATTTATACAAAAATATGTAAGATTTCAGGGACCAAAGTTAAATTAACATAAAATTTATTTAGACAATATTATTTCAGATTATAAATTTCCTATAATTAATTGCATAAATAATCATGAATTCTAGACTATTAAGAAAATAATTAAGAACAGTATGAATGTAACATATATATGTATATATAACAGTATGAATGTAATATATATATTTAACTGCTCCTTTTTCATCAGAATATTCTTATTCCTATTTATTTATTTTTACACAAGGAACTGAACCCAGGGGAGCTGAAATTTTAATTTATTAATCTTTAATTTTTTAATTTTTGAGGTAGTGTCTTGCCAAGCTGCTTAGGGCCTCAATAAGTTTCTGAGGCTTTAAACTTGCAATCCTCCTGCCTCAACCTCCTGAGCTGCCAAGATTACAGGACTGCTGACACTGCACCAAGCATACTCCTATTTTTTGACATAAGCCATGAACACCAAGAAAAATTCACTTTCAGAAATCTTACCTGGGTTGATATTATCAGAATTTTTAGGTTCTGATTTCATATATTGAAGAATTAATTCTCTATGACTATGTATGAAAAATTAATAAAATTTGAATTTCAATATTGATATGAAAAACAAAAACCATATTCAATACATAAAATGTTTTAGACAACATAAATATAAAATCAGATTTTATAAAATGCAGTTCAAATTTGTCATTCCAGACATTTTGTTGACTTGACAATTATTTGTAAATTGTCCTATTTTCTTTTGTTTTTTAAATGGGATTTCACAATGATGCCTGGGCTGGTCTGGAATTCCTGAGCTCAAGCAATTCTTATGCCTCAGTCTCCCAAATAACTGGGGTGAACACACACATGCCACTGCACCCATAAGCTTATATTAAGAAAAAAGAAAGTAAGATGTAATGATCACGCATTGAGGGCAATAAAGTAAGTATATTAAATGATAATAGATAGTTTGAACTCAAAAAATGTCATGTCCCTATAAACAATATCTCTTTCTTCTTGCAAAATTAATTTCTCTTAAGATTAAGGACTTCTTCCAAAAATAAGAGTTGAACCCTAACTTAAAATGATGTTGTAACTTTTAAGTCTAAGTGTTATTACCATGAACACTCAGGGACTGGAATCAATAAGGGCATTTTGTAGTAAAATGTAATCATCACCAGACTGCAGAGCAACAAAGCAGCAACAGATTTGACAGAAACAAAAGCATTTTAAAAGTCCTCTTCCCTCTCCTTAGACTTTAAGAAAATCCTGAGGTCCTCAAGAAATTAAAGAATGTTGGAAAAGCTAATTTTCAGGGGAGAGTATAAAGATTTTTCTGATCAACTGGGCATTTCAAGATCCAAATAGCTAATTCAGAAAAAGTGTGACATGGTTTATACCCAATGGTCAGGAATTATACTTGGAATGACAGAGATAAGGCTGGGAACCATGATGATAAAAGTTCTAAAACCCTATGATAATGGCTAGTGATGCATTTCCATGGTACAGCTATTCACTAGGATGTATAAGGAGATGAGGGAAGAAAAGGAGAGGAGAGGGAAGAAAGGAACCTTGTAGAATATTCACAGTCATCACCACTTCTCATCTAGACTCTTGCAGGACTGCTGGCTGATGAAGTACTCTAACGCACTATTGTTTCATACATAGCTGTACCATGAAATTTCACCTCATGTGTAAAATGCAATAGTTGTTATTATTTTGAGCCTCCAATCAATGTTGATTAGTATTTTAATGTAAACAGTTACCCACTATGACCACTAGTAGCAGCATAAGCTAATACCATCTGTCCAAAGTTATCTGTAGCAGAGACAGCAATACCATTCTGGAGAAGCAGCTCAGCTATGTGTTCTGATTCGTGTTCCAGAGCAAACATGAGGTCTGTTCTACAATAACAGAGATCATTTCAACCTTAAGTATTTTGATAGAGTTATTTGAACAGCTAATTTATAATATTTTTCCAATTCAACATCTTACTTTACAGATACTCATAGACATAAACATCTTGGGACAGCAAATGTTCAGTTTTGCAAATCACCTCAAAGTCAAAAAGGAAAAAAAAAAGAAACTTCTTTTTCCAATGAGGAGAAGTTACAAACTTAAAATCTTCAATGAACAGTAACTATGATTAAGTCATTTATGAGAAAATGGTGAAGATTTAAATGAAGAAAGCTCCATTTCTTTCCTAGTGTGATGTAATGTACTGTAACTCACAGTCAGCTAAAGATCTAACAAAACAGGTTATTTCCAGGCTGCTAATAATAATAAAAATAGTAATAATAATAGAGATCAGGAAATATATTTATATTTAGTCATAAGTATTGTTTTCAAGGTGATGCACTACAAAAACTAGGAAAGAAATCTAGTGCATAAATCTAAGGCTTATCTTTTTTTCTCTTTATTGACTGTCTATATCTTATCTTTATTAAAATAAACATTTATCCCATTAAAACTAATTTCTTTTCCCTGCCCCTTCGAATTAAAAACAAAAGCACCAAAATATGTTAAAAATTGACAGCTCTGGCAATAGAAATTAATAATCACTTAGAAAAAATGTAACATCAATATTCTAAAAGGAAAGCAATTTAGAAGAGTCAACCAAATAACAAAATAATTTTAAATGATTTTTATGCTCAATATATCATTTCAAAAGAACAATATATCAGAAGTAGAATTTAAAAATACAATATAAAGTTTTAAATTTTCAATACTAAATCAAAATGTAAAGTAAATGTCCATACTTTACAAAACTAATAGGAAAACTCTTTGGCTAACAAAATATCACATGACCACAAACCAAATAACAAATATCTGCCAGTACTTTTGAATCATATATTGCACTTATTATATTTATATTGCTCAGCTTGAATAATTGGTTTTCTACCCTAACTGTGGTTTCTGTTTATATATATATATATATATATATATTCTAAATAACTATATTAATATTGTCCTTCCTATTGAGTTAATCATTTTTGCTTGAGTGATTTTTACTATACCACTAAGGTTTTAAAAATGAATAAAGGACTGTCCTTCCCTTCAGTTCAACAGTATGTATATTTGCTTTCCTCTGGATTAAAGTCTCTACCATCAGCTCTTTTTTATACTATATGGCAAGTAAAAGTGGTGTACAGTCATTCTGGAAAACAACAAAAACAGTAAATTTGCAAAATTCCACAAGTGAACTAAAACTCTTACAAAATGCTGTCTGAACATAAGAATATGATAAATAATTAAATTAAGGGTAATTTCTTCCATCTCATTCCTCTGCACTTCCATATGTGCTGATCCTTCTCTTTGCAATGCTGCTCCTCTGTCTAGAGTTGCCACATAAACTCTAGTCATTTCTTGAGAACACAGACTACATCTTTTTTCTCAATAGTCCTATACCCTAAAATGTATTAGTAAAGAATTTAAGTATTTTATTTAATTAATAAGCCAAATTTCCAATTTTTTATCAGTTTTATCAATCTACATTCCAAAGAATATCTACTTTTCCAAAAATACCAAATCTTACCAGAAAGGTACCTTGGTTCACTGTTAGAGAAATTTTACAAAACTGTGCATTATGTATCCTGTATTACAGGCACATCTTTGCCACTGCTTAACAGTTATTTCACATTGATTTTTCATAGCAAACATTTAAATATGAAGAACTAAATTTGCAGGTATAGGCTTTTCAATAACATGGAAGTTTCCTCCATGTTACTCAAGTCCTCTTGATTCTCTTCCATTTGTGATCTCAGAATTCCAGATATCAGTATCAGACACTCATGCTCCAAATGATTCACAAAGAAATTGGACTCTGAATTGAAAAGATAAGACTAACTAGACTCTTGCTTTTCCTTAATTTGTTCCTGTGTTTTCTGTTATTATTATTAGATGGAAGATATTTACCTTGTAAGTTAGAAAGCTGAATACAAAAGTATATTCTCCCTGAAGAATGGGTGGAAGTATTTTCTATCTACTCCACTGATAGGGTTAAATATACAGCATACATAACTCAGAAAACTTCATGTACCCCAAAAATAACTCAGAAAACTTCATGTACCCCAAAAATAACCTAACAAATAAATGGGTAAAAATACTGAGAATAAATTTTTTAAAAGATGAAACACGAATGGACAACAACCATACAAAAAATGTTCAACATCTCTAGCAATCAGGGAAATGATACAATAAGATTTAAGATCACTCCAGTTGGAATGGTAATGATCAAGAATACAATGATAAATGCTGGCCAGACTGTGGAGAGAAAGAAAACTTGGGCATTGTTGGAAGCACTGTAGACTAGTACAATCACTCTGGAAAGCAGTTGAAAGATTCCTCAGAAAACTAGAGATGGAACCACAACATTCCACTCCTATTTATATTTATAAAATAACAAAAATCAGCATAATACAGTGATACAGCTCCTTCAATGTTTATAGTAGGTCCAATTCACAAGAATTGCATTATAAAAGCAATCCAGATGTTCATCAATGGATGAAAGGATTAAGAACTTGTTGTATACATACACAATGTCATTCTACTTACCATATAGAAGAATTAAACTATATTAACTGCTAGTGAATTGGTGGAAATGGAGAATACCATGTTAAGTGAAAAAAGTCAAACTGAGAAGCTCAAAGGTCAAATGTATTTTCTCATAAGTGGAAGATAGAGTAAAACAGAGGAGAGGAGGAGGAAAAGATATAATTATGAGAAGATATAGGGAACATCATTGTGTAGAAAAATTTTGAGGGACAAACTGGAAGGACTAGAAAGAAAATGCAATGGAGAATGAACACTTCAAAAATGATGGTATGTTCATGCATAAATAAAGAACATAGAATTTCACTGTTATGTATAAGTAAAAAGAACCAACAAAAACTAAATAAATACACAAGGGAAAGGATGTCTATCAGAGAAGAGGAAAGAGAACAATGAAGGGGAGGAGGGACAGAGGGAAAGAGGGCAGGAAAGGGATTGAATCATGAACTAAAATCAAATTCCACACATGTGTAATTTTGTTGGGATAAACTTGACAACACTACTATGTACAACAATTACTATCTATACATTATATATTCAACTCCTATGTGTAACTATTAATATCAAATAAAAATAAGGCTATGAAATATGTTCTCAGTCTTAATGCAATTCTAGGACTCTAATACACATCTATTTTCAAAATTATTTTACTCTGATGCCATTTTAGTTGCTACTTAATGTGACTTAGAAATTTAGGCAAAACATAGTTCAGAAATTGTGCATATCAATGAGCTTAATACTGATCAATATTGATGAACTATTGTTTGCATAATTAAAGACACTAAATTATTTTCATTTTTAATGGACAAAGCTGAGGAGAAAGAGAATATGTTGCTTGCAGTGGACATAATATTTCAATTTCTAAAACTGTGTAACCTAACAAGGCTTAAAATATTACAATGTGAATATGATATTTGTAGTAAACATGAGGAAAATGTTTTTTAAATGCTAATTTCTGAGACTTGGAAGACAGCAAAGTAGAAGAAGCTGTCTTCCAAGCTTTAAGACCAAAGCAGTGGGTGTGAAGCTTCTCAACCTAGGTGGGTGAAGGAGAGATTTCACCAAAATTAAATACTGAATACTCAAAGAGCCTTATAGACTCAGAAATTTGAGTATGAAAACCAGAAAATAAAACACCATAACCCACTACCAGTGACTGCTGGAGTGAATTTGGCAGAGCTTGGTCATTTATGAGTGTGAGCATGGGATGCTAAGTTACAACCTGCACCTTGGAGTTTCTTGGTACAGGGAAATCTGACATCAAAAACACTGCCTAAACTTACACAACTCAGAGACTGCACTATATAATGGTGCATAAAAAACATACTTTGGTGCTTAAAAATCAAGCTCTGTGTCTGAACTGGCCATGTAGAGCTGAGGTGGAGCCTCTTGGGGATAAGTGTGCCACTATGGCATCTGCAGGACCTGTGACATCAAGAAACACACATTATGCATGTGTGTGCACACATACATGCACACACAAACACACACACACACACACACATATAAATGCACAACTGCAATATCATAGAGGGTGACTATTAAGGGGCCTAGGTTGTGCCTGACAGTACCTGAGAGAAATGGACAGAGTAGACTGTACATAGGAGGATTCAAGTTGAAAGGGGGATGGAAGGGTTCTACTCATTTCTCCTTTGTGTTTGGCAGTTCAAAGACCATCTGAAAGGGGCCAACATATAAGCAAGTGAGGGTGAATTCACTCAAGGCTTAAATCCAGAGAGACTTGCCCATGGCTGCAGTGAGTGGAGAATCAGCCCCATGAACCATCACTGGATTTCTTGGGAGGCTCCTGAGTACCAGTTCCACGGAACTGACTGGCTGCTGTGTAGTCCAGGAGCAGGTCAATTAATTCTCTCCAAATAAGGTCCCATCCAGCAATTCCTATTAGACCTAAGCCAATTAGATCTCATGTGAGCTGCTGGAACATCCCTTAAATAAAGCTTCAGAAGATGTAGCCTGGGAGTGCATCAAACTGGTCATAATGGATAATAAGACAACTGCATTAAGCCCTAATGCATTCCACTACATGCAGGAGAAGAAAGTCTGTCTTAAATAAAACAGCTTCAGTTTTAGAACACATCAAATGGGAACACAAAAACAGGAAAGTGTTAACACCTCCTTCCCTTGCTCTATCAGTACATAACTCAAGAAAAACTGAAAAGAAATACTATTGGAAATAGAAAAGGATCACCCATTCCAGTCAGATATTTGACCACGTCAGTGGAGAAGTTTTCTTCATTTGTCTCTTAAGATTTTGGATATTTTAACCTTTTTATTATGTCTTATGACTTTTTATTCTGTTCATGAGTGGGGGTGCCTCTGAGTTCCAGCTGTGCTGATTGGTTCAGGAACATACATAAATACACATATTTGTCACTTTTTCTCTCCTATATAAATAATGTAACATAATTATTTGCTTTCAGCATTTCTTGTGAGGGATCAGTTGTTTGGATTGTATATCATGTTTTTTTTTGTATTTTTTTATTTTTCAACACTCATTCTCTTTTTTAAAAAAATAGTTGTAGATAGACACAATATCTCTATTTAATTCATTCTTTTGGTGCTGAGGATAAAACCCAGTGCCTCGCATGTGCTAGGCAAGTGCTCCACCACTGAGCATCAATCCCAACCCTCTCATTCTCTCTTATCTTCTAGTAACAAATTCTATTGTTCTCCTTTCCCTCTTGCCCCAAACCTTGTTTCTTCTATATTTCCAATCCTTTTATGAACACTACCTACCACATATATTCTGTGTTCTCTGTTCACTTTCTTATAAATCTTAACAAACTTTGTAAGACACATTCTTTTTCCCTAATTAACTGTATTTTTACATTGTAACTACTGCCCCCACCATTAATGCTACTACAATCATTACTGTTGTTGGTGATATGGTTGACACCTGCGATTGACTTTAGAACCACAGCTACTTCATGGTTATTGGTTTTACTTTTAACAATTACTGAATTCACTGTTCTACTTTATTGGTACCAACTAATGTTTAAGACATCAGTGTAGGATCTGGGAATTTATTTTAACTCTATGGTATGTCTGCAACAGTAATCACTATTGTCTATTTCACCACTATTCGATGATGTGCTGGGAAACCATAATGACACCAAGAGTTCACAGGTGGAGAGAATCTGCTGCTGAACTAAACATTCCCTGACATTACTTCACCTCAAAAAAGGGAGGAGACAAAACACCCAAACCATTAAAAATAATCCAAGGTGGGATAAAAGAGAGAAAACTGGTGTCAACTCCTTGGCATCTACTCATATTAAAAACAGAGATGTCCCAGAACAAATAATTACACATAAAAGGACATGTGGAAAAAGAGAATGAGGAATCCACCATAATTGGTACACAAGACCAAGAACTCTGAAAACATGATAAAACAGATAACTATAATCCCCCCAAATTCACAATCCCCAAACAGAGATCCCATTGATGAGGTATACTGAAACCCAGGGAAAGAGTGTTTTAATAAACCTTATTATCAAAATGATCAAAGAACTTGAAGAAAATATAATGGAGGAATTAAGAGAGAAATGACAGGAGGTGAAAGAGCACTTTAATAAAGAAATACAAATATTGAAAAGAAACCAAACAGAACTCCTAGAAATGAAAGGAATGATCAATCAAGTTAAAATTTCCCTTGAAAGAATCACTAACAGATTAGATTGCAAAGAAAATAGAAATGCATTCCTTGAAAATAGGACTTCAGGCATTGAAGATAAACTGTATGTTCTTGAGGACACAGAAGGTACTACAGGACAAAAGTGTAGAACATGACCATGACATGCAAGAACTCAGGGACAACTTTAAAAGACCAAACATGATAATCATTGAGATAAAAGAGAATATGAAGATACAAACTAAAGGCCTAAATAACATTTTCAAAGGGGTAGTTGCAGAAAACATTTCCCATAGGAGAAATGAGATAGACATCCACAAAAAGAAGACTTACAGGACACAAAAGAGGGGGCTTACAGTAAAGGAGAAGCTTGCTGAGAAATATAATCAAAATGCCTAGCATATAGAAAAAGGAAAGAATATTAAAAGCTACAAAAGAGAAACATCAGGTCGCAAATTACAGACAACTCAATAAGGCTCACTTCTGATTTATCAGTTAAGACCCAAATATCAAGAAGTTCTGGCATGAGATATTCCAAGTCCTAAAAGAAAACAACTGTCAGCAAAGGTTACCATATACAGCTAAACACAGTTTAACATTTGAGAGGGGAAATAAAAACATTAAATGACAAGAATTTCTGTAGATTAAATATAAGTGAAATATTTTACAGTAAAAAAGAGAATAAACAAAAAGAATTCATGGGGACCAAGCCAGCATTACAAAGGAAACTCAAAGATATACTACACAGAGTAACTAAAAAACAATTCTCAAAGACCACGAACAGAAGAAGTTGAACAGAAGAAGTTAAACAGAATAATAATCCAGTAAATGAGAACCAAACCAGGATAAAATATAACAAAAAATATGACAGGAAACAACAAACACATATCCATACTAACAATAAATGTTAATGGTCTTAATTTCTCTATTAAAAGACACAGATTAGTAGAATATGTCAAAACCAGAATACAACTCTATGATGCTAAGAAAAGACTCAGCTTATAGGCAAAACCAATCTCAAACTGAAGGTGAAAGGACAGCAAAATATATATACTTTCTAGTCATATGGTCAAAAAAAAAAACCAGCAGGAATAGCTATTTCTCAATTCTGGTAAAAATTTTCAAGCAAAAATTAATCAGAAGAGAAAAAGAAGGTCACTTTATCCCAGTAACATTAACAATCCAACAAGAAGTTACAAGAATAGTAAACATTTATTCCACAAATGTGAGTATACACAATTACACAAAAGAAATATTACATAATAACATAATACTACATATAATGCTAAATGAGTTAAATCCAAACCCCAAAATACTGGGTGATTTCAACACTCCCCTGTCACCAATAGACAGGTCATCAAAATATCAAACATACTTTAAGCCTGATCAGCACTAAAATAAAGTGGACCTACCTGATAACCAACCTAATCTGAACCTCAAAGAGCTGAATTTATATTTTTCTCAGCAACACTGAAACTGTTTCCAAAATAGATCACATTCATGTCTAAAAATCAAATATTAGCAAGTCAAAATCTAATGTAATCCCATGTATTCTATTAGAAAAGAAAAAAATGTAAATGACATAAATACAGGGAGGTTGAACAATGCTCACAATGCTAACTAAAGAACTGATCAAAAAAGAAATGAGAATAGAAATTAAGAAATTCTTAGAAACTAATGAGACCAAAGAGGGCATATCAATGTATCTGGGATTGTGTAAAAGCAGTCCTAAGAGAAAAACTTATGGTACTCTTTGCCTACGTTTAAAGACTTGACAGATTCCAAATAAATAAGCCTATATTCAACCTCAAGCCCTTGGGAAAAAAAAAAAAAAAAAAACAGACTAAACTCCAAAACCAGAAGAAGACAGGAAATAATGAAGATGAAAGGAAAAAATAAATGAAACTGAGAATAATTGAACAATACACAGGATCAATGTAATCAAGAGTTGGTTCTTTAAAAAAGAGAAATAAAGTTGATCAACTAAAAGAAGGAGAGAAAAAAATCAACAATATCAGTGATAGAAAGGAGATCACACCCTACATCCTTCTGAAATCCTGAGGTTTATCTGAATCTATGTTGAAAATTTATACTTCAATAAACAACAATATCTAGAAAAGAATGACAAATTTCTAGAGACATATGATCTGCCCAAATTGAAATAGAAAAATGTGTAAAATCTAAAGAGACCAATACCAAGTAATAAATTGAAATAGCAATTTAATATCTTCCACAATATGAAAGTTCAGATCCTAATGGATTCTCAGTTGAGTTCTATCAAACTTTCACAGTAAAATTTCTATCTCCTGTTATATGCAGTGCATTTCTTTATTATAAATTTCAAGATATATTTTTATAGCATGATAACAAGCCCATATCTCCCATGATCAGTCTGTCTACCAGTTTGGTTTATAAAGGTAGTCACAGTATTTTCTGTTGAGGAAGGACTCCAGGGAGCATCAGAGCAAAGGAGTGTGTGCTTGATGGGGCCCACCTGGAAGGACTGTTGGTCAGTGGACTTCTCTCAGCCAGCAAGTGGTGTGCAAGTCAGGGAGATTGGGAATCCCCAGATTCTCAGTAATAATAATAATAGTAGTAACAATGCTAATATTGACCCTGTTGTTTGGTTCCAAATACTGAACTATATATTTCAGAAATTTACTTAATGTATCCTTTCCCTTTCCTTCCTAGAGTATTAATATACATATTATTCCATTTTACTGAACAGAATCAAAGAGATTGTTTAATTTCCCAGGGAACCACAGCTACTGGTAGTATTCAGAAACCAGAGCTAATTCCTACACAAGGCTCAGACAGCCTTTGAGTTCAGTGCTAAAGGTGAATTCTAGATCCAAACTTATGTTGGTAATGTGGTTTCTGAATTGGTGCTGGACTTGATTTTTACTGGTCCAAGGACTAGGTGACTCCTAGTCTGTGTATTTGAAGACTTTTCTATATCTGAATTTTGGTGCACGAAGACAGATGGATGGATGATGTGACTGAGATCTTCACTTCTGAACTCAGTTTTATGGAGGTTACTTGTTTAGAGTGACTAATAAAATGTCCTTTCTAAAGGAAATCACCTTTCCAAGGTGTTAACTAACCATTGTTCCTTTCTCTGTTACTTCTGTCATTTAAGTGAGTAGAATCAAAAAGCCATGTTTGATCATCTCAGTTATTTACTGGAGAACAGCAGTGTTGTGCTTGGTAATCAATTGTATGACTTTTTTAAATTCTAAGATAAAATTAGTATACATATCTCCGTAAAATGCAACTTCCTTGTTAATATGGGCACAGGATCTGAATAGATGTGTCTCAAAAGAAGATGTACACATGACCAACAAGGTTGTGAAAAAATGTTCAGCCTCAATACTGATCAGTGAAATGCAAATTAAAACCATAATGATATATCACCTCACATCTGTTAGAATTACCATTATAAGAAAGAAAAAAATAACAATTGTTTGAGAGGATGAGAATAAAGGGGAACCCTGTACACTGCTAGAGGAAGTCTAAATTAGTAGTCATTATAGAAAACAGTTTGGAGGTTCTGCAGAATGTTAAAAGAATTGCTACCACATGGTCTAACATTTTTCCTTCTAGGTATGTGTCCAATGCAGAGAAGTCATTATGTTCAGGAGTTGTCTGCACTTCTGTGTTCACAACAGCACTATTATGTTGATGAGATGTCTGCTCTTCTGTGCTCACAGTAACCAAGAATCAGCCTCAGTGTCAATCAACAGACAAGAGGGGAAAGGAAAAGTGGGACATAAGCACAGTGTAATGTTGTCCCTCCTTAAACAGATGGACTTTCTTGCTATCTATATACACCCAAGTGCACAGAATTATATCAGTCACAACAGTAATTTTCCTGTTTCTTTTTCAGAAATTCTCACAAATCCAAAAGAGATGAATATAGATATCCTCAAAATGTGGATCAAAGTTTTTAATGAAATATTTTCACAATTGTATCTCCAAACTTCTAACTCCCTTATGGTTTTAATATTGTTAAATTCAACACTTATTATCAACATGATGTCTGAGCAAGGCTTAGCACTGTTGATTCACATTGCACATATTTTCAGGGTAGTGATTGGAAGTTTTCTTTTTCCATGTTTCCATCTTGACAGCGTTCATCTTTACTGATGGTTCAGTCTTGCTGTCTTCCTGCTGCTAGGTAAGTATAAGCTGCTGGAGTGAGCAGGTGACTTTGACAGCACAGGAAGCAGCACAGGTGGCATGACCACTCCAGGTAGTGTGTCTTCGATCCTGCACAAGTCACTTGAGGAAGATCTTTCAGACCAACACTGTGGAACATGTGTTCCTGTGTGTGCATGTGTGAGTACATTTTTCCAAAGATATTGCTGGGGTAAGATAGGATGTGCACACACACACACACACACACACACACACACAAATACACACATTACACACATGTGTACATAACACAAGAAAGTGACATTTCATATTTATACCTAAAATCACAACTTTCCTTCTACAAAATAGTCTCTGGTCTTACTATCCATCAGCCTTGCTCCAACCCCTGGGAATGCACCCCCTGGACACACTGAAGAAAATGCCCTGCCCCATAGAGCTTCACCATTAGCACATGAACACTGATGCTAACTAGACATGATATCCACAGCATGCCAGACCAAGGCTCATTCTGGCACTTGTTTCTGGGAGGGTATGGGAGTACCAGAGTGCTATCTTAACTCAGGTGGTCACACAGGCTTCTGGCATTACAAGATGACTGGAAAGTGGAGTAAGGCACTTTGTAGAGAGAAGAGAAGAGCAACTGGTCTCTGAGGTGAGAGCCTGCTGAGGGCTCCATGCATCAGCTGGGAGGGCAACTGGCTGGAGTGCAGTCAGCTGTACAATAAAGGGCTCCCAAAATTACACATGGGAGACCTGGTAAAGAGAGATTCTGAATGTTAATGTCACATATTAGGAATTCTTTGAGAATTAATACTTAAAATAAATTTTATAAGTGAAAGAAAATAAATACTGGATGCTAAGAACACTTGGAGAATTGAGATCTGAAGTAAGAAACATCTGGAGGTAGAAAAGAGAAATTTAAAGATCTGCACTGAGCTCTGCTGCTATGGTGGAAAACATTTAGGAAGTGTTCTGTATCCTCTGATTATCACATCTCCAGTTTTGGTGGGTCAGAGTCCCTGGCCTAAGACCATGAGAAGTACTTTTCAGCTAGCTTTTTCTTCTTTCCTGCATAACATTGGAAGGCTGGAGGGACCTGGAGCTGACCAAATGTTCTGCTCCAGGTCAGATACTGCCATGCAAAGTGTTCCTTTTGGAAGACTGATCTTTGTTACAGGAATGCTCTGGATGTGTTTCAAAATGGTTACCTTTCTTCTTTTCTGCCAAGTGGGAATTTCTCTCTCATTTTCAGAGTGAGAACCTGCCAGAATTCCACAAGATAAACCCATAAAAGTGGGATCCTCCTTAAGTCTTGGCCTGAAGAGTTGTGACTCTCAAGCTAGTCATATTTGCCTCCAGAAATTCATTAAAAACACCCAAAGATTCTACCAGCTACTGGTCCCAGCAGATTCTCTCTTAGGTAGTTGAGTTTAGGAATGATACCCCACATTGAATTGCTTTTCCAGTTTTTGAATAGGCCACTTGCATTGTGCTCTCAACTCTCTGGTTGGTTATATACTGATATTCTTTGTTTTCTCTAGTGTAATCAGATTGCCATTTGGAGTCATCTGCTTTCAACCCGAAGAACGTCCTGTAATATTTCTTGTAAGGACAGTCTGCTAAAAACAATTTCTCTTGCTGTTAGTTTATCTGGAAAAAATCTTTATTTTATCTTCATTTCTCAAAGACAGATTTGCCAGAAGTAGGATTCTTGGATGAAGGTTTGTTTTGCTCTGAGTAATTTGAAAGGTTGTCCTAGGACTGCCTGGTCTCATTTGCTTCTGCTGAGAAGTCAGCTACTAACCTTAGTGGGATTTGCTTGGAAGTAACAAGCCATTTGTCTCTACCTGCTTCTAAGATTTTCTCCTTGTTTTGACTTCCAGTTTTCTTATTATGACTTTTCTCTTCGGGCTCTCTTTACATTTATCCTTCTTGGAGTTTGCTGAGAATCCTTGTACAGGTTTGTTATTACTTTTAAATAAATTCACAATTTTTTAAAAGCCATCATTTGTTTAAATAATTTTCCTTTCCTGTTCTCCCTCTCCTCTCCTTCTGGGACTCTCATTAGCACCTGCTGTTATGTTTAATAGATCTCACATTTTTCTTCCTTTATTATTATGTTTTTCAGCTGACATAATCTCTACTCATATATTTTGAAGTTTGCTTATTCTTTCTTCTGCAAATTCAAATCAATTGTTCAGTTCCGCTAATGGATTTTTTTTTATTTTTAATTATCGTACTTTTCAACTCCAAATTTCCATTTGGTTCTTTTTTATAATTTGTTTCTTTGTTGATATTCTCTATTTGATGAAACATTTTGTGCTCCTTTACCTCATTAAGGAACATGATTTATTGACTACTTTGAGGTCTTTCTTAAAGAATCTGACTTTAGGTCACTGTCACAAGCACTTTTTTCTTTTTTCATCTTTCCTTTTTATTTTTTTAAGTGCTAACTGTTTATTAAGTAATGAAATCTACCAATTCAGGTCAAAATAAAAAGTGTAGACATCATTATTCAAAGATCTATATTATCCAGAGAATTCTCACAAACCACCATCATGTATAAAAGATGGTTGAGTGGGTTTATTTTAAAAAAATTATTTGTTCTAATTATTTATACATGACAGTAGAATGCATTCTGCAGCCTGCTCTGTTTTCAGATTCCAGGTGGTATTTTCCTACTTCTTTGCCTGCCTCAGTTTTCTTTTGGAAATTGGATAATTCAGAAAATATCATGTAGCGATTCTGGGTGTTGTTACCCAGCCACTGTGAAGCTTATTGTTTGCTTATTTACTTGGTGGCTGGTAAAATATTCAGTGAAGTTTTTATTTTCCCTAACAGGAAGCCTCTGGTGTTGCTTCTCAGGAGTGATAATTTTATTCATGCCCACAGACAACCTGGGGTGACAGATTTTAGGCAGAGTGAGCTGCCTTTCTTTGACTTTGACCAGTTATCAAATTCTACTAATTGCCTGCTGACTACTCTATTGTTTCCAATAATGCCCTGAGGCAAATCTTGCTTCACTAACAATTCAAATTCTAACTACTTTGAAGCATGGTTTCTAAAGCCAGTGTAGGATTTATGTTCTCACCTCAGGAGGGCTACATTCAGGGGAAACCCCTGAGCCCAAGTCTCCAGAGATGGGCATGGAGACAATCTCCTACTATGCCACACACACCCAAGCTTGCACCTCTAAATATGGAACCATCACCTCAAGGGATGTTTGGAGGCCTCATGCTCTCACAGTGCCCAGCCAGTCTCCAGTCCACAAGCAGAGACTGGGAAGGAAAAAGCGCCTTCACCCTGTGCTGTTTTCATTTTAACATGGATAAAGCAACAGGCAGCACTCCTGGGTGAAAGTCCTCAGCCCATCATGTCTCTGCACCAGCATTCTGCAGTGGGGTCACTGCCTGAATGAGCTGGGAGGATGAACAGAAAGCAGCCTTGATTTAATTTGATTTAGACTTCAGAGACATTCATCATTCTTATTGAATCTTTTAGGTTTTCTTGAATAGATGTCTCATTTGGAGTTATTTATATTTAGAACCATTTCCAGAAGATTTTTTTTTTGTTCCAAATAGTTATATATTACAGCAGAATGCATTTTAACTCACTGAGCAAAACTGGAGGACAACTTTTTATTTCTCTGGTTATACATGATGCAGATTCACACTATTCATGCAATCATACACATATATAAGGTAATAATGTTAGTCTCATTTCACCATCTTTTCCATCCCCAATTCCCCTCCCCACTCACTCCCCTCTGCACAATCCAAAGTTTTTCCATTCTTCTCTCTTTTCCCACATTATGTATCAGCATCCATGTATCAGAGAAAACATTTGGTGTTTGTTTTTTGGGATTGGCTTATTTCACTTAGCATGATATTTTCCAACTCCATTCATTTACCAGTAAATACCATAATTTCATTCTTTGTTAAAGCTGATTAATATTCCATTGTGTATATATACCATAGCCTCTTTATCCGTTCATCTATCAAAGGGAATCTAGGTTGGTTCCACAGTATAGCTATTGTGAATTTAGCTGCTATAAACATGATGTGGCTGTGTCACATCATTGATGTGACTGATTTAAAATCCTTTGAGTATAGACTGAGGAGTGGGATAGCTGGGTCAAATGGTTGTTTTACTCAAGTTTCCTAAAAAATCTCTGTACTGCTTTCCAGATGGGTTGCACCAATTTGCACTCCCAAAAGCAATGTATGAGTGGACCTTTTCCCCAAAAGCCTCACCAATATGTATTTTTGCTTATATTCTTGATAATTGCCATTCTGACTGGAATAAGTTGAAATATTAGAGTAGATTTGATTTGCATTTCTCTAATTTCTAGAGATATTGAACATTTTGTCATATATTTGTTGATCAGTTGTATATCTTCTTCTGAGAAGTGTCTGCTCAGTTCCTTAGCCCATTTAACATAATTTAAACTTCACAGACTCTCATGTTTCTTACTGAATCTTTGTAGGTTTTCTTGAATACATATCTCATTTGGGAGATATTTATACTTAGAACTATTTCCAGAGGTTTCAATTTTTTGAAAAATAATTTTCACCAATTTCACTAAGGAGTGGGTCATGTTAAAATGGATAATCATTGTTTCTTTTTAACTTATGTCTTAACAAATTGCTCTACTGATTTATCAGTAGTAATAACATTAACAAGGAAATCAGTCCATTAGTTTGATATTAAATATATGAAATCAACAATATGTACCCATTTTCTTCTACTAAAGAGCAGCTATTTCCTATGACTTTACCTAGTCCTTGTTAAGTGTGGAATGTTATATTCATTATTTCCCACAACTCAATGATTTGGGACTATTACTGTCCCTGCTTTACAGGTGGGACAACATTTACAAAGAGATTTAATGATTTACCAAGGGACTGAGAGTTTACATGTGGAGAAGCTGGGATCCAAACCCATATACCAGGCTCTAAAGCAGATGTTCTTAATCAATACAATGTAAAAACTCAAACTAATAGTATTTCAAAGAATAATTTTAGGCTTTTATTGAGATAAAAAATATAGTTTACATACAATAATTTGTGGGTTTCTTTCCTTCTTTCCTTTTCAATACTGTTATTACAACTCATCATGACTAACTGTATTGGATAGAAATCCTGAAACACTTTATGCAGCACTGGGGATAGGACAATCATCAAGTCATTCATCACCTCTGTGGTGATGGATCAGCTCTGTCTCAAACCTGGAGGTGGTCAGATGAGTACACATGGAATCAAGATGTATAGAACTAGTCACATACACATATACAAATGAGTGTTCAAACTGGTGCAACTCAGCAGTATGTAGTTGTAGAAACAGCATTGAAAGAACATAAGTTTCTAGAACTTGATATGACACTATAGTGATACAAGATGCAACTACTGGTAAAAACTGGGTATTTTTGCAATATGAGAGTTTACATTTCAAGATAAATCATAGCACAAAAAGTGCATATGCATATATAATTCTGAATATTAACACTAATGCTCCAGGAGTTCACTTCCAAGCACAATGTTGGTTTAAAATATATATTACCATAATAGGTGTTGGCGAGGATGTGGTGAAAAAGGAACACTCATACATTGCTGGTGGGGTTGCAAATTAGTGCAGCCACTCTGGAAAGCAGTCTGGAGATTCCTCAGAAAGCTTGGAATGGAAACACCATTTGACCCAGCTATCCCACTCCTTGGCCTATACCCAAAGGACTTAAAATCAGCATACTACAGAGATACAGCCACATCAATGTTCATTGCTGCTCAATTCACCATAGCCAGATTGTGGAACCAACCTAGATGTCCTTCAGTTGATGAATGGATAAAGAAACTGTGGCATATTTATACAATGGAATATTACTCTGCAATGAAGAATGATAAAATTATGGCATTTGTAGGCAAATGGACGAAATTGGAGAATATCATGCTAAGTGAGATAAGCCAATCTCAAAAAACTAAAGGATGAATGATCTCACTGATAAGTGGATGAGGACATATAATGGGGGGTGGGAGGGGTTAGCATTAGGTTTAGGGTTAGGTTTAGGTTTAGGGATAAGGAGAGCGGTAAGAATGAAGGAAAGAAGGACTGTATAGAGGGAAAAGAGGGGTGGGAGGGGTGGGGGGGAAGGGTAAAAAAATAAACATCATTGCCCTATGTAAACATATGATTACACAAATGGTATGTCTCTATGTACAAATAGAGAAACAACATGTATCCCATTTGTATACAATTAAAAATAAATAAATAAATATATAAAAAAATAAATAAAATAAAATATATATTACCTAAGGAGCAGTACTCTCACATAACAGAGAAATTGAGCTGAAAGACTTAAGATGTCACAGAATCTACCTAAGTTAATTTGGTATGATTCATGAAATGGATAAAAAATATTTCAAAGACAACATTCAGCAAGGGTTGGGAACTTTAATGCAAGGAGCAGGACTGGCAAGTTGTGAATTTTTCACCTCCAAGGCAACAATAAAGTCCAACAGATTTCACAATTGGAAGGCTCACTTAACTTGATAACTACAGCTACTCTCCAGTCACTAGCTTCTATAAAGCACACTAGGAGATTTTGCCTTCCTGAAAGAGGAATAGCCAACCACAGAAAGGCACAGACTCTTCATTTTGGTTTGATTACATTATTTAGACTAGCAGATAAACTGGATACCTAGTTTACATCAGGCAGATGAAGTCCATACCCCAAATGAGAAATATTGTCCTGAGACACTAGAGATGAAGACAAATATATACATAGGGAAGGACATATTATGATAAGTGCTATGAAGGAAATCAAAGCATAGCAAGGGACTCAGTATAACTCTAAAATGGGAGTGGAGATCCTGAATACTGAGGACCTTTCCCTGGAGATGAACTGGATCAAGGCATGGGTCATGCCTCCAAAACATCAGGAACACCACTTAAACAGGTGTACAGTAGGAGGGACACTAAAGCTGGAAAAATTGGGAAGCTATTAACAAAGTGAGAGATGTCAATGACTTGAGATGCCCAGTAAGACCACTTTGGATGCAAGTATCAGAATGTACATTAATGGTTTCTAATCAATAGTGTTTTATAAGTTACACAGACTGCATCTAGAGGAAGTAACTGCACGTTTAGACATCTCTACAGCCCACTCAAAGACACAGTTCACCAGACAATAATATCATGCAGGATTCTTTTTGCCAGGCCACTCTGTGCACCTCTTAATATTTGAGATCCATACACACAGTGGTGATCTAAAATCTCCCATGTTCTTCTCCTGTAATATCTATTTACAATGGCCAGTATACACAAAGCAGTAAGCACAGTACTGGCACAGCTTAATCATTCCTTAAATGTCACCTACCACAATTTTCACTGAAGTTACTTTGAGATGTTAGGCTATTGTGACCCTACACACTGGTTGTAGTAAAGTAAAATGAGCCTGACACATGACTACAGTTGAATGAGCCTCCCATCTTCTCTGGGGCTGCCTGTCCTCTCCCTGTGACTAAGTTAAAAGTACATTCTGCTTTGGTAGTTGCAGCTATGCACATTGAAGGCCACACAATGATGGTGAGGGACTGTGGCATGGAGGAAGATTGAATGTGTAGGGTTCAAAGACCCAGGCTGACTAAGAGAAAAGTGTTCCAGACCAGAGGGCATGGTTACAGAGACTGTATCAAACCCACATGGAGAGTCAAAAGTTTCCCAGCTCCAAAGTCCTCTTACCACCTCCAGGCAAAAATCAAAAAGAGGAACTTTTTCATACTACCTCTCACATGAGTCCCTCACCTTGCTTCTATGTGAAGTCCTTCAACAGGTGGGTCTGATGCTTCAGTATTTCTCTCCCCTTGAGGCACCTGAGAACTATCACATTCCAGAACATAGCCTTTTTGATGCACAACATGCACTGATACAGGAAAATTCTGTACATGCAAGTCCATTCCCATCAGTAAGCAGGAGTCACATCATCCCAAGTATCAATTGTTTTGAAGAGGGGTCATCTTGTAGAAAATCAATCTCAAAATGTTCCAGTTCCTTTTTACTTTGCAACAAATTCATTCCTAGTGTATTTCTCCAAGGATTCCTAGTGTATTTAATGAAGGGATTTGGTTAAAATCCCTCTGGAGTTTAACCAAAAGAGCACTGACATTGAAGGGTAGGGAAAAAAATTTCTCCACACCCTTAGGTTCTCTGGTTGAGTCTGTAAATGAACTAAGAGGTATTATGACAGGACAAAAAAAAAGCATACAATTTTATTTTTTTTTAATATTTTCAATTTGTCAGTGGGTCTTTATTTTATTTATTTATATGTGGTGCCGAGAATTGAACCCAGTGTTCCACACATGCTAACCAATTGCACTACCACTGAGCTACACCTCAAGCACACAATTTTACTTCATAGTAAATGTTTTAACTGGAAAGAGTTGGGTGGGAACTTCAAAGGAAGAAAGTCACAGAAGATATAGCTTTGCTTGGAAGATTTTTATACCAGTTGGGAAAAGGATGAAGTTTTTAAGAAGAGATGACAAGACACAAGAAAGTCACTGAATTTCTAGAGTAGGAAGCTGTGGGAAGGCAGCTGTGCAGAGCAACTAATGGTAGCTGAGGCTCAGTCCCAATGGTTTGGTGTATCCAGTGCCATCCTGCTCCAGTAGCAAGATTGACAGTTGTCATCTGGGAATTCCCCACAAAGGAAGTGAGAGTTGGAGGAACTCCTTCCAAGGACATGTGTGATGTTTTCAGTAGCTGGGGAGGGATAACAGTTCATCCCTTCTTCTTTCCAATTGCTTTCAACTAGAAATTATCCATTTTCCAGAGTGACCCATTCTGATTTCTTGCCATGAACTTTTACAGAGATATAGAAAGTTGAAGAAGCAGGGGAAGAGAGAAGAAAATGAATGGGAAAAAGGGGATAAAAACAAAAATAATCAGATATACAAAGACAAAATTAAAACTTCCCCACCATTTAGGCCTCTGTTCCTTCTATTTCAAGCATTATGAAATCAATAAAAGCAGAACATACATGTACAGAACAGTAGTAGCTCACAAGCTGCAGATAAGAAAATGGACAGATCATTGAGATTATAGCTGATAGATTGTGTGAGAATGTGTTTGTGCATCTGTGGGAGAAGTCATTTATTGTTCTTTGGCTCTGTCTTGTGGTTGGGATTTGATCTGCTCCCCATGCATGCATCCCATAAATACAGTAACCATTGAGCATGTATAGTGTCAGAAGCATCACTTGTTTTTATGAGATCATGGTGCATGATATGAATATTAAACAGATCATGTTAACATGAGTTTTTGGTAGTTTAAGTGGAGAGATTGCATTATTGTTGTGGAGTCAAGGCCAGGTTTATGAATGGGGAAGACTTCTAGAGAAGGAAGTTTCTGAGTTGGAAATTAATGGGTGCAGAGAATTCATGACATGGTGGTAGTAGCAGTGGAGGGCATGATGATGTTCATAAGCACAGAGTTATAATAGGGGACAGGAAAAATTAAGAGGAACCTCTGGTCCAAGGGGGTAGGCTGAGGAGGGAGAACAGTGGAAGAGGAAAGAGAAGGCATTTCAGAAACCCAAGGAATAATGAGCTTTGTCTGTCTTCTGATGACTGGATTTTCTTCCTTGTGATGGCTGAGGTGATCCAGCATCAGTGCAGAGTGCCTCCTCGGTCCTTTCCTTGGATGAGAGATGACCTTTCCACTTTATTTTTACTTGATGAATTTCCAGGGTCTGCCCCAGTGTGACTCATTTACAACCTCTCTGCCCACATGCTCAGCCCTGAAGACCTCTGATGTCTGCCTCCATTGTTCTGACATGCCACTACTTCACATGCTGCATCACTGACTACTGGGAATATTTTCCTCCACAGCATTGATAAAAACATCACCAGTGCTACTCACTGAACCTGGAAGCTAATATTATGCTTGTCAGAATTGCCTCTGTCTCCTCACTTCCATACAGAATCTTCTTTTTCATTTGAACAACCCACACTCTCCACCCCATCCTATGCTATGGGTTTCAAATTTTTTTTTATAAAGAACTAAGGGCAAAGGTCTCTTTGAACATCTAACATGTTACTTCCATGTGCTTCTTCCTTCTTGAAAATAGACTGGTTTACTTCCTACAAGATCCATCACCAGGCCCGATTTTTCCACCCAGATAATGGCACTTTCTCCCCAATTTCATTTTCTTGGTGGTTGAATGACTATATTTCTTATTATGAGTTTCCATCTGGTCCAGAACACAAGTGTTATTCACTTGACTCTTCTCAGGGACCTTGCTGGACAACTTGCCCCAAAACTTACTTTTACCAATGTGCTTTACCTTCAGACAATATGAAGAGAATCAAGGTGTCATAGGCAAGTGTTTTGTTGTTTTTTTTTTTTTTTGTAAGCTCTCTTTTAACAGAGGAACTTTTTTGTTCCACAAAGTGTTATGAGGACATTCATTTATTCAATATTTATTTTAGGTCTATTCTGTGCCATTTCCTATTCTAGGTTCTTGGAAGCTATCAAAGGACAAAAGTTTGCAGTCTGTGGAGCTGACAAGTAATTGCAGGGAGGTAGAAAGAAGAAGAAGACAGAAAGAGCAATAAGCATAATTAATAAATTATATTGTATATTCAAGGGTGATAAGTGTGATGGCACCAAGGAGAGTAGGCCAAGGAAGACAGGGTATCCCCACTGAGAAGGTGGCATTTGAGCAAAGATGTGAGAGAGGTGAGGGTTTGTGCTGTGGGAATTAGTGGAGGAAAGTGTTTCAGATAGCAGGAATAGGTCTATCAATTGATGAGGCCTGAAAGGGTCCAGCAACATCAAAGATTGGTGAAACAGGGTAAGGTCTACAGTTCTGCAGGGTGGAGGACCTTCCAGGCTAAAAGAACCTTTGTCTCTGGTGTGTCATGGTAGTAACTTAAGCAGGTGACTACCATGATCCATGTGATGTTTTAAGAGGTCTACCATGTAGCCAGGAACAATGGCATATGCCTGTAATCCCAATAGGTTGGGAAGCAGAGGCAGGAAGATCTCAAGCTCAGAGCCAGTCTCAGCAATTTAGTGAGGCTCTGAGCAACTTAGCAAGACCCTGTCTCAAAATAAAAAAAAAAAAATAAAAGGGTTACGGATGTTTCTCAGTGGTTATGCACCCCTGGTTCAATCCTAGTACAAAAAAAAAGTCTACCATGTAAACAATAAAATAGACAAGTCAATCTACTTGAAGGGGAGAGGAAGAGGCAACTTATCAATGGGTTGACCCTTTACCCCAGAGTATCTGCAAGGTCCAATGTCAAATCTCCAAGAACATAAAATATGTGTGTTTTAAAACATAGTCTTCATTATTGTTTAGGAGTGGCAAGTCCAAAAATTCAGAGGATGCTGCCACTGAAGAGGTAACTTGTTATGTTTTCTTCCCAGTTAAAGGGAACACCACATGGCATGAGTGCCACATGGGGGTTAAAGAACTGGGGTCAGTCAGAGACAGAGGAAGGGAGAGGAAAATGTGAGCAAGAGCCCTTAGTGTGCTTTCCATGAGAAGGAATAGGTAGGGTGGTGTAGATGGGTTTAGGGTTGGCTGACTTAAAATAATTTTAGTAGGTTTGGTACACAGTGCTGACCCTTATAATATGCTCTCTGATCCAAGAGGGATTAGGACAGGTGGTTGATGGCCCAGGGAGTATGATCTCAGTAAAGGAGGCTGTTAAGGGCATGGGCTCTGCCTTGGCCAGCTCACATTTGAAAAGCCTACTTAGGTGAGAATTGTTTGACATCTATAGGGATTAGCTATGTCTGGGGGTGGAGGAAAGTCCCTACTGGATCAGTAAGACCCAAAGATGAGAAAGCATCAATGATACAGAATGAGAAGATATGATTAATGCACAGTGGTTTTTATTAGTGCCACACAGTTCACTTGAGATGCAGAGTAACCCTTGGCCAGCCAGGTCAGGATAAGGGGGAGCAGGAGAGTCTAACACTCAGGCAGTGCTGAGATCCACACCTCACAACTCTACCCTCCCCAAAGACAGAGTCCATAGGGGGAGGTATAGAGTGGGAACCCCACTGAGCCACCACCAACCCTCAAATCTGGACCAGGTCAATTTCCCTCCATGAGTCTTAGCTTCAGACTCTGTGAAATGAGGACTATGTTTTGACCTACCCCTTACCAAAAAGTTTCAAAAAATATTGTTCTTTTTATTTTGCAGATTTCTTTACCCAAGAGTGTTTAAGATCAATTCAGAAACAAGGCTTTGAGTGACATCTTCACCTCCCTTCTCATTTCATTTTGCATGATTGGCACTGGTGTACTTGGGTTATGCTTCCAGAAGATGCTGGGAGTTTCTTAAAAGCAACCAGTGACCATTCATCAATTTAACTATGGTACAAAGCAAACAGTTCCTGCATTCCTACCATGTATCACATAGTTTAAAGGTCAGAGAAAAAGACCAGAATAAGCCCCTGTCCTCAAAGAACTTACAGTTTAGAGGCAAATACACACAGAGAAACAATGAGTTGTAATACAAATAATTTTTCTGCTATCCCAGTCCAATTAAGATTATATCACAAGAGCTTCAAAAGACCCACCATTTGCTGGGCACAGTGGTACATGCACATAATTCCAGCAGCTCAGAAGGCTGAGGTAGAGGATTGCAAGTTCAAAGCCAGACTCAGCAAAAGTGAGGTGCTAAGCAACTCAGTGAGACCCTATCTCTAAATAAAATACAAAGTAGGGCTGAGGATGTGGTTCCATGGTTGAGAGTCTCTGAGTTAAATCCCTGGTGTCCCCCCAAAAATTTATTACAGTTGATTTTGTAAACATAACATAAGAGAAATCCAGGAAATATTCAATACAGGCTAATGAGACTTCTGTTAGAAGGGAGATAACCCTGTAACCTACTTATGCAAATACCTTGGGAAAGACAACGTATGACCTATCCAGTGAGGAATTGGTTAGGAAGAGAGCAGAAAGATAAGCAAAGTAGGATTACATAACCCAACCCAGGAGCTTGAATAACAAGATGACTCAGATGGAGATATAAACAGAGTTGGCATCTCAGAGACCTGGTAGAAAAGAAGCAATTGATGAGACAGACTTCTAGATTATATAATACAAAAAGAAGAGGGGCAGGTGAATGGATGGCAGATGCCTTCCTGAAGAGGGATGACATAAATAGCAGTGGGGCATCCAGATACACCCAATGGAAGGAAAGGTTAGGGAAACTCAGGAGTGGAAATTTAATGTCAAGAAATAAAAAGGCTTTGCTAACAATCATCACTCACACTGCCAGCCTCAGCTTTGTATGATAGATAGAGACATTAACTGTATTACCAAAGTGATCAAATGTGTCTTGGTATTGATGGAAAACCTATTATCCACTACATAGGCTTGGGTAGACCAAATATCTCATTGAATAGAAAGTCAAGGCCAAATGGCATTGATTGATTTTTTTTTATAATTCATGTTTATAGAAAAGTTGAAATAACAGTACAATGAGCACACATAGACCTTTTTCCTTGTCATGAGAGAAGCGATGACTTAGGGGAGGGGAATTCAACTCAGCATGACTGGGATTCTTGGAAAAGTATTCCAACATGAGCTATACAAGGCCTAGACAGAGGCTTATTTAGGAAGCAGATACACATTAAAAGGAGAATGCTAACTATCTTGAGAGAGAGAAGCCCTGCCTTGGTTTAAGAATCCAGTCTTTGTAGTTGGACTGTAGTTAGACTGGACTGGAGGTAGAGCCAGGGTGGAGATGCATAATTCCACACCAGTTTTCCCTGCACTTGCTCATTTCCCTCCCTTCACAAAAGCATAGGCCAAGGACATGTCCCTGAGAGCATTCTGCATCTCAATGACTCATGTGTGTTTCCTTTGTGATTCTGTATCTCTTTCTCTTTATTTTCAATTCCTGTCTCACCCTAATGTTAACCTCTGCCAGCATGACACTTTCTCCCTTCCTCTCCCCTCTCTCTTTCTGACCATCCATCTCATTCCTAATTATTTCATCATGCCTATTCTAAAACTAAGGACTTTTTTTACAGTAGTATTATTGTTCACGTTTTAATGATAATAACGATTGTACCAATTGCATGCCTTAAGAATTACCATTAATTCACCTACCTAAGGCATTCTCTCTTTTTCTCCAGCATGCTTTGATGTGTACCAAGATCCACTCAAGGCATTCCTGTGGTATTTGTCTTGGGACAGAATGGACCCTCCTCTTTTTCCTGATTTGGTTTTAATGATTCAATTATTTTCTGCATCAGGGGTCAGAGAATGCTCCTTTTTCTGATTTTCTAATGGCTGCCTCACAAATAGACTCCAAAGAAACACTTTGGCAAGAACACAGGGATGTGGGCTCTTGGCACATCACAGGAGTGAGGAGTGGGAGCACTCTCATCCAGAAGTCACAATATTGGTAAAGTCCCATTTGAAAATTGGTTAAGGAGATATGAAGGGTACAAGCGATGGGGTGCCTGACTGTTTTCTACAATAAGCAGATCAGGACCCTAGTGTGCTAGTGAACAATGACTGAGTCAAGAATTCATGGAGGAAAGTCACCAAAAGGTCAACCAAATAATACTAACAAAAATACCTACTGATTACTTACTGACCAATGCAAATGACAGATTTCTCCATGGAATATCTCACTTAATCTTCCTAAGTGCCCAGCAAGGAAGGTATTACAGTCCCTATTTTACTAATAAGGCTCAGAGAGGTAACAGTGATTAGCCCTTGGTAACACAGTGAGTTAAAGGACCAGCTAGGATTCAAATAGCCATCTGACTACAAGTGCTTATGTTACTAGTGGTCAGACCACCTTCTAACCACAGACCAAATTCAGCATTTGGGTAAAAATCACATGCCCAAGATTAACTTACTTGGCTGTTTCATTTAAAAGGATAATACAGTCAAAATATGCTTTAGAAAGTCATGAGAAGGGAATTATAAAGAGCATCAAAAAGAGTATTGCATTAAGACAACAGAAGAACAATGCATCATTACAGATTGGATGGCTTTTAAAAGTCTGTTTTACCCTTTCAGCTTCAATTTTCTTTTTAATATCCCAGGTAGGCCTGGCGGGAATGACCATCTTAAGACTTAGAGCATAGAAAGAATGTAGGAGAAATACAGGCTGCTGTGCCACAGTTCAGAAATTCAGAAGTGGCAATTAGCTGCAAGTTTGATTTGGAGCTGCCAGGAATCATCCCCCTTGATAGCTGTCTCTTTTGTGAGATGCTGACTCTCAGGCTCTACTCAGCACTGTCAGTGACGTTGTACAACAACCTTCTTATAAGTCCTCTGCAGAGATTCAGTTATATGGATGTTTTTATGAGAATGGTACAATTATGACCAAATTGAAGTGGTGATGGGGGACAAAAATGGAAGTGGATTGGGTGTGGGCAAAATTGCCATTTTTGTCCAAATGTATTTTGACTGATCACCTGGAGTAAATGAGAAAAATAATCAGGACAAACAGGTAGCAGAAACTCTGCTTGGCTCCAGGGATTACAGACCCAAGATTCCGATTCAAAGGAGGAACCTCTGATAAGAACAAGTGGCCCAAGTGACCCTCTGTCTTCTAATCATCTAGTGACTTGGAGAAATATAAAAAAATTTAACATCTGCTCAACAAATGCTAGCCCAGATGGGTTTAGAATGTACTCCAGAAAACTTGGTTACAACTCTGTTGCCAAACCTACCCAAAATCCTATAATAAAACTGTTTATTATTGTGTTATTTTTCTGTTATTGTATCCCAGGTGGTGGTGCCTCCATACTTATCAGAAATTGTTAATTCTTCTAAAATTTGTATCATCAAGCTGTTCTTGATAACAGGATGCTATTGATTATTTGTTGTTTTTACATATAGGATGCCAAGATTTTAACAATATGTGTTGTTTTAATTTAACTGATAATAATAACCACAATCAAAAGGAATTGGATCATCTTAAAACATTGTAAAGAAGGTGTAAAAAGGTGATGGAGATTGGGATTTATTTGGTTGGTTAACCTCATGGCTGCCAAATTTTACATGGATTAAACAGCTTTTCATTGGAGAATGTTTATTGATACATGCTTTATTATGCTGTGCTTGTATTTGCCAATGTTTGCTTTACTTTCTCCCTCCATCTTCCTTAAAGAGAAGACAAGTCACGTCTATTGAAAAGGCCATAAAAAGCAAAAAAGTGGAATCATAGGGATTTCAGATCAGTCAATATACAGAGGAACAATAGTCATTTGAGTTGAGCAATCTCCTCAGGACAAAGGCACTCTGTTTGAATGGCTTAGAAATGCTCTGCAAATCTGTCCTTGAGACCTGGAGACATTATCTCATTATAATAACCTTTGGTACTAGTGGACTCTAAAAAACAAGAAAGTTATGTGATCTGCACATGGGCAAAGCTAACTATACTATGTAACCTAGGTAACTTGATATGACCATGAATGGATTAAAAACTGGACTTCTTTTTCCATGAGAGTCACTTCTTACTCATTGCCATCCTGAGTGTTTACCTCTTTATTAGCTCTCCTTTTAACCCTTATAGCTGGACCCCAATTAACCTTTACAGAAATTCTGAAAAAAAGAGATGTCTTTGAAATGAGGAAAACAATAAACCAAATAAACTCAATCACCAACAGACTCAATCACTTAGAAGACAGAACTTTATAAAATGAAGACAAAATATTTAATCTTGAAAATAAAGTTGACCAACAGAGAAGAAATCATGTATGGAATATCCAAGAAATATGGACTACCATAAAAACACCAAATTTTAAAATTATTGTGATTGAGGAAGACATAGATACACAACCCAAATGATTGAATAAACTTTTCAATGAAATTATATCCAAAAATTACCCAAAATTAAAGAATGATATGGAAAATAAAATATTAGAGGCTTACAGAACACCAAATGTACAAAAATGCAAGAGATCCACAAGGTATATTATAATAAAAATACTTAGCATTCAAATAAAATAGAATTTTAAACATTGCAAGAGAAAAGCATCAGATTACATAAAGGGGTAAACCAATACAGATATCATCATATTCCTCACCCCAGACCCTAAATGCTAGAAGGGCCTGGAATGTCTTTTTTCAAATTCTTAAATAACATTGTTGCCAAAAGAATCTTACACCCAACAAAACTAACTTTCAGATTGGAGAATGAAATAAAATCCTTCCATGATAAACAAATGTTAAAGTAAATTGCAAATAGCAAGTAGAAAACCTGTGCTACAGAACATTCTCAGCAGACTATTTCATGAGTAGGATATGAAAACAAAAATTTAAGTGAGCAAAGGGAGGAAGTACCCTAAATGTAAAGCCAAAAAAAAAAGGAAAACCAAGTCACATTAAAAACTAAAAATAAACCAAAATTACCAGAAATAGAAATCATATATCAATAATAACCCTGAATGTTAATGACCTAAGCTCATCAATCAACAGATATAGACTGGTGCATTGGATTAAAAAGAAAGACCCAACAATATGCTGCCTTTAAGAGACTCATTTCATATAAAAAGACATCCACATACTAAAGGTGAAAGGATGGGAAAAACATACCACGTACAAGGACTCAGGAAGAAGTGGGGATTACTCAGGAAAAGTGGACTTCAAGTCAAAATTATTCAGAAGGGATGAAGAAGAACATTTCTTACTGCTGAGGGGAACTATCATTCAGGAGGACATAACAATTGTAAGTATTTATGTTCCAAATAACAGCACATCTATGTACATCAAAGAAATTCTTCTCAACTACAGGAACCAAGTAGACCACAACACAATAATTCTGGATGACTTCAACACACTGCTCTCACCACTGGATAGATATTAGAAACAAAAAATGAACAAAGAAATCATACAACTCAATAACACAATCAATAATATAACCTAACAGACATATATAGAATATTTCATCCATCGATGAGAAAATGTATTTTATTCTCAGCAGCACATGGATCTTTCTCTAAAATAGAACATATTTTATGCCACAAAGCAGTCCTTAGTAAATTCCAAAAATAGAAATACTACCTTGTCTTCCATCAGATCATAATGAAATGAAATTAGAAATCAATGACTAAATAAAAAACAGAAACTACCCTAACACCTGGAGACTAAATAATATGCTACTTAATGTACCATGGATAACAGGAAATATAAGGGAGGAGATAAAAAATTATTAGGAGTAAATGAGAATGATCAACACAACATATCAAAATGTTTGGGACATTTTGAAAGCAGTACTAAGAATGAGGAAAATTATTGCATGCAGTGCATTAAAGGAAAGAATAAAAAGCCACAACTAAATGACCTAACACTGCATCTCAAAGCCCTAGAAAAGAAGAGAAGACCAACACCAAAAGTAGTAGAAGACAGGAAATAATTAAAATCAGAGCTGAAATCAATGAAATTGAAACTAAAGGAAGAATTCAAAAAATTGACAAAACAAAAATTTGGTTCTTTGAAAAAGTAAGCAAAATAGATAAACAGTCACAGTAATGAGGAGAAGGAGATAGAAAATTTAAATTACAAATTTCATGATGAAAGAGGAAAATCATGACAAACATCATTGAAATATATAATGTAATTAGAAGCTACTTTGAAAATCTATACTCCAAAAAAATAGAAAATTTTGAAGGCATCAAAAAAATTCTAGAGACATATGATCCTCCCATATGGAATCAAGAGTATATAAACAATTTAAACAGATCAATTTCAAACAATGAAATAGAAGAAACCATCAAAAATCTTGTAAACCAAGAAAAGCCTGGAATCACACAGATTCTCAGCTGAGTTCTCCAAGACCATCAAAGAACTTATACCAATACTTCTCAAAGTATTCCATGAAAAATGTAGGGAACTCTTCCAAATTCATTCTATGAAGCCAGTATCACCCTGACACCAAAACCAGAAAAGCATGCATCAAGGAAAGAAAACTTTAGACCAACATCCTTGGTGAACATAGATACAAAAATTCTTAACAAAATTCCAGAAAATCACATAAAAAACATATTAAGAAGATAGTGCAGAACAATCAAGTTGGGCTCATCCCAGGGATGAAAGATTGCTTCAACATCTGGAAATCAATAAATGTAAATCATCATATCAATAGACTTAAGGTTACAAATCATGATTATTTCAATTGGTGCAGAAAAAAATGTTCGATAAAATACAACACACTTTTATGCTCAAAACACAAGAAAAAATAGAATAATAGGAACATTCCTCAACATTGTAAAGGTTATCTATGCTAATCCCACAGACAACATTATTCTTAATGGAGAAAAACTGAAAGGATTCCCGTTAATACCTGGAAAAAGATATGGATGCCCTTTTTGGCACTTCTATTCAACATCAACCTTGAAACACTATCCAGAGTAATTAGGCAGACCAAAGAAATTAAAGGGATACAAATAGGAATAAAAGAACTCAAGCTATCACTATTTGCTGACTACATGATGCTATATTCACAGGATCCATAAAAATCCACCAGAAGACTTCTAGAACTAGAATTTCTGAATTCATAAATGACTTCAGAAATATAGTAGGATATAAAATCACCACACATAAGTCTGATGCATTTCTATTCATAAGTGATGAATCTTCTGAAAATGAAATTAGAAAAACTACTCCATTCACAACAGCATCAAAAAAAAAAAACACTTGGTAATCAATCTAACAAAGAGGTGAAAGATCTCTACAATGAAAACTACAGAATCCTAAAGAAAGAAATTTTAAAAAGCCTTAGAAAGATCTCCCATATTCTTGAGTAGGCAGAATTAGTATTGTCAAACTGGCCATACTTCCAATGGCACTATGTATATTTAACAAAATTCCAAATAAAATCTCAATGACATTCATCATAGAAATAGAGAAAGTCATCATGTGAAATTCATCTGGAAGCATAAAATACCAAGAATAACCAATGCAATCCTGGGTAGGGAGAGTGATGCAGGAGGTATCACAATACCAGACCTTAAACTCTACTATTGAGTAATAGTAACAAAATTGGCATGGTATTGGCATCAAAAGAGACAGGTAAACCAAAGGTACAGAATAGAAGACAGAGACAAACCCACATAAGTAGTTACCTCATACTAGATAAAGGTGCCAAAAACTTGCAATGAAAAAAAGATAGCCTCTTCTACAAATGGTGCTGGGAAAACTGGAAATTCATATGCAGTAAAATGAAATTACAAATCTATCTCTCACCCTGCACAAAACTCAACTCAAAATGTATCAAGGACCTAGAAATTAGGACAGAGATGGTTCACCTAAATCATCATGTTGGTTGAGGACAAGACTTTTTAAAAAGGCTCCCAAAGCACAAGAAATAAAAGCAAGAATCAGAAAATGGGATGAATTCAAACTAAAAAAACTTTTTCTCAACAAAGGAAATAATCCATAATGTGCTAAAAGAGCCTACAGAGTGCGAGAAAATCTTTTCTACATGCACTTCAGATAGAGCACTAATATCCAAAATTTATAAAAACTTAGAAAACTTTACACTAAAAATACAAAGAACCCATTGAGTAAATGGGCTATGGAACTGGGCAGACACTTCAGAGATCTAAAAGTGATGTAAAAATATATAAAAAAAGTACACCTCATCTCTAGTAATAAGAAAAATGCAATTAAAACAACCCTAAGATTTCATCTAACTCCAATTAGAATGGTAATTATCAGGAACACAAGCAATAATAAATGTTGGTGTGTATGTGGGAAAAAAGTTCACTCATACATTGCTGGTTGGGTTGAAAATCAATGCCACTATTTTGGAAAGCAGTATGGCGATTCCTCAGAAAATTTGAAATGGACCCACCATTTGACCCAGCTATCCCACTCCTCAGTTTATACCCAAAGGACTTAAAATCAGCATACTACAGTGACATAGTCAAAACAATGTTTATAGCTGCTCAGTTCATGATAGCTAGATTGTGTAACCAATGTAGATTCTCTTCAATTGATGAATGGATAAAGAAACTGTGTTATATATACAGAGTGGAATACTACTCAGTCATAAAGAAGAATAAAATTATGACATTTACTGGTAAATGGATGGAGTTGGAGGATATAATGCTAATGAAATATGCCATTCCCCAAAAAACAATGGGTGATTGTCTTATCTGATAAGTGGATGATGAGACACAAAAGGGGGGGATGGGGGTAAATGAAGAATGGAGGCACTTTGAATTGCATACAGGAAAATGGGGTGGGAGAGGGTGGGGAAAGAGAAATAGTGGACTGAGACAGATATTATTTCCCTATGTTCATGTATGATTACACAATTGGTGTGAGTCTACATTGTGTACAACCATAGAAACAATAGTTTATCCCATTTGTGTACAATGAATCAAAATCAGTCTTTAAATATATATATATATATATATATATATATATATATAATAAAAATAATGTCTTGTCAGGGTATATTTGTCAATATTGATGTATCAATTTTGAATCGTCAATGTAGATTCGGACATGTCAGCCCATGGGGGTAAATTTGTCATTGACTAGCCCTTGGGGTAGATTTTTCAATAACAACTATTTGGTGTATATTTGTCTATATTGATTCATTGGTGTAGATTCTTTCATATTGACCAAACTGAATAGATTCCTCAATATCAACTCAAATTATTTGAATCACTGACATCATCTCAACTGGTTAGATTCATTGAAATAGACCCATCAGTCTAGATTTGGCTATATTGACACATTGTGGTAGATTCATTAATATCTACTCATTGGTGCAGATTTGTCACTGTTGTCCCATTAGTGTAGATTCATTGATATCAACAAGAAGGTGTAGATTATTGAAACCATCTATGGTTTAGATTGGTCAATAAAGCCTCAATGAAGTAGATTCATCAATATTAACCTGTCAGTCTTGATTCATCAATATTGACTTGACAGGGTAGATTTATTGATATCTATTCATTGGTGTAGATTCATTGACATCTACTCATTGGCATAGATTTGTAGATAACAACCATAAGGGATACATTTGTTAATATCAACCCATCAGTGTAAACTCATAAATATCTACTAGTTGGTGTAGATTCATTGGTATTGAACTCTCAGAGTAAATTTGTCAGTATCTACTCTTTAGTGTAGATTCAGTGATAATGACCAAATGGGGAAGATTGGTCAATATTGATCTGTCATGAGAGATTTGATGATATTGAATCGACTGAGTGAATTCATCAATTTTGACTCATTGGTAGAGATTCATAGAGATTGATTCAACTGGTTTCTTTCACTGATATTGATATGCTGATATTTGTCAATGTTGATTATATTGACCCATCAGGGTAGATCCTTCAATATTGAATCTTCTGTGCATATTCATCAATATCAATCTGTTGAAATAGATTAATCAATATCAACACTTTGTTGTAGATTTGTCAATATTGAATCATCAGGATAGATTTGCCCATATTGATTCATCAGGTTTCATTCCTATTGGTTAGATTCATTAATATCAGCTCTCTGATTAGATTAATCAATATTAACTGGTTCAATTTGTCAAAATGTACTCATTGGGGTAGATTCGTCTATATCAACCAATGGGGTTAGACTTGTTGATAACCCTTTGGTGTAGATGCATCAAAATAGACTTGTCAGGGTAGATTAGTCCATATCAACTCATTGAGATAGACTGTTCAATATTGACTCTTCTCATTAGATTCATCAATATCTACCCATCTGTGTAGATTCATCAAAATTGATTCATCAGCATAGATTCATCAATAGTGACAATTCAGTGTAGATTCTTTGATTTTGATAAGTCTATTGATTTGATGCTGTAGGTTCATTGATTTAGAATTTATGGGGTAGAGCCATCAATATTGAATCACCAATGTAGATTCATTGGTGTAGATACATCGGTTTTGATACATCACTGTAGATTCATCAAATTCAACTCAAAGGTTATATTTGCCAATATTTATTCATCAGTGTAGATTCATCTATATCAACTCTTCAGGGTAGATTTGTCAATATTGACCCTTTGAGATAGATGCCTCAACATTGATCCATCAGTGTAAATTCATCAATATTGACCTGTCAAGGTACATTTGTCAACATCGACCCATCAATGTAGTTTGTTCAATATTGACCCATTGGGTTACATTTGTTCATGTATCATATTGGGGTATATTTGTCAATATTGATGCAAGCATGTAGATTCATAAATATTGACTTGTGGTAGATTGTTCATTATCAATTTGTCATTATCAATGATATGATGTAAATTCATTGATGCCAACTTGTTGAGTAGATTTGTGGATATCAACTTGTCAGTGTAGATAATCAATATTGACCCATTGATGTACAATCATCAATATCAATCCATCAAGGTACACTCAACTGTATTGACCCTTTGAAGTATATTTCTCAATATTGACTCTTTGGTGTATATTCATTGTTATTGACTTGTCCATGTAGATTCCTCCACACCAACCCATTTTGTTAAAACAGTCATTATCAACTTGATGGGATATATTCACTGATGTCAGTCATAGGTGTTGATTCATTGATATTGATACATTAGTGTAGATTCTTTGATATCAATCAATTGGAGCAGATTCATTGATATTGACTCTTCAATGTAGATCTATCCATATCAATCCATTGGGTTAGATTCATCAATATCAACTTGATGGGGTAGATTAATTGACATTGACCTGTGTTTGTTGATTCATCTATATTGACTCATGAGTGTATATTTTTTGATATTGAACTATCTGTGTTGATTCATCAGATATTGATTTGTCAGTATTGATTCATAGATGTACCTTCATCTATATTGAACCATCAGGTGTATTCATCAATATCAACTCTTCTGGATTGATTCATTGTTATTGACCTAAGTACAGATTTGTTGATATTGACTTTTTGGTGTAAATTCATCAATATTGAATCATTGCTGTAGATTCTTCCATATCTACCCATTGGGGTATTTTCATCAAAATCATTTCAATTGGGTAGATTTGATGATATCAACATATCAGTACAGATTCTTTAATATTGATCCATTGGTCTAGATCCATTGATATTGACTCAAAGGTGTAAATTCATCAATGTCACCTTAAACTGCAGATTCATCAATATCTACCTATCAGTTCCAATTCATTAATATTGACTTGAAGGTTTAGATTCATCAACATTGACACATTGTTGAAGAAACTTCTATGTGTACCCTTCAGCATAGGTTTGTTGATATTGACCCATAGGCATACATTCTTCAATTTCAACTCATTGGTGTGGATTTGTTGATATTGACTTGTTGGTGTATATAGTTCAATATTGATTTGTTGATATCAACTCTTCAAAGTAGATATGTCAATATTGACTTAACGGGGAATGTTTGTCAATATCTACTCACCTGTGTAGATTTGTCAGAATTGAATCATCAGTGTAGATTCATGGATTATTACTCATCAAGTTAGATTCAATAATATCTACACACTGGTGTAGATTTATTGATATCAACACATTGAGGAAGATTCATCAACATTGACTCTATGGGATTTATTTGCTGATATTGACACATCGATCTAGATTCATTGATATTGACTCTGGGGTATATTTGTTAATATCAACTCAGTGGAAAGATTTGTTGATATTGATGGGTTGATAATGATTCATCAATGTAGATTTGTCAATATTGACTCAACAAGGTACATCAACAATATAGACTCACCATGATAGATTCTTGATATCCAGAATTTTGCTATGGTTTTGTCATTATCAACCAATTGCAGTAATTTGTCATCATCAATCAGTCATGGTAGATTCTCTGATATCAACTAAACTGGGTAGATCCATCAATAGTCATTTGTTGAAATCAATTTGATAATGTACATTCATCAATATTGATTAGTCCAAGTACATTGGTTGATATTGATGTGTCTGGGTAGATTTGTTGAAATTGACTCTTTGGTGGAGATTTGTAGATATCAACTTATAGGGGTAGATTCATCAATACTGATTTGTCAGTATGGATTTTTCAATGTAGATTCATTGATATCAACCCACTGGGGTATATTTTTTGACGTCTGTGGTGGGCGAGACCCGGGGCCCAGTGTTATGCCACATGCATCCAAAGATGGCGACTGGCAGAGAGTCAAACAGTGTGTTGAGTGTGCTTTGAGAAATACAGGAAGTGTTTATCATTGGCTGTATGATAATTAGTTTAGCCACCTAGCGCGTGGACAGATATATCTTACATGTATGCTTGAGTTCGTGATCGCTTGACCTTTAATAGGATTGGATGGACATATCTGGTTACAATTGCTTATGCATGAGACTGCTTATATATTGAGGGTGTTATCCAAATAAAGCGGAAGCTGCTTCATGAACTTCTGAAGAGTACGTGTCATTTTTCCCGCTGGTCAGTGGCAAGTGGCAAGTGGTGGCCCAAACGGGGAACCGGTGAGTGCTCAGGTAAGTAAAAGACAGTTTTACTAGCATAATTAACGACAAGGTTTCCCTATTTGAGGAAACGGTTGCCTTAAGGTTTTAATGGAAGATTCCCCTAGTGAGGGAATGTAATGAAAGGCTGTCCTAAGTGACAGCGAAGGACGTCCTGTAGTAAACGAATACATGTAAGGTGTTATTTGTGTTACCTTTTCTTGTTTCATTTCTGTTTGTTGTTGTTGTGGTGATATGGACATTAGTTCATTTCTGTCTGACTTCCAAAAAACCAAAATTTCAATAACAGTTAAGAGAAGGGGAAAAGATATCAGAAAACTGTAAAAGAAGAACAATCAAGTCAAGCTTCTGAAAGAGAAAGTAGATGTTCAGACCTCTGTGCCTCTGCCAGAGCAGTATTAACTCCAGAGATGGGAGTACAACCAATACCAACTTCGAGTTGTCAGCCCATTACCTAAAGGAACAGTGGGACTAGTTCTGGGGAGGAGTTCTTCTGCTTTAAAAGAATTAAATATTGTCTCTGGAATTATAGACCCTGATTTTACAGGAGAAATAAAAATCCTTGCTTCTTCACCAAGAGATGTAGCAATAATAGCTCAGGGTGATCGCATAGCACAATTGTTGGTCTTACCCAGCTGCCATGATCAATATCCATCAAAGAATATTATTAGGCGAAATAAAGGATTAGGTTCTACTGGCCAAAATATGGTCATGTTAACATTGGATTTAAAAGATAGACCTATGACAAAGTTAGTGATAGAAGGCAAAAGTTTTGAGGGCTTATTAGATACAGGGGCAGCCCCCAGATAGTGGGCTGATGTAGAATCTCGATCAGTGTTCCCAATATTCCTGGTATTTGAAGATCAAAACAATCAGAGATATCATCAAATATTAGATATAAATTTAGTAAAACAGTTAAAAGAGGCAGTTATGTCCTATGGAGTACAAGCTGCATTTACCATTTCTTTATTAGAGAATATTGCAAGTCAAAATCTTACTCCGACTGATTGGTGTAATTTAGCAAAGGCATGTTTATCAGGGGGACAATATCTCATGTGGAAGGTGGCTAACCAGGAGTTATGTTCTGATACTGCCTGATGTAATGCAGTTGCCGGCAATCTTCAATGGAATCTAAACATGCTGACAGGCCAAGGACCATATGAAGGGCAAGGTAATCAGATTAATTTCCACCCCAGTGTGTATCAACAAATTAACCCTCAACTTTTAATCTATCATTATATGGATGATATTTTGCTAGCTCATAAGGAAAAACCTGTCTTAGAGCAATGTTATAATTCCTTACTAAAGTCACTGGAAAGATGGGGCTTACATATTGCTATTGATAAAGTACAAATGACAGATACCAAAAGCTTCCTGGGATCTATCATAAATGCAACTATGGTTAAACCCATAAAAATTACCATTCGGGTGGACAAACTTAGAACTTTAAATGATTTTCAAAAATTTTTGTGTGATATTAATTGGATTAGACCTTACCTTCATTTACCCACCTCAAGTTTGGGCCCCCTGTTTGATATTCTTAAAGGTGATTCTGACCCCCTTTCTAAGCGGGTGCTTACCCCTAAGGCTCGAACAGCTCTCAAGCTTGTTGAAACAGCTATGGAAAAGGTTCATCTTGTTCATATTAACCTAGCTAAGCCTGTATCATTCATTGTCTTGGCCACAAATAAGTTACCCACAGGAATATTTGGCAAAAGAGTCCTATTCTATGGGCTCATGTGAATTATGCCCCTAACAAGGTCTTATCCTTGTTTACTGAATCTGTGGCAGAATTAATCCTTAAGGCGTTAACAGCTCGGGACATAGTCAAGTCTTGTGCTAAATGTGTTACACTTATTCCTAATCCCTCATTAGGAGTAAATCCAAAAGGGCTTGAGCCCAATCATATTTGGCAAATGGATGTAACTCATTATTCAGAATTTGGAAAACTACAATTCATTCATGTGTCTATTGATACCATTTCAGGATTTCTTATGGCCTCTGTTCATACTGGAGAAAAAAACAAAGATGTAATAACACTGTTTACACTCTTTCTCCATCCTGGGGGTTCCCAAACAAATTAAAACAGATAATGGTCCTGGATATACGTCCCAGGCCTTTAAACAATTTTGTTCCACCTTTGGTATTCAACATGTCACAGGAATTCCCTATAATCCTACTGGACAAAGCATTGTTGAGCATGACCATTTAACATTTAAAAACATGCTTTATAAAAAAAAGTGGGAATAGGGGCATCATACAGATCCCCAAAAGACAAATTATCTGTTGCCTTGTTCATCTTAAATTTTTTAAATCTTGATTCTGAGGGCCAATCGGCTGCTGACCGTCACTCAGAGCCTAATAAAAAACATCTACCTCAAGTGCTCTGGAAGGACATTCTATCGGGACAATGGAAAGGCCCAGATCTGGTATTAATCTGGACACGAGGGTCTGTTTGTGTTTTCCCACAGGATGCACAATCGCCAATTTGGGTGCTGGAGAGATTGGTCAAGGCCTCAACAGAGACCCCAAAACAGGAAGAAGATGAGGAGGCTTCTCCCACTGATGGTGTTGGTGATTTCTCACCAAGTTAATGGAGGAGACTCACGTGAACTATGGGGGATAGTAAAGATGTGGCCCTATCCTGTACCCCTTACCAACTCTTCTATTCTATATCCTCCTAGTTTTACAGTTGGCCACATTTCTCCAGTCTGCTGTTCAATGGGGAAAAGAATGGTTTGGGTTTTTGTCCAGGGGAGGTCTATTTTGTGTTGTATCTGTTCTGTGCATATAGTGTTTATACAAAATGTTTATACATCAGGCGCAGAGAAACAGCCATTATTTGCCAAGCTCTCATTGCAATTGATGCTGGCTCACCCCCCCAAGTCTGGTTAAATATGCTAGACCGGTAGTCAAAGATGGGTAAGATTCATGGGGAGCTCATACCGACCTAAGACAGGAAATGAGGGCTAGAGCCTCATTGTCCAATGACAGGTAAGGATGTCGCTCTGCCGTGGACAACCTAAGACAGGCATGGTCTCTTTTATAAACAGAAAGGGGGAAATGTGGTGGGTGAGACCTGGGGTCCAGGGTTATGCCACATGCATCCAAAGATGGCGACTGGCAGAGAGCCATATGGTGTGCTGAATGCACCTTGAGAAAAACAGGAAGCATTTACCATTGGCTGTATGATAATTAGTTCAGCCACCTAGCACATGGACAGATATATCTTACATGTATGCTTGAGCTTCATGATCGCTTGACCTTTAATAGGATTGGATGGACATATCTGGTTACAATTGCTTATGCATGAGACTGCTTATATATTGAGGGTGTTATCCAAATAAAGCGGAAACTGCTTCATGAACTTCTGAAGAGTATGTGTCATTTGTCCCGCTGGTCGGTGGCAAGTGGCAGACATCAACCCTTCTGGGTATATTCGTCAATATCTACCCTTCTCATCAGTGTAGATTCATTTATATCAACATTTCAGGGTAGATTTGTCAATATCAACCCATCAGAATATATCCATCAAAATCAATTGTTTGATGTAGATTCAATGATATCAATAATTTGGGGTAGATTCATCAATATCAACTCATCAGGGTAGATTCATTAATATCAACCTATGTAATTTGATGATAAAGAGTTGACTTGGTTGATTTGTCAATATTGACTCATTGGTGGAGATTTGCAGATATCAACTTGTAGGAGTAGATTCATCAATATCAATTTATTGATATGGATTCATCAATGTAGATTCATTTATATCAACCCATTGGGTTATATTTGTTGATATCTACTCTTCTGTATATATTTGTCAGTATCTATCTGTTGATGTAGATTCATCAATATTGACTCATTGGAGTCAATTCATTCATAGCAACCCATTGTATAGATTCATCTATTTTAACTATTCTGGGTAGATTCATTGACATCAACCCTTCATTGTAGATTCATCAAAATCAACACTTCAGTGTATATGCATTGATATTGATTAGTCAATATCAATTTGTCAATATAGATTAGTTGATATTAACTTGATAGGGTAGATTCATGAATATTGATTCATCATGGTAGATTCATTGGTATTGAGTTTTCTCCTTAACATGTACTTTTACAAATGCTTTTTCTATTGCTGTTAAATCTAATTCATCTAATTTTAACTTATGGTATCCATGACATCCAAGATTTTAGATCAACCTACCTAACATTTTAAGTCATTATTTTTTGCTGAAGACACATCCTACAAGAAATAGATATTACACTTTCACCATTTTAGAGAAATCGACACTATATTAATGGCTTGACCACTTAGAGAAATGAATAGTTAAGCAAATTTAAAGACATCCTTACTTTTATCTATTTAGCCAGTTTTAGTCATGTGAACTGAAAGGCATTTGGATCCATTTTATTGTAAATTTATTAATGCTTATTATATATGTATATATGTATATATGCCAATTTTGGCATCATATACATAATATATAGACAAAAGCATATATGTAGATACAACATACAATAAACAGGTATACACACATATGCATAAAGCTGATATAAAACAAATAATTTATAGTTATAGATTCCCAGTTATGAAGCAAAATAGCTTATTTCACCACTGAGAATTAAGATAAAGCCTGTCACAAATTTTTATAAAACATACATAGGACCTGTGCAGTTGGAGACATAAGGTGTAGAATCTACCAGCCATGGGGAAGACTAAAATAAAAGGTTCATGTGGGCTACTCATTCTCCAAGGTGGAAGGTTTACTTTCACTTTCACCATTGTATATTCTTTATCCTTAGGTCTTTTCAAAGGGAATCTCTTCCTCTCCAGTGTATTTATGAGTTAACTTTTGATTAATTGAACTCTGAGTAAAGACAATAGAAGTAAACATTAGGCAAGAAACTCCAGGAACACAAAACAAGAGAATGACAAAAGCTGAATTCACAATAGTACCCCGGAGTTCAGAAGAAGACAGAGGCTTTGAAACATGACACAGTATGAAATATTACACAACTGGATCAGATTAGAGTCAGTTCAAATATGAAAAAATTCTGGGACAACATGAAGTTCTAAGGAGGCTCTTTGCAAGGACAATATGTACATATGGGATCCTTTTAATTTTTCCTTACTGTGAATATCTGGAGAGAATAAAAAAATGAATGGAAATTAGTGAATTCCCTGACATTCTCAGGCCTGGTGCACCTGGGTGATTCAGATCTTTCTTTCCTTCTCTCTCTCTCTCTCTCTCTCTCTCTCTCTCTCTCTCTCTCTCTCTCTCTCTCTTTCTTTTTTTCCTCTTTCTTTCTCATCCTTTTCTTTAGCCCTTATAGAACAGAATTGCAGACTATACAAAAAGAGAAATCAATCATTAAAGACCCACAGCAACTTTATTTCAAAGTGATATCATATTTCCTCTTTTGAATCAGTTTTACCATTAGCTGATGGAGCTTTCATTACATACAGATATCAGGCAGGAATGAAAAGTAAGGGAATATACCATTTTGAATATGATACTCAGAAAACTTATACATAGCACAGTTTGACCATTTTCCTCCATTTCTGTAAAACAAGTTCTTCTATAAGATAGGGTAATAATTTATGTTTTTCCTCAGAAACCATTTTTTTCCATAGGTAATGAAGTCAGTCTCAAGTGCAGAATAAACATAGGATTTGTTCCTTAAAGTTTGAGGAGATATTTCCAGAGAAGTGTAACCTTGCATTCAATCTATGTGGCAGAGGGAAGACTAGGGATTTCTCCTGATATTCCCTGTCTCCTGTGAACCAGAGTGTGGAGAGTGGTGACAGAGGATGAGAGAGCAGTGATTGAGATTGAGGGTCTCTGATGACCTCATGTCTGTGGCATGTCTGGTGCTTTAGAAAGTTTCTGTGAAAGGGCAGAGGATGCTTAGCTGCTGTGGCAATGCCCTTTATAAGCAGGCTCTCTGCAAGAGTCCTATCAGCTCTGACCTTGATCCCAGACACACAGCTCCTGAGAAGGAGGAAATTTTTATGCTAGTCAACCACAATGTTTCACCAGCTCCACTTCTCCACTTCCTGCCTACCTTAGAGTAATTTTTAACAATGGACTTTCTTTAGAGCTACACAAATCTCCTAATTTTGCACTTTGCAACTGTGACTTCCACCTACAGAAAAGCAACATAGGATGTCCTAGTTTCTGTAACTATCTTGAATACAAAGAATAATGGTTGCATAGTCTTTAACCTGATAATGAGACACATATAAATAAAGATTGCTGGCATAACTCTTTAGATCTGCATCTCCATCAGAGAGCAGAGCTTCACCTGATCCCAGTTTAATCTTCAAGGTCTGTGTCTGTGAATATTTTCCAATCCCACTTCACCCCTGGCTGGACCTGGGAGTTTGGTTGCACTGGTTAAGAGAGTTGGCCACCCATATGGATCTGGACACAGGGTAACATTTTTCAGCCATTAGAATAGGGGACACTCCTGGAGGTGCACCTTATAAGTCAAAATCAAATGTAAGGAGGTCGGGGGAGTGAGTCAGAGTCAGGTATAAAATATGGGAAATATGGGATCCAAAGAAAGGGATCATTATGTGTCTGTCCTTAGAGATCTGCATAGGAAGAGTGATAGTACACTGAGACAAACACAACTGTTAGAAATTTAAAGTTTACTACTAAAACTCTGTCCCACTATTGGTGCAGTCTCAAAATGGCTTTAGCAAGACTCCCTTGCTTAGAAAACAGGCAGAAATTATTGTGAGCATGCCCTAAATGTTGCTTTTATTGTGTAGTCAGGGCTGGGGATTTACTATGTTGTGGTTAGTCAATGCCAGAAACATTCGATTCAGTGTATATACACATAGTCACAAACAATAACTTTGGAGCATGTGCATTTACCTTTATATAATGTTTTCAGTGTGCCTTCTTTGTACTTTATGTAAATGGTTCTATGAAAAGGGCTATGGCTGTGTTTACATCAGTTTTTTCTCTGTTGTGACTAAAAGGCTTGATCGGACCAATTATAAAGGAGGAATGTTTTATTTAAGAGTTCACAGTTTCAGAGATCTCAATCCAAAGAAAGCTAGTCCATTATTTGGGCATTGAGATGAGGTTAAATATCATGGCAGAAGTGTGTTGTGCAGGGAAGTGGCTAATATGAATGAATCAGAAAGAGACACTCACTCACCAGATGCACAATGTATACCCCAAACTCATGCCTCCAATGAAACAACTCCTCCAGTAACACCCTTCCTCCCTTCAGTTACCACTCAATTAATCCCATCAGGGGATTAACTTGTCAATTGGTTTGGAGGATAAGGACTTTCTAAATTGTTTGGGTGTTTCCCAAAGAAGTGTGGGGGTAGCGTCCCTAAAGTGAGTATGTACAGCAGAGCACTTTCAAGTGTGTAGGAAAGTCTCTTGATTTAATTATGGAGGGATTACTTAGATGTGTAGGGAAGTGTGTTTGTGGTGAGAAGGAAATGTTCTCTGAGGTGGAAAAGTGGCTTCTTTTCATTGTGTAGTGAGGTCTCTCTAAGGCATGTATAAAGGGCCTTCTGAAGGGTGTGGGAGGGCTCCTTTATGTATGTGGGAGGGTCCACTGTTGTTAGTTGGAAAGGCTCACAGAGGTGCATAAGATATGAGTAAGGAGAAAACCAAGTTGTGATGGGAGTTTTCTTTGAGGATAGTAGAGGGAATGTCTGTGGTGTTTAGGGAGGTCAGTCAAAAAAGAAACATGAGAACTGTCAGGTGTCTAGATATAGCATTTGGAAGTAAGTAGGGAAGGCTCTTTGGTGAGCAGTGAAGTCAATCTTAGAAGTTTGTTTAGGGGTTGCTGAGGTGTGTATGTAGGACATGAAAAGAAGAATGGCATGTACTCACTTATTTCTGTAGGATTTTCTCTATGAAATGTGTAGTTACAGATCACAATATGAGTAGTGAAGTATTTTTTATGTGTCAACAATGCACTCTGATGTTTACAGGGTGGGCTCCTTGATATTTGTAGTGAGTGTCCTCTGGTCTGTGTAGTGTGAACTGGATGAGGTATTTAGGAGGATTTCACAATGTTTGTCTGAGTGCTCTTTACGTTTCTGGGAAGGACCCTGAGGTGATTTGGGAGGGCTCACAGAGTTACATAGGTATGAAGTTCCATGAATGTTAGAAAGAGATCAGTGAGTTGTTTCTAGAGGGCTGTTTGATGTGGGTAGTGAAAGCTCATTAAATTGTGAGGAGAGGATAAACTGATGTGGGTGGGAGCACACTATGAGTTGAGGGTTATGGTTGGGCCTAGGGTATGTGTTAGGTTCAGAATCACGGTTAGCATTTGTGGTGTATAGGAAAAGCCTTTGTTGTGAATTTAAATGCTTCTCTGTGGTATGTATTGAGGGCCCTCAAAAGTGCATAAATAGGCCCTATGGTGCTTAGAGTGGTCTTGTGGAGAAGTATAATTAGTAGAGAGGGCTTCTAGAACAGAAGAGTTTGTACACACTGAAGTATGTAGGGATGACTCTGTGTGGCATTTAGGGACTGCTCTTGAGTTGAGTAGGGAAACTCTTTAATGTGTATGAAGGGTACTCTAATTGTTGTATGAATGGCTTTCAGACTTGTATTTTGTGAGATGAGTTAAGAGGGCTATATGAGGAATGTAGCAGGGTTCTGTTATGTGTGTCAGAGGTCTCTTAGATGTGTGTGGGAGGGCCCTCTAAGAAGTGTTTTGATGGTTCACCCAGGTGATAGGGAATGCATACTCAGATGAGTAGAAAAGACTCAATTCTGTTCAGAAGGCCATTTAAAGTGAGTAGTGAGAGCTCTGTGAGTTAAGTATGGAGGGCAAAATGACATATAAATTAGGGATCTATGAGTTATTGATTGGATGATCTAAATAATGTGTAGGTAGGACTCCCCAATATAAGTAGGGAGGGCTCTGTGAGATTTGTAGTGTAGTTTCTTTGAGGTATAAAAGTAGGGGTCATTGAAATACATAGGGACAGAACTATGATATGTGTAGGGAGGGCTTTCAGAGGGTCTAGATAGGTCCCTATTAGGGTGAGCAGATGGATATATGAGAGGTGTAGAAAGGCTTTATGACTTATTAGAAAGGCTATCTCAGTTGTGTAGGGAGGGTCCTCTCAAGGCAACAGTGAGATATATCTAATATGAGTAGGGGGAACACACTGAGGTGTGATGGGAGTGTTTCTTGAGGATAGTGGATGGAATCAGAGGCATTTTAAGAGAGCACTTAAAGGAATATCTGAGGTTTGTACTTATGGTGTCTGGAGGTGAATCTGGAGGATATTTTGCTGGGTAGTGAGAGTTATGTAGTAGACATGCAGGTAGAGTATTTTGAGGTTTCTATAAAGGGCATTCTAAGGTTTTTATGGAAGTCTCCCTGAGATTTGTAGGGAGGATTCTTGATTGGAGTGTGTAGGGATGGTGCTCTTAGGTGAGTATTAAGAATTCCCAAGTTGTGTAGGAATGTCCCCCTAATGTGAATAAGAAGAGATCTTTGAAATGAATTGGATGGCTCACTGAATTTTTAAAGTAGGGCATTGTGAGGTGTGTAGAAAAATGGTGTGTAGTGTTTAGTGACAGTTCTCTGATATGTGTAGAAATTGCTCAATGAGGTGTGTGGGAAGTATTTCTGAAATGTGTACAGAAGGCCCTCTGAGGTGTAAGGATGCCCCTATTGTGAGCAGGGAGGGCTTTCTCAGTTGTATAGGGAGGTGTCTGTAGTGTGTGTAGGTAGGGTACTCTGAGGTATGGACAGAGGTCCCCTGAGGTTTGTAGTTCAGGTGCTCTGATATGTGGTGGGAGGTATCAGGTGTGCAGCAGAAATCTCTGGGGGGTAAATGGCTTTTGTCTGTGTAGGAGTGCTATCTGATTTGTGCACAAAGGCCCTTTGAAGTTAATAGTGAGACCCATCTGATATGAATAGGGAGAATACACTGAGGTGTGATGGGAGTGTTCTTGAGGATAGTAGAGGGGATATCAATGCTGTTTAGGAAGGCCAATCCAAGGCTAGGGAGATAGCTCAGTTGGTAAAGTGCCTGCCTTGCAGGCACAGAACCCTGGTTTCAATCCCCAGCACTGCCAAAAAAAAAAAAAAGGAAGGCCAATCCAAGGAGTATCACACGAGTGGTCTTTGAGTTGTGTAGGTACAGCACTCAGAAATAATTAGGGAGGACTTTTTGGTGTGTAGTGAGGTCTATCTGAGATGTGTAGGTAGTGTTTGATAAGGTATTTAGCAAAGGCATTCTGAAGTTTGAATTAAAATTTCTCTGAAATCTCTAAGGAGTACATTTTGGGGTATATAAACAGGGCTTTCTTTATTGTTTAGGTGTTGCTCAAAAACGTGTTGAGGAAGCATCCCTAAGGTGTGTATATATAGCACTTTTAAGTGTGTATGAAATGTTCTTGATTTAAAATAGGGAGGGATTACTTATATGTGTAGGGAGGTGTGTTTTAGGTGTGGAGGAAAGGTTCTCTTGGTTTTCTTAATTGCATAGGAGTTCTCTCTGAGGTGTGTAGGGAGGGCTCATTGATGATTGTAGGAGAGCACCTTGATGTGTGTGGGAGGGCCCCCAGAAGTGAGTTGAAAGGGTTCACAGATGTGCATAAGGATGGTGCTCTTTGCTGGGTAGAAAACCACAGTAAGTTATTTATGGACAACCTTTTGAGGTGAGTATTGAGAGCACTGTGAGATCAGTAGGAAGGACAAACTGATATAAAAGGGAAAGAACTATAAATTTTGTGTTAGAGTTAGGGTGTGGCTTACAGTTTTGGGTCAGGATCCATATCTTGCTTAGTGTCAGGGTCAGGGACAGTCCTCCATAATATGTAGGGAGGGTTTGTGTTTATGGTTGTGGTTAGGATTAGGGTTATGTTAAGGGTCATGGTCAGTATTCTCGGTGTATAAAGAATGATGCAGTGATGAGTTGAAAGGACTCATTGAGGTGTGTATTGAAAGCTTTCTAAGGGGAGTAGACAGGCTCTCTGTTGTGTTTAAAGAAGACTTGCCAAGAAAAATAGTAGGGAGTGCACAGAAAGGAGTATATTTTGTACCCAGTGATGTATATAGACATGACACACTGAGGTTTGTAGGGATGGTTCTCTGAGGTATTTAGGGACTGGTCTTGACATGGTTAGGGAGGGCTACTTTTGATGTGTATGAGGGTACACTCAGGTGTATAGGGAGTGACCTCTGATGTTGGTAGCATATGGTCTCTGAGTTGTGTAAAGAGGGTTCTATGAGGTGTGTAGGAGGGTTCCATGATGTATATCATAGGAAAATTTAACAAGCGTGAATGTACCACTGATGTGAGTTTGTAGGGCACACAGTAATGCAGAGGAAAGGTGCTTTGTTATGTGTAGGAAGGGTTCAGTGAGTTGTGTTTGTAGGGCCTTTTGAGGGGAAGAAGTGAGATCTCTGAGAGATGAGTAGGTAGGAAAAATTGATGTATAAGGGAGAAAACTATGAGGTCAGTGTGTGGGTTGTGGTTAGTGTTAGGGTTTAGGGTCAAGGTCATGATCAATGTCAGTATCATGGTTAGGGAGGGCTCTCTATTTTATGTAGGGAGAGCTTAGGGTTAGAGTTACGGTTAGGTTTCATGTTAGGTTTAGTATCACGGTCAGTGTTTGTGGTGTACATAGAAGGCCTATGTAGTGACTCAAAAGTGTTCTCTGAGATGTGCATGTCAGAAGCCTTCTGACATGCATAGATAGCTATTTGAGGCATTTAGAGAGGACTTGCAAAGAATTATAGTTAGCAGAAGGAATTTGTAACAAGTATAGTTTGTATTCACTGAGGTATGTATGGGTGTCTCTCTGAGGTGTATAGAGATTGCTTTGAGGTGATTAGAGAGTGCTTTTATGTATGTACGTAAAGGATACTTTAAGCTATATAGGGAGGGCTCTCTGAGATTAGTAGTGCATGGTCTTTGAACTGTGTAGAGTACACTATGAGGTTATGAGTTGTGTAGGAGAACTCTATGACATGTCAGAGGGCTATTAGACATATGTGGGAGGTCCAACTATGATGGGCTGAGAAGGTTCACACAGGTCTATACAGAGTGTTTACTGAAAGGAGTAGAAAGAATTCTAGTGAGTTGTGCTCAGAGAACATTTTGAAGTGAGCAGAGAGAGCTCTATGAGTATGGAGGACAAATTCATATAGAAAGGGAGGAGTTATGAGGTGTGGAGTGGGAAATCTCTTTGGTGTGTAGGTAGGACTCACTGAGATGAGTAGGGAGGGCTCTCTTAGCTTTGTTGTGTAGGTTCCCTGAGGTGTTTAGTGAGGACTCATTGAAATGCATAGGGATGGCACACTGATATGTGAAGAGAAGCCTCTCAGGGGTGTGTAGGGTGGTTCCTATTAGGTGTACAGAAGAATCTATGAGGGGTGTAAGAGGACTTTACATCTGAGGAGAATGCTGTCTCAGTTGTGTATGGAAGGCCCTCTGAAGTGAATACTGTGATATCTTTGATTTGAGTATGAAAAATATACTAAAGTTTGATGGGAGGATCCTTTGAAGATAGTATAGGGAATCTCTGAGGTGTTTTGGGAGGGCACTCAATGGAGTATCACGAGGACTCTCTGAGTTTTGTAGTTTGGGCCTTTGGCAGTGAATAGAGAGTTCTTTTTGGTGAGTAGTGCAGGCTACCTGAGATGCACAGGTAGCATTTTTTGAGGTTTGAGGTTTGATGAAATGGCATTCTGTGGTTTGTATTGAAACCTCTCTGAGATTTGTATAGAGGATAGTTGAATAATGTGTTTAGGGAGTGTCCTCTTGGTGAGAGGTATGTACTCTCTGAGAGGTGTAGATATGAATTTCTAAGATGAGTAAGGGGAGAATTCTGACATGAATAAAGAGGACAAACTGAGGTTTGAATGGAGGGCTCTATGAGTGTGTAACAGAGTCCTCTGAATTGTAAAAGTAGTGTAGAGAGGTGGTGTGGAGTATTTGGCAACTGCTCACCAAGTTCTGTAGGGATTGATAAATGATGTGTGTAGTATGGGCTTCTATGGTGTGAATGGATGGCCCTCTGTTGTGTAGCAAGGGTGCTTGATATGAGTATGGAGTGTTTTCTGAGATGTGGAGGAAGGTGACTCTGAGGTGTATAGGAAGGGAAGGATTCTCTGAGGATTGTTGTGTGGACTCTCTGAGGTGTGTAGAGAAGTCTCCATTAGGTGTGCAGAAGCTATCTATGAGGTGTGAAAAATGGCTTTGTCCCCATGCAGGAGTGCTATCTCAGTTGTGTATTGAGGGCCTTCTGAAGTAAATACAGAAATCCATCTGATATAAGCAAGGAGAACAACCTGTGGTGGAAGGCTTCTTTTAGGATAGTAGATGGAATCTCTGAGGTGTGTATGTAAGGCACTTGGAGGTGAGTAGGGAGAGTTTTTGGTGAATATTGAGGTCTATCTGAGATGTATGGGTAGGGTTTACTGAGGTTTGTAGAACGAGAATTCTGAGGTTTGAATTAACATTTCTCTGGCATTTTTAGGGATTTCTCTCTGGGGTGTATAAGGAGGACTTTCTGAGTAGTTTAAGGTTTGATCAATGAAGTGTGGAGGGTGTGTCCCTAAAGTGTGGATGGGTGGGACATAGAGTTGTGTAGGAAGTGTTCTTAATGTGAGTAGGAAAGAAAAACTTAGCTGTAGATGGAGGTATGTTTGAGGAAATTTGTAGGAAATTTTTCCGAGGTATTAAAGTGAATTCTTTTCATTGTGCGAGAAAGCCTCTATGAGATATTGTGGGAGGGGTCTCTGAAGGGTGTCAGAGGGCTTTATGAGGTTCATAGGAGGGCTAATTGACATCAGTGTGAGTGCCCAATTAAATAAGTAGGGGTATTTTTGGTGTATATGGAAGGCCAGTCAAAAGAGATTTCTGAAGAGTGTAGTCAGGGTTTTATGAAGTTAATAGAAATGTTCACTTCAGTGTTTAGAAGGGCTCAAAATGGAGTATTGTATGTACTCACTTATTTGTATAGGGACATGTCTATTTCAGGTGTGTAGAGACTTCTCTTGAGACATATAGTGAGGACACTTTTCATTGTGTCAGGAGGGTACTCAGATGTGTAGGGAGGCTTCTGTAATTTTTGTATGGAGATGATTCTGAGCTGAGAAGGGAGGATTACTCTTAGGTTTAAGGTTAGATTTTGAGGTTAGGGCTTGGATTAGGATTATATTTAGAGTTAGTATTAGAATTAGGGGGTTAGTATTACAGTTAGAGGTTTAAGATTTTGTTCAGTGTTGGTGTTAGGATCCAAATGATTATTTGGATCTTAATGGGAAGGACTCTGTAGCATGTTGAAATGGCTCTCTGAATTGTTGTAATGATTCTCTGTGGTGTATTATGAGGGTTCCCTGAGGTGAGTACAGAGGCTCACTGAGGTGATTAGGGAAGGTTTCCAAAAAACCATAGTGAGTACTTACTGAGGTCTGTAAGGATGTCTCTCTGAGGTATGTAGGGACAGATGTTCAGATGTGTAGTGAGGGTATTCTTTGATGTGTCAGCAGGAAACTAAAATGTGTGTACAGAGGGCCCTCTGAGGTTTTTAGGGAGTGGCCTCTGAGCTGTGTACGCAGGGTACTATTATGTGTGTCAGAGGGCTCCTTTACATATGTGGAGGTGCCCCCTGAGATGAGTTGAGAGGGTTCACAAAGGTGAATCAGGTAGGTGCTCTGTAAAGTGTAGAAAGAGCTCACTGACTTGTGTTTCAAGGACCATTTGAGGTGAGTATTCAGAGATTTGTGAGATGAGTAGGGAGAACAAACTGATAAATGAGGAAAGGCACTATTATGTTAGGCTTAGGGTCAGTATTTAAGGTCAGGTTCAGGTTCATGGTCAGTGCCACTGTCAGGGACAGCTCTCTGGTATGTAAGGAGGGCTGAGGTTTAGGCTTAAATTAGGGTTAGTGTCAAGCTCAGGGTTAGGTTCAGTATTTGCAATTTATAGAGAAGGCCTCTGTTGTGAGTCAAAAGGGCTCTATGAGATGCATATTGAAAACTTTCTGTCATCAGTAGATAGACTCTCTGAGGTGTTTATAGTGCACTTGCAAAGAAGTTTAATTAGTAGAACTGGATTGCAAAGGAATCTAATTTGTACAAACTGAGAAATGCAAGGACATCCCTCTGAAGTGTGTAGGAAATGCATTTGAGGTAAGTAGAGGCAGTTATTTTTTTGTCTAAGGAGGGTACTCAGATAATTTGGGAGGTGCTTTACATTGGTAGTATATGACTGTGGAGGGTGGGAACTATGACATGTGTAAGAGAGCTCTGCAAAATGTGTTTGAGATTTCCTAGTGGTGTGTGGGAGAGTTTCCTGAGGTGAGCTCAGAGGGCTCACAGAGGTGCATAGGAAGGGTGTTCTGTGAATTGTAGAAAGTGCTTAAGGAGAAGTGTTTGGTGGGCCTTTGAAGGTAAATCATGAGAGCTCTGTGACATGAGTAGGGAGAAAAAAACTGATGTAGAAAGGAAGGTTCTATGAGGTTAAGATTAAAGTTAGCATTAGCATTAGTAATGTGTCAAGGTCAGGGTCATGGTCACTGTCAATATCAGCAAGGGCTCTCTGTGGTATGTATGGTGGGCTAAGTGTTAGGGTTAGAGTTAGGGTTGAATGGTGGGTTGGGGTCAGTATTTTCAGTGTATAGGGAAGGTCTCTGTTGTGAATTGAAAGGGCTCCCTTAGGCATGTATTGAGGACTTTCTGAGGTGAGTAGATGGACTTTCTGAGGGATTTAGAGAGTACTTGAAATAAAGTGTAGTTAGTAAAGAGGGCATTTAAAGGAATCTAATTTGTACTTGCTGAGTTGTGTAGGGAAGTCTCTCTGAAGTGTGTAGAGACTGATGTTGAGGTAAGTAGGAAGGGTTTTCTTTGATGTGAATGAATGTTACTTTGAGGTGAGTAGAGAGAACTCTGAGGTTGGTAGCTTGCAGTCTCTGATCTGTTTAGAGGAACTTCTATAAGGTCCATAGAAGAGATCTTTGACATGTGTCAGAGGTCTCTATGATATTTGTGTGTGGTCCTTCTGAGATGAATAAGGAGGTATCACTCAGCTATATAAAGAATGTGTACTGAGATGAATAGAGAGGACTCAGTGAGTTGTTTGTGGAGTGCCTCTTTAGCTGAGTATTCGAGTTCTGTAAGAGAAGTAGGGAGGAAAAACTGACGTAGAAGGGAGGACCTTATGAAGTGTGAAGGGGGGACCTATGTCACATGTATGTGAGACCTGGTGAGATGTGTATGGAAGACACTATGAGCTCTGAAATGTAGGTTCTCCGAGGTGTATAGTGGGGTCTGGTTTAAGTGCATAAGGATGGCATTCTGATGTGTATGAGTGCTCTCACAGGTGTGTAGGGAGTTTTCTATTTGATATGCCAAGGGATCTATGAGAGTGTAAGTGGGCCTTATGACTGAGTAGAGATGTTAACACAGTTGTGGAGGTAGGACCCCCTGAAGTGAATAGTGAGATCTCTCTGACATGTGTAGGGAGAACACACTGTGTTTTGATGGGAGGGTTTTTTGAGGATAGTATAAGAAATCTCTGAAGTTTTTGTGAGGGCTTTCAATGGAGAATGATGGGGCTCTCTTAGGTGTGTACAGGCAGCACCCAGAGATGAGTAGGGAGAGTTTTTCATAGAAGTGAGATCTATCTATTTTGTGTTTGTATCACTGGTTGAGGTGTGTAGCATGGGCATTCACGGTTTGAATTAACATCTCTCTGGTGTTTATAGGGAGTGTTTTCTTGGATGTATATGGAGGGCTATATGAGTTGTTTGGTTGTTGCTCAATAAAGTGTGGAGGAAGCATCACTAAGCTGTGTATGGATGTCACTTTGAGGTGTGTAGGAAGGGCTCTTGATGTGAGTAGGGTGGGATTACTTAGATGTGTAGTGGAATGAATTTGTGGTATGTAGTAAATGTTCTCTGGGGTGTTAAAACAGGTTCTCTTTGTGTAGGGAGGTCTCTGTGATGTATGTTGGGAGGACCTTCTGAAAGGTGTAGGGGGATTTATAAGGTTTGTCAGTGGACTTCTTACTATGAGTGGGAGGGCTCACATAACTGAATAAGTAGGGCTTTTGCAGTGTATAGGAAAGACCTCTGAGGTGACTGGAAAGAGCTCTCTGAGATGTGTAGTGAGGGCTCTCTGAGGTGAGTAGAAATTCTCTCTGAAGTGTTTACAGAGCACTGCATAGAAGTATAGTTAGTACAAAGGTCTTGTATAATTTGTGCTCATTAAGATATATATGGATGTCTACCTGAGGTTGTCTACACAAGTAGATACTACTCTTGATATAAGGATGGTTTCCATTGATGTTTATTGACCATACTATGATATGTATAGAGAGGATTCTCTAAGATTGGTAGTTTGCAGCTGCTGAGCTGTGTTAGGAAGTGTGTATAATTTGTGTAAAAGGGTTATGTGATGCTTGTCCTAGGACACATTTTTGTGTGTGATAGGGTCCCCTGAATTGAGTTGAGATGGCTCACAGTGTTGCACAGGGTGTGTGCACTGGAAATTATAGAAAGAACTCAGTGAACTGTGGTTGGAAGGCCATTTGAGGAGAGTAGTAAGAGTTTGGCAAGATGAGTAGGGAGGAAAAACTGGTGTAGAAGAGAGAGCACTATGAGTTAGGGTTAGTTTAGGTCTAGGGTTAGGGTTTAGGGTCAGGGCCAATTCATGGTCAGTTTCAGGGTCAGGGAGGACTCTGTGGCATGTAGGGAGGACTTAGGTTTATGCTTATGATTAGGGTTAGGTTCAGAGTAAGAGTCAGTATTTATGGAGTATAGGGAAGGCCAGTGTGGAGAATCAAAATTGTTCTCTGAGGTGTGTATATTGAGGCCTCTGTGAGGTGAGTATATAGACTTTTTGAGGTATTTATAGAGGACTTGCAAAGAAACATTGTTTCTTCTTTCAAAGAAGTATGGTTTTACTCACTGAGTTATGTAGGAACTTTTCTGAAGTCTATAGAAACTGCTCTAGAATTGAGTATGGAGTGTACACTTTGTTGGGTATGAAGGTTAAACTGAGGTGTGTAGAGAAGTCTCTCTGAATTTGGTAGCATGTGACCTCTGTGCTGTGTTCTGTGGACTTTATGAGGTGTGCAGGATGGTTCTATGATGTGTGTTGGAGAGCTACAACAATTGTGTGTAAGGGTCTTTTCAGTTGAGTTGGGAGGGCTCACTCAGGTGTATAGATAGGGTGAACTGAGATGAGTAGAAAGGGTTCAGTTAGTTGTGTTTGTATATTTTTTTGATGTGAGTAGTGAGAGCTCTGTTAGATGAGTAAAGAGTACAAGTGGATGTAGAAGGGAGGGTCCCATGAAGTTTGGAAAGGGGACCTATATGGTCTCATGTTAGTAATCAGGAGATGAGTAGACTGGAATCTGAGCTTTGCCGTGAAGGTTTATTGAGGTGTGTACTGAAGTCTAACTGAAATTCAGAGGGATAGTATTCTGATGTGTGTTTGGAGGGCTCTGAAAGTTGTGTAGGGAGGTCTATATTAGGTGGGCAGAGGGATCTTTGAGGAATATAGGAGGCCTGTTTGACATAGTGGAAATGCTATCTTAGATATGTATGGAGGGACTTCTACAGTGAATACTTAGATCTCTGATATGAGTAGCAAGAATAAACTCAGGTGTGGTGAGAGGAATATTTGAGGATAGAAGAGAGAAACTGTGAGGTGTTTTGGTAGGACAATCAGAAGAGTATCTTTGGGGTTCTTTTAGGTTTGTAGTTTTGGCCCTTGGAAGTAAATATGGAGGACTTTTTGGCTAGTTTTGAGGGCTACAAGAGATGTGCAGGTAGGGTTTTTAAAGTTTTGTTGAAAGGGCATTCTGACGTTTGTATAGGTGCCTCTCTGAGATGTTTATGGAGGACTGTTGAATGAGGTGTATAACGTGGGTGCTCATTGGTAAAAATTAAGAGTTAGCTGAGGTGAGTATTTGTAGACATCTATGGTGAGTAAGGAGAGATCTCTAAGGTAAATGATGACAAACTGAAGTTTGAAAGGAGGGTTCTATGAGGTATGTAACAGGGCCCTCTGAATAGTGAAATTATGGCATTCTAAGGTGTGTAGAGGCATGGTGTGTGGTGTGTAGCAACATTTCTCTGGTCCCAACATTGATACAGTGATTGATAAATAATGTGTGTGGAAATTGTGTCTAAGGTGTGTTTGGATGGCCCTCTGAATTCTGCAGAAAGAGCACTTGATATGAGTAGGTAGGGCTCTGAGCTGTGTGGAGAGGTGAGTACTATGTGTGTAGGAAGTGTTCACTGAAGTGTGAAGGGTAGGTTCTCTGAGATTTGCAGTGCAGATGATTTGAGGTTTGCATGGAGGCCTCTATTAAGTGTGCAGGAGAAATCTATGAGAGGTGTAGAAGGGTTTTGTCTGCATAGGAGTGCTCTCTGTTGTGTAGTTAGGTCCCTCAGAAATGAATAATGAAATCTATCTGATATGACTAGGTAGAACACAATGAGGTGTAATGGGAGTATTCTTTGAGTATAATAGGGGAAATCCCTACAATGTTTAGGAAGGCAACTCAACAGTGTATCCAGAGTCTTCTCTGAAGTGTGTCAGGCCAACCCTCAGAGGTGAGTAGAAAGGGCATTTTGCTGAGTAGTAAGTTGTATCCGAGTTGTATAGTAGGGTATATTGTTGTTTGTAGCATGGGAATTCTGAGGTTTGAATTGACATCTCACTGGAATTTATAGAAAGTACTCTCTGGAGTTTATAGGAAAGACTTTCTGAGTTGTTTAAGTGTTGCTCAAAAACATATGAAGGCAGTGTCCCTATGGGGTATATGAATGGGAATTTGAGGTGTGTAGAAAAAGTTCTTGGTATTAGTAGGGAGTCATTATTTAGACATGTAGGGAAGTGAGTTTGAGGTGTGAAGGAAAGATTCTCTGAGGTGTTAAGTGGGTTCTCATTTTTATGTAGGGTGGGCTCTCTGACATATAGGGAGGGCCCTCTGAAGGGTTTAGGAGGGCTTTATGAGGTTTTTAGGAAGGTTTATTGATGAGAGTGTAAGTGTTCACCTAAGTGAATAACAGGGTTATTTGCAGTGGATAGGAAAGGTCTCTATGTTGAGTCAAAATTTTCACTGATGTGTGTATTGCAGGCTCTCTGATGTGAGTAGAAAGGCTCTCTAATGTGTTTAGAGAAGGCTTGCTAAGAAGTATAGTTACTAGGGCTTATGTAGTACTAATTTGTACTCACTCAAATATGTAGTTATGTCTCTCTGAGGTGTGGAGGGAATGATGTAAGGTGGTGCACTTTTAAAGGATAGTATCACAACTTGATCAACATCAAAAATAATGAGTCACAAATATAAGACAAAAACATAAACACACACAGACAAAAACTGTAAGGGTCTGGTGCTATCTAAATGGGAATTTGAGTGGAGGGTTAGACTCTACTCACTTCCATATCCTGCCCTGTTTCACCTCTGGTCTTCTTGGGAAATATCACCAGAGTTGTTAGTCCCAACAATGATACAGTACTTCCAATCTTGGAAAGGCACCTTCTAGGGACTTCCTGAGAAATAAGCATCCAAAGATGAGTAGACAACAAGAACTCATGGCTCTGGACTTGCCATCTCAACACAAGTAAGCAGAATGGGAGTTTATCTGGAATGTGGGTGCCTAGCTACTAGGGTTCCAAGTTCTGTATGTTCTACTGCCAAGGAAGTGAGGTCACTTCCTTGGGGACTCCATATCCAAAGCCCTTTCTCACACAAGATGTTTCTAATGGCCCACTGAGATGAAAATTTCCCCCTCTTCCCTTGCCAAATACACAAGTGGACATGGTTACATCAACACACACTGGATCTGGTCCCCAGACTGTCCCAGGTGTAGGAAACACACCTGTTTTGGAGATACAGTTTGGATCAGAACCATTTCCTCCTCTGGCCATGTGGGTGGTCCTGAAGAAGTCATTATGCCTTACAAGACCTGAATACTTTTGCCATTTATTCCCCTGGGATTATTCTAGCATATGCTTTTGAAGTTGTCATCAGGTTTATAAGACCATTTATATATGTACTCCTTGGGAACCCTAATGTTTGAGTCATGTGTCTGTAATGCACCAACATACAGAAAACAAAACACAGAAAGGAGAGGGACAAGGGATGACATACAACTCTTCCATGGTGTGATTCCAGCAGTGAAAGAGGGAAAATCAATTTCTACCTTGTCCTTGTTCCCACTCTGCCCCACTGGAAGTTTGTCATGACTGATTTTCAGAGATAGACTCCCTGTGCCATAGACCTTCCAATGCTTCCTGTGAAATTTAGAATTGCTTCAATATTTCTTCTCATTGTATGATGTAGGTACACTACAAGGGATCACTGGCACCAGAGAATTCTATTGTGCAAAACCTGTTGCTTCCCCATCTAAGTGAATCCATATCAGCATCTGGTTTCAAAGATAAATAATTCAGCAAGAGCCAAGATATTTCACTTCCAAGATGTAGTCATCAGAAGTCTCATTTTCTTTGTCTCCATAGTCCCATAGCAGTGGTACTGCTATAATTCCAGAGGTTTTTGGGAAAAGATTGTGTGGCAGCAGGCAAAGTTCCAGGGAACCCATTAAATAGCAAGGTACTGGCATTTCAGTTTCCATTTCTAAATGCCTCACATAGATGAAAACATTTTGGTTATAAAATATATAAAAGCATTTTTTTATCAAGAAGAATGATGGTGTGAAATTGACAAAACTTTGTTCAATACCATGGTCAAAACCATGGGTGTGGAATTATCTTTCTCTATTTCTTTAGGTAAAATCTGCATTGCTTCTTTCAAGGTCATAGCAGGTCTCTTCTTTTGTATGTGGTGTTGAAGACAATTTCTATTCTTCTAACTAAAATTTGGAAGGAAGGCCCCAGTAGAAGAACAAAGAAACAGCTCTGAAAGCAATATTTATTCAGTAGCTAAGATTACTGGAGGAGAGAGATGGACTGACAATTCAGTTTTGAAAAATGGAAAAGGACTAGGTAACCATTCTCTTCAGGGGATAGTCATTAATCTAATGCTTGTTCACAGAGTATCCTGTGCCCATTTTTGAATGAACACAAGAAGCTGATGTCCTTCTATTAAGAAACATCAAAAATTAGCAAACTATCTCAAAGTCTTAGAACCATCTTTCTTTTGCATGCAGAACTAATTGGCTTTTCATTACCTTTCCACACAAAGGTGAGAGTCTGATGATAGACCACTGGCTTGGAAAGACTTGAATATCAATATTCATATGTGCAATCACCCCTGTGGGAAGGGTCCCAGGATAGTGCATTGCTGAATGCTTCTGTGTTCCTTGAAATTTACTGGGGAAAAACAAATGGGGAAGATCACCACAAGTAAGACCTGCAACTCTGAAAGGTGCTGAGTTTGGTAAGCCCTGAGGTACCAGTGAATTTGAAAAAAGAAAATAGTCCCTGTTTTTTAAGTTGGTAAAAATTAAAGTCATGGAAAATTTCCCCTCTTTTCTCCTGCTGCTATAGGTATTCATCTTATGACATTATGGCATTATGTGATAACATTCCCTATCCACTAAGTTTCTTCAGGAAGGAGAAAGATCCCTGTATGAGCTTTGACAGGCCTGATAGGACCATGAAATGAGCATAAGTTCAGTCAGTTTCCAAGTCACTGTAAAAAGCCTTTAAGCTAACACGGTCAGCTAGTGATAAATTATCTTTATTGACCACTCTTGGAAAATGCCTAAAAATTGATTTGCTGGGATTGTTCCTTAATTCTCCAAAACAGGAGAAAAAAGGAGTCACAGAAAAGGGATAATGGATCCTGGGTTCCAGAGGGGTTTGATTCCACTGGAAACATATTCACTGTCTTAACAAAGAACTTCCATGAGCAAGTATATCAATAAAACTGACCTGAGTGTTAGTCCCTTTCCTCTAATATATCTTTCTACCAATATCTTCAACATGGTTCTGTACCCAGTTGTCCCAGTGCTGACTCTCACACTCTGAAGCACAGCATCACCAGATCCAAATACTGAGACACCAAGTTCTGAGGGTTCTTTGTAAGAAGAGCATCGAAGACAGAGGCGTAGTGTGCCAAACTCTCAATAGGAAAATCACAAGAACACACATTCTTTTAAAATTATGATTTTTATGACAGCTAGACCTATGTAAACAAAATAATACATTTTAAAGTGATATATTATGGCCACAGTTTCACTTCTGAAATCCAAATTAGGAAAATACAGTGATTAAAGGCACAGTGTGAAGCCCAGAACAATCAATGTCAGTGTGAGATTGAGACACCCTGGAAACACAGCCCACAGACTTTGCCCTCTTGTCTTGTGTTAGCAAGAAGCAGCAAGGCAGTGCAGGCTATATATGTCCCTCCTCATGTCCTCATATCTGCAGCTGTGTACTCAGGGTATGGTGATCCTGACAAAGAGACCATGGAACTTAGGGGCCACTGGGGTTGCCTCAGGTTCAAGACTTCAAGTCAGGTCTGAAGGGTCAAATCCCAGGTGGCATGATAGGCCTGATAGGACCATGAAATGAGCATGACTGAGGGATGTTTCATTACAGTTGCATTATTGGTGACATGTTCCTCCCAGAGAAGTGGGACAAAGACAATGCTTTTTATGTGGCTTGTTCAGTTGCCTTCTGAACTCTTTCAGTTACTGGGCATGGTTTGTTTCTAATGGAGCCTGTTGAGAATTTGCATCCTGGCTCCAGTTAGTTCTGTGTCTTACCTCTCTGCTCACTCCTAGTGAACTCATGAAGAGCAGCCCTAGTCATGAGAAATCTGTAATAGAATGGATTCTATAATAGGACTACAATCCACAGGACAACTTTTTTCTTAATCACTTTTGGATGATGTGGTATTGGTAATACTATTAATAACTAAGGACAGATATTGCATTATCTTGAGGTGTTTTATTACAATATTATTTTGCATAATAGACTACATAACAGCTATTATATTTGTTATGGATGTTATTGCATACCTCTTCTATCAATATCCAAGGTCTATAGAAGCTATTTTGTTAAGATTAAATGCTATACTCTGGATAACATAGTAGTATTAAAACCTCAGGGCCATTATTATAATAGTTGTACTTCCTATAATATGAATATTACATCAATTTTAAAAGGCAGCTCTCATATCAGTTTGATATGTCATAGTATGGATATCATATTAGTATTAAAAGTCACAAATAAACCTTTAGGTCATTTTTAGAAACTCAAGTATGCATATCATCTTAGGATTGAAATCAACATGGTAGTTAATACATTAATTTTAATGATAACTCATAAAAATTATTTAATGCCAAAAATGCAGATATTTTAATAGCATAAGGTTGTATAATATAAATATGCTAATGTTAAATGCTACAGACTAGTTTTAGATGTTATATCAAGGATATTAAATGAATATTAAAATCCACAACTGAATTATAATATTGGTTTCAGGGTTTATGGAAAAGATGGCATATAGTAATATTAAAGTCTACAGGATATATATTTCATTTTTTTAGGTGATAATATGGATGTCATATTAGTATTTCAAGGTAGAGGGGAGCTAGTATATTCATTTTAGATGCTAGACTATGAATAACACATTAGATTTAGAGACCACAGCACAGTTTCTATATTCGTATTTGATTCTCTATTTCAAATATTATATTAATATTTGAGAACTCTGAATTGCTGTGATATCCATTTCTGATGTTGTAACATCAGGCAAATTATGTTAATATTAAAGGACAGAACAGTTCTTGTATACTTTTCCATGTTATTGTATGCATATACTGTCAAAAGAAGGACATGGAATGACCATAATAGGAATATTGTATTATTATTGATGTTTACACAGGAGCTATTATGTGTTGTAGATGGTCATTATGGATATGATAATCATCTTTAAGGTCCCAGGGAATATATTATATTAGTTTAATGTGGAATAGTAATAATATTTTTTAGCATTAAAGACCACATGGCAACTATTAGTTTTAGCGGGTACAACAAATTCATCAAATTCACAATAAGGGTACCAAGCCAGGCAACTATTCTGTTAGGTTTAGATTTTATATAATGGAAAGCATGTTCATATGAACAGCTAGAGACTAGTGATTATAGCAATTTTAATGCTATAGTATGAATATAATAACAGTATATAAAGAACAAGAGACTGTTTAAAAAATAGCAAAATTCTATTTTAAATTTAATTTTATTTATTTATTTTTTATGTGTTGCTCAGGATTGAACCAAGTGCCTCACTTGTGCTAGGCAAGTGCTCTAACAGTAAGCCATAAACCCAGCCCCAAAGGACAGTTTTTATATGAGTTTAAGAGGCCTCATATTCCTTATTACATAAATTTGAAAAGACTCAGAGAAACTATTAATTTTGGATGTAAAATGATTGATAATATATGTTGGCATTAAAAGCCAAAGAACAACTACTATATTAGTTATAAGCTCTAATGTATGAATATTATGTTAATACTAAAGGAAACAAGTGCATATTAAGGATACTATGTGAGTGTCAGCAGTCACATTAAGGTTATTAGTGTCTTCAGCCCTAGTGAGTGCATTATATGAGGGTCAAGTTCCACAGTGAGGATATGTTAGTGTCAGAGACCAAGTGTAAACATTATATGAGTGTCAGAGGCCAGAGTGATGGTATTTATGTGAATTTCTTGTGTCAGAGTTATGATATGTGAATGTAAGTGGACAAATGAGGTAGGTATTAGATTTTGTTTTGGTGAATATTCATGTGTGGAAAAGCATGATACTCACAATGATCTCAATCACATAAAATGTGCTGTTGTGTATGTATACTCATGACCTGGAAGGCATGTCCAAGTAAGCTGCTTGCAAATTAATAACTTTGTTCTTTGCTTGTATTTTTATTTTTTCTGTAATTTACATGTTAACCTTTAAAAAAATAATGATATTTTTAAAAAGTGGTCAAGTGAGGATTGCATATGAATGTGAGTGTCCACAAGGCAAGTACTTTTTGAGTATTTTAGACCACAGTGAAGATATTATGTGAGTGTTAAATATTATTTAAAAGGGAGCAGAATGAGGATAAGTAAGTGTCATAGACCACATAAGGATATTCTGTGTCAGTGGCTATACTGAGGTAATTACCAGAGTGTCAGAGACATTGTGAAGATATTATGTGAGTGTTGGTAGGCAGATTAAAGATAATATGTGTATGTGAGTTGCCAGAGTGAAGACATTATGTGTCAGAGGCCAGAGTGAGGGTAATATCTGAATTTCAGTGACTACAGGGAGGACAATTTGTCAAGTTAGCAGTCAGAGTGAGAATATTATGTGAGAACCTGAGGCCATAGTAAGGATATTATATGAATGTCAGAGGTCAGATAAGGACTTTATGTGATTGCCAGATGTTATAGTTAGGGTGTAGTGTGAGTTTGAGAGGTCACATGGAAGATATTTTATGTGTGTCAGAGACCAGAGGAAGAGTATTATGTAAGAGTCAGAGGGTACAGTATGGACATTAGGTGCATGTAATTTATTCATAGTGAGAATATTATGTGAATATCAGAGTCCAAAGTGAGGGTATTATGTGAGTGTGAGAGGTCACATGTTATATGTGAGTTTCAGAGGTCACAGTGAAGATATTATGTGAAAGTCAGAGGCCACATTGAGGTTTACATGTGAGTGTCAGAGGCCACAATCAGGGTTTTATGTGAGTATCAAGGTAACAGTGAGGGAATTTTTTAAGTCAGACCAAGGAAGATATTATGTGATTGTCATGGCAGCAGTGAGTGTATTATATGAGTATCAGAGGACACAGGGTATTATGTGAGAGTCAAAGATCATAGTGAGGATATTGTGTATCAGAAGCCACAGTGAAGATTTTATATAAATGTTTGAGGACAAACTGATGACATTACATCAGTGTCAGAGGCCAGACTATGTTTATTGAATGTCAGAGGCCTCAGGGAAAATACTCAATGAGTGACAGTGGTCACAGTGGTCACATTGAGAATATTATGTGTCAGTGGAAAGAGTGATGATATTATGTGAGTGTCAGAGGCTACAGTGAGGGAATTATGTGAGTCTTACTGGCCACAGTGAGGGTATTATATTAATATCATAGGCCACATTGAGGATATTTTGTGAATGTCAGAGGCCACTGTAACGATATTTTGTGAGTTTCAGAGGCCAGAGTGAGGGTATTAAGTAAATGTCAGAGGTTTAATTGTGTATATTGTGTCAGAGGCCATAGTATTATATTGGTATTATATGAGTGTCAGAACAAAATGAGGATATTATGTGAGTGTCAAATGTCCCAGAAAGGATATTGTATGAATGTCAAAGGCTACAGTTGGGATATACTGCCAATCACAGGGACAACACTGTGGAAATTATATGGGTGTCAGTGGCTACAGTGAGGATATTTTGTCACATCTGGGGCCAGCATGAGGATATTTTGAGTGTCCCAAGTCACAGTGACTGTCTTGGACCACAGTGAGTGTGTTATGTTTCAGAGGTGACAATTATATTATGTGACAGTATAAGGCCACATTGAAGGCATGGTGAGTATTATAGACCACATTGAGGGTATTATATGAGTGTCAAGGTAATAGTGATGGCAGTTTTTGAGTCAGATGCCAAATGAGAATATTCTGTGAATATCAGGGGCAAAAGTGAGTATATTAAGTGAGCGACAGAAGTCACAGTTAGAATATCATGTGTGTCAGAGGCCAGATTGAATTTATTATATAAATATCAGAGACCAAGTGTGGATATTATGTGAGTGTCAGAGGCTACATTGCAAGCATGATGTGAGTGTCTTAGGTCACAAAAAGGTATTAAGTGCATGACAAGTCACATTGAATGTAATATGTGAGTATAGGAGGCCAATGTATGGGTATTATGTGAGAATCACAGGTTAGAAAAAGGATACTATGTCAGTATCAGAGACCAAAATGATGACATTATGAGTGCAAGAATTCACAGAGAGGATATTATATCAGTTTCAGACATCACAATGAGGGTATTATGTCAATGTCAGAGGTCACAGTGAGGATATCTTATGTGTGTCAGAGGACTCAATCAAAATAATTATATGACTTTCAGAGGACACAGTTCAATATTATGTGAGTGACAGGTGAGAGTGGTAGTATTCTGTGTCTGAGGTCAAAATATGTGTATTATGTGATTGTTAGAGAGACCAGAATTGGAGATTTATGTGAGTGTCAGAGGGTACAGTGAGGGTACTATATGAGTGCCAGAGGTCACAGTATAGTTATTATGTGTCAGAGGTAGCATTATTGATATAATGTGTCAGAGGTCAATTAAGGGTATAATGTCTGTCAGAGGTCAAATTGAGTACTTAATATGAGTGTCTGAGATCAGAGTGAGGCTATTATTTGAGTGTCAGTGGTTAAAGTTAGAATATCACATTAGTGTCAGAAGTAAGGATAATTTGTGAATGTCATAATCCAGAGTGAGGCTATTACATAAGTAACAGAGGTCACAGCGAGGTTATATTGTGATTAAAGGAGGTGACAGTGAGGACATGTGAGTGTCAGAGGTCATGTGAGTATATTATGTGACTATCAGACTCCGAGTGAGGATATCATGTGAGTGTCACATAACAAGTGAGAAAATTAGGTGAGTATCATAGGCACCAGTGAAAATAAATGAAAGTGTCCAAAGTCATTTCAGAAAATAATGTGAGTGTCAAAGATCACAGTAAGGATATAATGTGAGTATGAGTGGCCACAGAGGTATTATGTCACTTTGTGAAAAAGAACAATGGGAATATTATTTGAGTGTCACAGGGCCCAGAAGGGGAATTATGGGAGAGCTAGAGGACACATTGAGGGTATTCTGTGAGTGACTCAGGCCATGTAAGGATATTATGTGTGTGAGAGAGGTCACACTGAGGTTATTATGTAAGTAATTGTGGTCACACTGAGGATATTATTTCAGAGTTAGAGGCCAAAGGAGGGTATTATGTGTCTGTCAGAGACCACAGTGTGTATATTTTATGAGTGTCAGACCAGAGTGAGGGTAATAAGTAAGCATTAGAGGTCACAGTGAGGGTAATCTGCAAGTGTGAGATGTTACATGAGGGTAGCATGTCAGTGATAGAGGCCAATGGAGGACATTTGTGTCAGAGGTAAGAGTGAGGGTATATGTGTCAAATGTCACATTGAGATTATGACATTAGTGTCAAAGGAGAAGTGAGGATGTTTTTGAGTGTTACAAGTGACAATGAGCTTATTTTGTGAGTGTGAGATGTCAGAGTGTTGAGTGTCAAAAGTGTTGATTGTTGAGTGTCAGAAGTCAAGTCAGGCTTATTTGTGACTATCAGAGTCACAGTGAAGATATTCTTTGAGTGTCACATGCCATAGGGTGGTAATGTGAGTATCACAGAAAGCAATAATTACATTATGTTAGTGTCAGTGGTCACAGTGAGGTTGTTATGTCACTCTTCACTCTTAGGGTTTTATGTGAGTTTCAGAAGCCACTCTGAGGAGATATGAGTATCAGAGAAAAATGTGAGGTTATTATGTCAGTTTCAGAGGCCACAATAAAAGTATCATGATTGTACCTGAAGTCACACTGAAGGTATTTTTTGAGTGACAGAGGTCACAGAAGTATATGTTTTCAGTGTCAGAGGTAAATATGGGGGTATTATGTGAGTCTAAGAAGCCATGTTGATGGTAAAATATGAGCTTCAGGGGTCACCATGTGCATATTTGGTGAGCATCACTGGTAAAACAGAGGTTACTACCTGAGTGTCAGAGGTCACAGTGAGGTATTATGTGAGTGACAGGGCAAATTGAGAATATTTGAAGGTCAAAAAGCAAAGTGATGGTGTTATGTGAGTGTCAGAGGCCATTTTGAGGGAATCGTGTGAGAGTCAGAAGTCACAGAATATTTTATCTGAATCAGAGGTCACAGTAAGGTTATTATATGAGTGTCAGAGGTCACACTTTGAGAGTATTATAAGTGTCAGAGGTACCAGAGAGATTATTATGTGAGTGTTTGAGACCACAGTGAGGAATATTATATCAGGATCAGAGGTCACAATGAGTTTATAATATGAGAGTCATAAGTCATGATGAGGGTATTATGTAAGCATCACAGGCTACAGTGAGTATATCATGTGAGTGTCATGGTCAAACTTAGGATATAATCTGAGTCCACACTGAAGGAAATAAGTCAGTGTCAAAGGTCACAGTAAGGGTATTGTTTGAATGTGAGGGTTCACAGTGGGGGTAATATATGAGTATCAGAGGTCACACAGAATGTTATGTGAGTGACACAGGAAAAGTGAGGATATTATGTGTCAGAGGATATAATGAGAAAATATTTTCAACATCAGGGGCCATAGTGTGGATATTTTATGACTGTAACAGGTTATGATGAGGGTATTTTGTTAAGGTCACAGTTCAAGTGAGGACATTGTGTGAATGACAGAGGCCACATGGAAGTTATCATATAAACATCAGAGATCAAATGAGGATGTAATATGTGTCACAGGTAACAGTGAGGGTATTATGTGAGTATCAGAGAATAGGCCAAAGTGAGTATACCATTTGAGTATCAGAGGTCATATTCATATTTTTAAATGAATGTAAGAGGACAAAATGGGATATTATGTCAGTGTCATAGGACACAGTGTGGATAGTAAATGAGTGTTCATAATATACAGTGAGTATATTATGTTAGCTTAAGAGGCCATGCTAAAATACTATGTAGTGTCAGAGCCCAGTGAGTTATTGTAATACTGTCATGGGCCACTGATATGCTATTATGTGAGTGTCAGAGATCAGAGTGAGGGATTTATGTGAGTGTCAGAAGCCACAGTGAGGGGGTTTCATTGCAGTATCATATGCCCCAGGTACAATACTATGTGTCAGAGGGTGTTGTGAGTGTATTATGTCAGCATTTGAGGTCACTCTGAGGTAATTATATGCACATCAGAAGCCACAGTGAGGATATGTCAACTAGAGGACACATTGATGGTATCAGGTTTGTGACTCAGGTCACACTAAGGAAATAATATGAGTGAGACATGTCACTGTGGTGGTATTATGTCAGTGTCAGAGGTCAGTATGAGGGTGTTATGTGAATGTCATAGAACACAGTATGGTAGTATGTGAGTGTCAGCAGTCAAGTGAAAATATTATGTGAATGACATAGGATAAAATGAGGGTTTTATGTGAGTGTAAGTGGCCACAGGAGACTACTATATGTCTGAGATTATACTGACTAGCCTGTGTTCATGTCAGAGGCCACAGTGAGGATATTTTGTGGGTTACAGAGGCCATGTGACAATAATATGTGAGTGCCCGAAGCCATAGTGAGAATTTTTTTTGTGTGATCAGAGTCCACAGTAATGGTATTATGTGAGTGACACAAGAACATTAAGGATATTATCAGAGGACAAGTGAGGATATTCTGCAAATGCCAGAGGCCACATGAAGGTATTATGGGAGTGTTTGAGTCACAATGAGTAATTTATATAACATCAGAGGTCTGGTGAATATATTGTGAGATTGCAAATTGAGGATATATTGTAATTGTCAGAGGGCAGAATGAAGGTATTATATGATGGACATAATAGGGACAGTGAAGGTATTAGGTGAGTGTCAGAAGCCCCAATGAGAATATTCTGAGTTTCAGAGGCCACATTTTTGGTATTATGTGTCAAAGAGCACATGCAGGTGTTATATTAGTATCTGAGGTTACACTGAGGGTATTATATGAGTGTGAGAAATCACAGTGAGTGCATATTTTGAGGATCAGAGGTCACATTAGAATATTTTATCAGTGACAATGGTTATACATAGGGTATTATTTGAGTGCCTGCAGTCACATTGAGGATATTATGTGAGTGTGGTCATACTGATGTAATTATGTGTCAGGGGTCACAGAGTATAAATATGCGAGGATCAGAGGTCACAGTGAGAATATTATGTCAGTGTCAGAAGCCAAGTTGCTGAGGGGGTTTAGGCAGCAGGGAGAGAGAGAATATTTGTGTTTTACAGGTCACTTTGATGGTTTTATATCAGAAGTTCCAGTATGGTAATATGTGAGTGTCAGAGATAACAGTGAGCAAATTGTATGATATTCAGAGGCCACAGTGATTGTATTATGTGAGTATAAAATCCAGAATGACATGTCAGTGTCAGATGCCAAGTGAGGATATTATATCAGTGTCATAAGCCACATTTAAGGTATTATGTAAGATTCAAAGACCTCAATGAGTATACTATGTGTGTAAGCAGCCACAATTTTGGTATTATGTTTGTGAAGTCACAATAGGAAAATTTACTAAAATAAATCAATAAATATCTACAATTTTCCTTTCAGAATTAATTGAGACTGTATGAGCCAATGATTTCTTTCATCAAGTAGGTATTTCTATTACAAAAGAAGTATATTATTTATTCAGAACTATTCAGCCAAGGTATGGTGGTTTATTATGCCCTCTGTGAACTTAACTCCTTTTAGCCTCCATTATACCATCCTTTGCCTTTGCAGGAATCCTCCCCATTCTTTCAAATATGACTTCTGTATTTTTAGATATTATGCCTGTGTTCCAAGAAGTAAGAGAGGAAAGAGGAAAGGCAGGAGTCAAAATTCACAAGTGTATTCTATTAAATTTGCCAACTCCACCAGTCCCACACTAAAAGCATGAGGTATATTTTGGCATAAGACATTGAGATTAAGAGCCAGACAGGTCATAGAGAATAATAATTGGGCAACAATTTGAAGAGTTAAAAACAACCTTAAGATTTACCACAGGTGAAATTCAGAAGATTAAATAGTGAGTAGAGCATTTCACATTATCTGAAATTAGAAATTAGGCAAAGAATAGAAGTAAAGATCAAACCTAGCTATATTGACACCAGAGTTCAAAGTATATAAGAATGCAGTTATTTGGAAATGAAATAAATCAAGAATGCACCTAGTTATGTTTGTGATTAAGGAAATATTGTATAGTAAACAAAATTTTAAATTTCAATTTTGTGGATTTAAACTGGAAAATAAATGTATGTGGTTCACAATTGTTTGTAAGGGGAAGTGATAACTTTAATATACTTGATACATTTTTTGCCAGTAAGAGTAGTACTGTAAAAATGTATTTGCATCATGACTGGAGTGTTACAGAATTACAATTTCAATATCAGACAGTGCTCAAGCTCACTGTTTCTAAAGATTTCAGTTTTTAGAGCAGTTTTAGGTTTATGGGAAAATTGAGAGTAAGGTACAGAGACTTCCTGTCTATCTCCCACATCCCAAAGTGCACAGCCTTCCCCATTACTAACATCCTCCACCATAGTGGCACAGTCTTTATAATTAATGACCCTACATAGACACATCAAAATCATGCAAAGACCATAAATTGTTAGGATTCTCTTTTGGTGTTGCGTATTCCATACAAGTATACTTTTAAAGAAAGCATAGGCTTTTTGACAGGGTACTATGATAAAGAGATCTCACCTGTGTAAGTGGTAAGAATATTTACTTTACTCTTACTAGTCTATTGAGTCACATAATATTTCATCCTGACTATCAGAAAGATAATATGAATATATATGGTCAAGAATGTTAAAATTAATTGACCAATACATCCCAAGATTTTTAAAGCATATGAAATGGAATGTTTCAAAATTACTATGTATGCACATGTGTGTACACATATTTTAAAAATAATTCAATTTTATTTTAGTTCACTGAAAGTCCCAGAAAAGTTTCAACTTCATAATAAGCACTTCATAAGATGTAGTTCACTTATAAAGGAAAAGATCAATTTTCTTAAACAACAAAAACACATATAAAATTGTTAATACTTTTGTTAGAGACTGCCATTTCATAAGTCACCAGTTCTTAAAATTTAGGGGTCAAGACACTTTAAAAAATTATTTGTAGATGGACACAGTACTTTCATTTATTTATTTATTTATTTATTTATTTAATGTGGTGCTGAGGATTGAACCCGGTGCCTCACACATGGTAGGCAAGTGCTTTACCACTTAGCTACAACCCAAGCCCCAGTCAAGATTGTTTGACAATAATATTTTATGCAAAATTCCAATGTAGGAAGTGTAAGAAAACTGCTCCAACTGAAACAGAAGTCTGTGGAACTCTGCTCCCTGTCTTCTGGTCCAACCCATTTGAGGCTTCTGAGGCAACTACAAGTTTCCTTAAAGCATTATATTAAATAGGTCATGCAAATAAGTATACCTCTATTTTATTGCATTTTGTTTGCTTGCAAGAGTATCAAATAATTTTATTACAGAACTTAATGCCATTAACTCACTTAAAAAAATCAACATGAACCTGAGAAAGGGATAAACACATCCAAGGATCACCAGACCTTGGAGGACAGGAGGGAGCCCTGGACAGGGAACCCACAAACCTTTTTCCTATGTCCTTTTTCCTGACATCTCTGTGTCCCTGTTCACTCTAGGCTTCCACTTTCTGTCACATCTGACAAGAGAAAACTGACTAGAAGAGTCATGGACCAGAAGGTCACAACCAATTCTAAGGATATCTGATGCAAAGGGCTTGTACTTTCAAGCCTGTTACTCTGAGAAAGATATTGAATGTGCACTGTCAAATACCTACTCTTCACTAAGTTTTACTGCCCTTTGATACTGGTTATGATCTTTCACTATAGCTTCTCTTTATCCAAGAACACAAGCCCTCAAATCCATGTGCAGTCTCCATGTTCAAGTATAAAGTTGTTTGAGAACCACCCCAATGGCTGTAGTGTCCATAACCTGTAGTGTGTACTGGGTGTTACACCCTAGGACAAGCAGGTCCAGTGGCAGCCCAATGCAAGGGGAACACATGAACAACATTCTCAATGCTAAATTTCTTCCTGTTCTATTTGGGTACTACCCCACATTCAAGGTAGAAATCTTGAGTAGAGTGCTGCCCCCTCCTCCCCTCCGTCTCCCACCAAATGAAGTCATGCTCTCAGAGAACAGAGGTCCAAGTCTTCACCATTAATTAAATAGAACTTTCCATGGTGCCAGGAATATTCTTACAAGTGTCCAAAGGGGACTCAGCACAGCTTCTTTTTTCTGGGCCTCCAGGAACTTATGAATCATTCCTTTGATCTGTGACCTGAAACTGTGGTTGAATTTTTCTGGATTCACCTACTGAGAAATAATCCTGTCTACTCTTGCTTTCAGCATCCCAGACTTTCTTGAACCACATTCTACCTCAGCCCATTTAGTAACTGGTTCTTGTTCATTGTAGGATTCCATTTCTGCTTGTCCAGATGTGTCCACACAAATCATCTTTTTGTAGACTGCGGTGTCTGCCTCAGGTCCCTAGGGGGCACAGTGTGCAGGAAGCTTCTGAATCCCGTGGGAAATTGCAGGCTGGAGGGCATGGCGAGTTTGAAAATAGGCCAGCACCAGGGGGCGGACCTGGGTGCTGAGCCACCTCTTCAGGCCAATCAGCAGCTGGCGGCGTGTTCGGCAGCCAGCGCGAGGGGCCTGTGCGTGGGGGCCACGGTGTTACAGGCCAGATCCTGCGTGGGGACAGGCACTTTTTGTTTTCAGCGCGGGCCTCACTCCCAAATGGCGAGAATGCCGTGTGAATGGTTTGTCCCCGACCACTTCCCCAGGCCTTTTGGGGGCTTGGGACACTGCCCGTCAGTCGCACGCCTCTCCCTGGCCCGGTCCAGGTTGTTCCTGCCCAATCAGGTACCCGTGGCTCTCAGTTCTCCTTGCTTGGTGGCAGCACGCCGCCCCCTGAACCTGTGGGCACCAGGCAGGTACAGAGGAATGCTGTAGCGATGACCTTCTAGGGCCCAGCAGGAAGCGGCAGGCGGCAAACTTTGGCCCAGGTGATCAGGATGGTGGGCGCTGCTATAGCTCCAGCTGTATCAGTTCTGGTCGCTGGCGCAAGGTAGGTGGGTGCTGGAGACAGGTGTCACGGGGTGGGGGGAGGGGATGAAAGGGCGAGGGCTTGGGTTGGCACCTGCTGGGTCGTTTACTGGTGGGCTCCGGCTTTCAAGCCCTGTCCCCGGAGCTCAGCATGGAGAACTTTGCAAGCAGGAGCTCCTGGGTGTCTGACTTTCTTTGAGTCACCAGATTTGGGACTGTGCATTGCTAGGTCTAGAGGCAGTTGATGGGTTATGGCATTGTGCCTTTAATATGTGCAGGAATTGGAGGAGAGGAAAACTGAGCTGTAGAGGGGAAATGCTGGGAAAAACACCTGGCATGCACAGGGTTGTTTTGAGTATTAAGTGGAGAATGCCCTTTCCAAACATGTAAGGAGGACTTTTAAATGGCAATCATTATCAGAGTCTTACAGAAAGATAAGAATGAGACTTGACATTTAGACTACTGAGAAAGAGGGAAAAGATAGGGCAAAGCAAAGTCAGAACAAGAAGGCAAGAGGAAGAATCATGTCATTTTTGCATGTAGGGGTAAAGGAACTTTATAAAATACCTGTTGTTACTAGGAATGTAGCTGAGTGACAGAGTGCCTGCCTAGCATGTGCAAATCCTGTATTCAATCCCCACTACTGCAAAAACAAAAACAAAAAGAAAAATGAAGAGAAAACATGTTGGTTGACAATGTCAACTACTGGAATCAGTTGGGCAGTGGTGTAGAGGATTGGGTCGTGGGAAAAGGAGATTAGAAGCTGTACTGAAATGATAGCAAGGCTGCTCAAACATGAGTAGAGTACAAGTGAAAGCTCCAACAGCAGGAGAGGCCTTAGGGAATTTCCAGTTGGCAAAATGGACTGTGTGCATATGGATAATGAAGGAAAGAATGCAGTTGGAGATAATTCCTAGGTTTGTGGCTTGGAAAACCCTTGAAACTAGTTATTAGAAATACTTGTTTTTACTTAAATATGAATATTTTGAAATTGCTGTCAAGAAACTTAATGGAAAACTCTTACTGGATGACTCAGAAAAACATAGGCCATTAGAAAAAAATTCAGCAGGTATGCTAAGTTTAAATGACTAATCATTTTTTTTACAGTAGATCATCTATTTGAAAGGAACTTCCTTTATTTTATTTACAATAAATAAAAATTTATTTTATTTATTTAACATATCCTTGTTCTTGGTGATTTAAAATATTTGAAAAATAATGCTGCCTGAAAAATGTGGGCCTCTTGGTGATCCTTGTTCTCCTCTAGTATTTCTAGGTCTTGTTATCTGGGTCTTTGGATAACATTGAGGCCCAGTGAAAAGATGATCATTGTTGTAGAGTAGTTGAACTTCATCTAATTTTATCTTTTCTTTTGCTTGTTTTGTACAGATTTTTCAGATAATGAGAAAGAATGTGTTATTGTTTGGGAAAAGAAGTCAACAGTTGAAGAGAAAGCAAAAGCAGATTCAGTAAATCGCCCATCTACATTTTTTTTTTTTTTTTTTTGTGGAGTCTGCAGTGATACTGATGAGGACAATAGAAATGGGAATGACTTTCGGTCAGAGCTTCAAAAATTTCAGGAAGCTCAGATAAGAATGTCTTCATTGTTTTCCTTTTGGTTTCATTGACTTTGTTGATGTAGTAAGCAGTAGAATGTTTTTAGCAAATGGTAATGATGGGTGTGACTAGCAGATAGAGTGAATCTAAGTAAGTGGAGAGGCATATTATTATGAATTGGTACACTCAAAAAGTAGTTAGGATACTAGATTTTCCAAAATTGAGCTATAGATTTAAGGTGCAGTGCCAGTCAAAACTTCACCAGGATTCTTTGAAGTTATAAATAAGCTAATTCTCAAAATTTCTATGGAAAGTTACGATTGTATGTTTGTTATTATTGATGAACCCACACTGAGACATTATCACCCAGAGCTTTGAGTTTTTACCTAAAATGGATATCCAATTTTGTCAAATTTTCTTACTCCATCTATTGTTGCAATCATGGAACTTGATATTAAATCTATGAAGGATATTGATTTTTGAATGTTCAGGAAACCAAGATTGCATTCCTGGAATAAACGTCAATCATGGTATATTAATTGTAAATTTTATATGCATTCAGGTTTGAGTAAATTTTGTTACAACTTTTGGATTTGTATTTATCAGGGGGTATTGGTCAGTAGTTTTTTTTCTGGCATATATCTCCTTCCCTCAACATAGACATGTTCTCCCTCATTAACATCCTATACCATGAGGGCATATTTGTTACAATCATAAAACCTGTATTCATGCATTACCACCCAAAGTTTATAGTTTATATTAGGTTTCCCCCTTGTCTTGTACTTTCTATGAGTTTGGATAAGTACTTAATGAATGATGTATACACCATTAGAGTGTCCTATAATGTGATTTCACTGTCCTGAAAAGTCCTCTCTTACATTCCTGATCCCCATCCCTATATGCCACTGATCACATGGTTGTTGAACTGTCTTTTTAAAATATCTTTTAGATATCAATGGACATTTATTTAAATGCAGTGCTGAGAATTGAACCCATTGCCTCACATATGCCTGGCAGTTACTCTATCACTGAGCTACAACCCAGCCCCTCTTTGGTTAATTTCTAGGGTGGGTTAAGAAGTTGATTTTCATCATCTTTGTTAATGTTTTTCTTGTTTTTAAGAAGGTGTGTATTTATAATATCCCTCTCTCTACCATTTCAGAAGTGACAAGTTGACCCCTTTGTCTTGATCGTCCTTCTTTATCCCTTATTATTTTCTTGAATCTGCTTTATCTGGTAAAAAAGAAAGATTAACTGAATCATATTTTTGTGTTTAAGTATATGTATTTGTGTGGTATAATCTTTTTTTTCAAATACCTATATCATAATGATTTTCTTTGGACTAAATTTTGGCAGTTTCTTTAAAAATCTAATTGGATAATGTTTTATTGGTGTTTAAACAATTTACATTTTATTTAATGTAATTGTCATGGTTAGACTTTTAACATTTCCTTTTTAGTTGCATTTATCCCTTTTATTTTTCATTATTGTTTTCATTTTTTTAAATTATTTCAATATTCTTCAGAATTCTTTTACATTTTATTGTTGTACCATTGTTGTGGTACTAAGAATTGAAAAGAAGAGCTTTATGTGGGCTAGGCAAGGCCCCTATCACAGAACTATATCACTATTGCTTTTTAAACTTTTATTTTAGATAGGATCCTGCTAAATTACTCAGGCAATCCTACTTCAGCTTCCTGAGTCATTTGGGGATAAAAGGTGCGTGACAATTGGCAATTGACTGTTGTGTATTACAGGTGTGTGACAGTTGGCAATTGACTGTTGTGTATTCAGTTTTCAACATATAATCTTGTTATTGCTTAGCAGTTCCAGGAAATTGTGTATTCTTTGTGTTTTTTTATTTTTACATTTAAAATCATTAATCAGTAAACATTGATAGTTTTATTTTTTCCTTTGCAATCTTTATATCTTCATACCATTTGTTTCAGTGTAACTTGTGAATTTCTAATGTATCTTCTGATATGAAGGAACATTCATACCTTGCTATTGTTCTTAATAAAGTTATTTTCTCAATGTTAAATATGTTAACTAGCAGTTTTTTGGTAGATGTTCTTCATCAAATTTAATAAGTTCCTTATTCATAATTTATGGAGAGTTCTTTTATGGTGTTGGATATTGGCAAATGATTTTTCTGCAACTATTAAAATGAGTTAAGGATTCTCCTTTCAGCTGTTTTATGAGAACATTGCTGTAATCAGTTTTCACATGTTCAACCAGCCTTCCATCCTTGGAGTAAATCTTACTTAATTGTGTATATAATTCCTTTCATATATTGATTTTTTCACCCATATTTTAAAAAATTGGTGAATTATAATTTGTGCATGATGGGATTTGTTGTTGTATATTCATATATGCATATAATATATTAGTGTAATTTGGTCAATATCCCTCACTAGCAAATCCCTTGCCCCTCACTTCCCAGTCCTTGATCCCTTTTCTCTAATGACCTTCCTTTGATTTTTCGGAGGTTCCCCCTCCTCCACTTTTTCTTTCTTTCTTCTCTAGCTTCTGCATGTGAGAGAGACATATGACCCTTAACCTTATGAGTTTGCCTTATTTCACTTAATATAAGTGTCTGGTTCCATTCTTTTGAATAAATACTGAGGTGTGGTATAGCTGGGTCATGTGCTGGTTCCATGCCTAGTCTTCTAAGGAAACTTTATACTGATTTCCACAGTGGTTGTACTAATTTGCAATCCCACCAACAGTATAAAATGTTCCTTTTTCTCTGCATCCTCTCCAGCATTTATTATTATTTTTGTTCTTGATGACTGCTATTCTGACTGGTGTGAATGAAATCTCAGTGTAGATTTGATTTGCATTTACCAAATTGCTAACGATGTTGAACCTTACTTCTTATATTTTTTGGTCATTTGTATTTCTTTTTTTGATAAGTGTCTTTAATTCATTTGCCCATTTATTAATAAGATTATTTGGTTTTTGGGTGTAAAGTTTGGATGTGTTTTTTTTTTTAGTGTCAAGTCTTTAAATAGTCTAGATATTATTTATCAGAAGAGTAGCTAGCAAACATTTTCACCCATTGTTTAGGTTCTCTTCACATTCCTAATTGTTTCCTTTGCTGGGAAGAAGGCTTTTAATTTGATGCTGTCCTATTTCTTAATTCTTGGCATTATTTCCTCTGCTTTTGGGGTCCTATTGCAAAAGTCATTGCCTGTGCCTATAAGCTGAAGTATTGACTGTGTTTTATTCTAGGAGTTGCATACTTTCTTGAACCCACAGCCTTTTTACCATGTGCCATACCAGTAGTTACACCCACCTACCCTGATTTTGTTGTGGATTTTGTTGGATTCTGTTTTGTTCTCATGAGAGAAACTGGACAAATTTCCTTTGTTGTAATATCTGACTTGGGTATTAGGATGATGCTTTCCTCAAAGGATGAGTTAGGAAGCATTCCCTCTGCTTCTGTTTCTTGGTAGACATTGTAGAAATTGGTATTTCTTTATTGAATATTTAATAGAACTCACCAGTGAAACCATCTGAATCTGAAGTTTTGTTTTTGGAAGATACTGTTAATTCACATACTTGTACAGATCTATTGAGGTTATTTCTCCTTGTATGCATTTTGATAGATTGCATTTTTTAAAGTATCAATCTAAATAAAATTTGTATATTTAGTGCTGTGTATGATATTATTTTACTGTTAATGTCCATGATCATTAGTTCTGAGACTTGTTTCATTTGTGATGTAATTTGTGACTCCTCTCTTCTTGGTTAGCATGGTGACAGGTTTTTCAACTTTTATTGATCTTGACAAAGAAGTTTTGGGTTTTGATATCTTTTTCTCTCATCTGTTGATTTCCCATTTCATTGATTTCTCTTTTTTAAGTTTTATATTTTATACTTGTAGATGAACAGAATGCCTTTATTTTATTTTCTTTTATTATTTTTATGTGGTGTTAAGGAATGAACTCAGTACTTCACACATCCTGGGCAAGTGCTCTACTACTGAGCTATATCCTCAGCACCATTTTCTTGGTTTCTGATCTTTTAATTCTATCTACATGGTGTAGGTTTATTTTGCTCTTCTTTCTCTAGTTTCTCAAGGTAGAAGTTTATATTTTGATTTTAGATCTTTTTAAATTGATGCATTTATTGCTCTAAATGGTCCACATCCTTGATTTCATGGCACCTCTCCAATTTTTATAATTTGCATTTTAATTTTTATTCAACTCAAAGTATTTTTAATTTCTCTTGAAACTTCTTTTTTGACATGTTATTTATGTTCAATTTCCAAATTGTTTGGATTTTTTCCAGTGAATATTTTTGTTAGTGATTTCAAGTTTAATTCCATTTTGGTTTGAGAGTATGCTTTGTGTTTTTTTTCATTCTTTTAAGTGACCTCATTTTCTTTTTTATGTGATGCTGGGTAGCAAACCCAAGGGACTTGTGCTTGCTAGCTAAGTGCTCTAGCATTGAAGCATAACACAGGCCCCAGCACATGGTCTTTCTTGGTAAATGTTCCATTTAAGCTTCTGAAGAATGTGTGTATTTTACTTTTGATGATGAAGTGGTCTATAAAACTTACTTCCTTCACTATAGGTTTCATTGTAAAATTCCCATTTGGTTCTTTTTTATAATTGCTTCCTTACTGAGAAAGTCTGTTTTCACTTAAGAGTGTCTGCCCTTACTTCTTGGAATATTGTCATAATATCTTCTTTAAAGGCTATTTTGCATAGTTCCAACACATGAGTCATTTGGTGACCACTCCCTCCTCTGGTCAAAGAGAACTGGCTTGAGACTTTGGTGTGTGTGCATGCCATTGGCAGTTCTCCTTCATTGAACCATTGTAATACCAAGCTGGGATATAGGAGAGACAGAATAAAATTCCACACGGATGTCACACTAGATTTCCCATCTGGTTCTAAGATACTTATGTCTGCTATGTGTAGCCACATTTCAGAGCTTTTTATAGAGTTGTTCTGCATATTTCAGTCCAGGCATCTTGTTGTAGTTTTGGGGATAGAAAGGATAAAGTGTGCTTATTACATCTTTCCAGGAGTCCATATCCTCACTTTCTTGTAAAACAGATTATGTGATCTCCTTTGGTAAGTAGGTATTTTTATTAGAAATAGCAACTTTTTATTTTAAATTTTTAAAAAAATTTTACAGACTGCATTTTGATTCATTGTACACAAATCAGTACATCATTTCATTTCTATGGTTGTACATGAAATAAATTCCTACCAGTTGTGTAAGCATACATGTACATAGGGTAAAGATGTCTGTCTCATTCCACTATTTTTTTTAATTTTCTCCCCTCCTGTCATAATCTAAATTCTGCATAATCTAAAGTCCATTCTTCTCTCACTGCCCCCCATAATCCCCATTATATATCATTTTCCACTTATCAGTGGAAACATTCAACCTTTGGTTTATTGGGATTGGCTTATTTCACTTAGCATGATATTCTCCAATTCTATCCATTTGTTTGCAAATGTCATAATATTATTCTTCTTTATGGCTGAACCATACTCCATTGTGTATATATACCAGTTTCTTTATCCATTCATCTGTTGAAGGGCATCTAGATTGGTTCCACAATCTAGCTATTGTGAATTGAACTGCTATGAACCTTGATCTGGAAGTGTTACTGTAGTATACTAATTTTAAGTCCTTTGGGTATAAACTGAGGAGTGGGATAACTGAGTCAAAAGGGGAGTCCATTCCAAGTTTTCTGAGGATTTTCCACACTGCTTTCTAGAGTGGCTGCACCCATTTGCAGCTCCACCAGCAATGTAAAAGTGTGTCTTTTTCCCCACATCCACACCAACATCTATTATTGTTTGTGTTCTTGATAATAGTCATTCTAATTGGAGTAAGATAAAATCTTAGAGTTGTTTTAATTTCTGTTTCTCTAATTTCTAGAGATGTTGAACATTTTTTCATATATTTATTAATCACCTATATGTCTGCTTATGTAAAATGTCTGTCCAGTTCCTTGGTCCATTTATTGATTGGGTTCTTTGTATTTTTGGTGTAAAGTTTTATAAGTTCTTTATAAATTTTGGAGATAAGTGCTCTATGTGAAGTATGTGTAGAAAAGATTTTCTTCCACTCTGTAGGCTCTCTTTTCACATTATTGATTGTATCCTTTAGTGAGAAAAAGCTTTTTGTTTGAGTCCATCCCATTTATTGATTCTTGCTTTGATTTCTTGTGCTTTGGGAGTCTTGTTAAGGAAGTCTGATCCTAAGCCGATATGATGAAATTCAGGTCTACTTTGTCTTCTATTTGATGCAGCATCTCTGGAATAATTCCTAAGTCCTTGATGCATTTTGAGTTGAGTTTGATCTAGGGTGAGAGATAGAGGTTTAATTTCATTTTACTGCATGTGGATTTACAGTTTTGCCAGCACCATTTGTAGAACAGGCTATCTTTTCTCCATTGTATGTTTTTAGCTCCTTTGTCTAGTATGATGTAACAGTATTTATGTGAGTTCATCTCTGTGTCTTCTTGTATGTACCATTGGTATGCCTATCTATTTTGGTGCCAATACCAACCTGTATTTGTTGCTATTGTTCTGTGGTATAGTTTAAGGTCTGGTATTGTGATACCTCCTTTTTTTGTGGTGCTGGGGACTAGAACCCTGGGCCTTGTGTATACAATGCATAAGTCAGTATTTAAAGGCATATTATTTTGTTACTTCCTCTGTGCAGAAATTCCAGAGTGGGAAAATAACTAGCACAACTGACAGTGTGTATACAGGTGGGATTGAAGTAACTGTAGCATTTTTCTGTAAATCTGAAGAACCTGATTCTATTACCAAACCTATTAGTTCATCATCTGTTTCCTCTGGAACTGTGGACAAACCTGTAGATTTGTCTACTAGAAAGGACACTGATACAGAATCTACAAGCCAAGGTAATACTTAATGTGTGTCTATAATCATGTATTACATAAAAGTACACCTGTATGTTTGAGAAGATATGAAGGGGCATAAGATATATGCAGTTCTAATAAGGAAAGTCATACTGCCTTGTCAACAAAGAAAAACATATATCTTTATTGTTAGTCTTATGATTACAGGTATTACATAGTAGTGTGACTCTTGACCTGTTTGCCTGAACATAAAATATGATAGTTTACTTACATGGTGACTTTCTTTGTGATAATATTTTTATTTTAGTATTGCTTAATGTACTAAGGATTGTACCAGGCATGGCTTAACACATCCACAGTAATTTATTTTATTCTGAGACAGAGCCTTGCTAAGTTGCTGAGACTGGTCTTGAACTGGTGTTCTTTCAGCTTCAGTTTCCTGTATTGCTGAGATTATAGGCATGCATCACCACACCTGACTGTATTTTGTGTGTGTTTGTGTGTGTGTGTGTGTGTGTGTGTGTGTGTATCTGTGTGTATTCTTAACTGATTTTGGTAGTAAGATGATACTGGCTTTGTAGAATGAGTTTGGAAGAGTTGTTTGTCTTTCAGTTTTATAGAATAATTAAAGGAGCATTGGTGGTATTTAACTAATCTTTGAAATTCAACTGTGAATTCTAATCCTGGGCTTTTCTTTGTTAGGAGACTTTATTACTACATATGGATTGCATATGCATATGGAATTTCATTATTTGTTGTTGATCTGTTTATACATTTTATATTCTCATGTTTCAATTTCAGTAGGTTATTTGTGTCTAGAAATATGTCCATTTCTTGTAGATTTTACAGTTTATTGGTTAGAAATCTTCCAAATATTCCCTTATGATCCTCTGGATTTCATTAGTATCTATTGTAATATATATCTCTTTTCAACTTTAATTTTATTTTGGATGTCTTTATTTTGGTTAATTTCACTATGGGTTTCTTAATTTTGTCTATCTTTTCAAAGAACCAACTTTTCTTGTACATTTAGTCTGTTTTATTTCTGCTTTGAGTTTTATTATTTCTTTGTACTGCTTTGGGATTTGTTTTGCTCTTGTTTTTTAAAGATCTTGAGATGCATAATAGGGTAACTTATTTGAGGTCTATCAAGTTTTTTTTAATGTATGCACTTATAAAGTTATAAACCTACCTCTTCTAATTACTTCCTCTGTGTCCCAAAGGTTCTGGTGGATTGTATTTCCATTTTCATTTGAGTCTAGAAATTTCAAATCTCACTCCTGATTTCTTCAATGACCTGCTACTCATTCAGAAGTGTAGTTTTCAATCTCCATGTATTTGTATAATGGCTGCAGTTACTTTTGCCATTGATTTGTAATTTCCTTCTGTTGTTATAAGATGCAAGAAAAATTAACTTGTTTTTATTTGTTGAACTTACTTCCATGCTGAAAATGTAGTCTATTTTAGAGAAAATTCTGTATATTGAAGAAAAAAATGTGTTCTCTACACCTGTTAAGTGAAACAGTCTGAGATGGTAAGTCCATTTGATCTATACTGTAATTCTAATGTTTCTCAGTTGATTTTGGGGGCAGAGCAGTTCTGGAAGATCTATCTCTTGGTAACATTAAGGTATAGAAATCACCCACAATTATTGAATTGAGACTGGTCTCTCCCTATAACTCCTGTAATATATTTTATTAACTTGGATTCTATTTCATTGGTACATCTATATTTACAACCATTACATCTTCTTGAGATGGATCATTCCTTTTTTTCAGAGCATAAGGACCTACTTTGTCTCATGACTGATTTGAGGTCAGTTTTGTTGGATGTAAGTCTGATTACTTTTGCTTACTTTAGGATTCCATTTAATGGAAATTGCATTCTACATCCTTTCATTTTCAGTTTATGAATGAATGTTTTGAGTGAGGTGGAGTTCTTGCAAGTAGTAAGCAGATGGACCTTTTTTAAAATTCTAATAGGTAGTCTGTGTCTTTTAATTAGAGAATTCACATCATTTTCATTAAGGGATATATTGAAAATATATTGAAAGTAATATACTAGTTCATGTCATCATTATTTTTCTTTTGGTTGTTTTGAGAATTTTGTGTTCATTTCATTCTTTCTTATTTATCTTAAATTTTTTGTTGATTTACTGATACAATCATGTATGACTTTTACATGCTCCTCTTGCTTAACTCCCCTTCTAGTGATATCTATTCATTCTTATTTTCTGGTTGTGCTGTATGTTTCCTCCTCTGAGTGTATGATTATGTATGGTTTAGTAGATATGAATTCTTTCAATTTATGCTTACCTTGGAAAGCCTATTTCTTCTTTGATTCTGAAAGATAAGTTACTGGATATAATAGTTTAGCTTGGCAGTTTTGTTCTTCCAGGTCTTGAAATCTATTAGATTATAGACCAGGAGGGCATGGAGTTTTGTTGAGAAATCTATTATTCTGATGGGTTTTCCTTTATAAATTATTTGGTGCTTCTCTCTTGCAGTTTTTAATAGTCCTCTTTCTGTATTTTTAGAAGTTTAACTATGATGTTTATGGAGAGGCTCTCTTCTGGTCATTTCTATTTGGTGCTCCATTATCATTTCAAGATTGGGAAATTTTCTTGTTACTTCACTGAATAAGTTTTGTATGCCTTTAACCTGTATCTCTATCCCTTCCTCTAGAACTATGAGTCTCTTTTTTATAGCTAATTTTTTTTTTTTTTTTTGGTGGTGCTGGGGATTGAACCTAGGGCCTTGTGCTTGCAAGGCAAGCACTCTACCAATGAGTTATATCCCCAGCCCCGAGTCTTTTTTTTATTGTTTAAACTAATTTTTATTTGCTCTAATTTGTTGTACATGCATTTATACATTTTGATAGATCATACATAAATGGAGGTAATCTCATTTTTCTGATTGGACATATTGCAGGATCACATCAGTCATGCAGTCATACATGCACATGAGGGAATAATGTCTGTTTCACTCCACTATCTTTCCTTCCCCCATACCCCTTCCACTCCCTTCACTCCCCTCTACCTATTATACAGTAACTATTCTTTCCTATCCCTCCCTTCTTGTGAATTAGCTTCTGCATCTCAGAGAAAATATTCAGCCTTTGGTTCTTTGGGTTTGGCTCATTTTATTGAGCATGATATTCTCCTACTCCATCCATTTACCAACAAGTGCTATATGAGTCTTAAGCTTGATCTTTTTAATGTTGTTCCAAGGTTTTTATGTGAACATACTGTTTACAGTTTCTTGGTAACCCTTCCTTTTTAATAAGTCCAAATGTTCTAGTTCATCCACCCTGTGTTCAAACTCTGAAATTTTGTTTTCTGCTTGGTCTAGTCTATTGGTGAGACTTGGAACTGGGGTTTTTATCATGACTTATTGAGTTTTTTATTTCCACAATTTCTGCTTGTCTTTTTCCCATAATCTCTCTTTATTAAATTGCTCTTTCATATTGCATTGTATTCCTTAATTTATTCATTTGCTTATTTGTATCTTCTTTGAATTCATTTAATCATTTTTTTAAAATACTGTTAAAGGTATTGTGTCCATCTATAATTATTTTATTTATTTATCTTTCTGTGGTACTGAGGATTGAACCCAGTGCCTCACATGTGTGAGGCAAGTGTTCTACCACTGAGCTATGTACAACACCAGGCCTCATTTGATTATTTGAATAATCAGTTTTTAAATTTCTTTGTTCCAGTATTTTATCACTATTGGTATTTATGGATTTGGTTCCTGGGGAGTTATAAACTTGAAGAGTCATTTTGCTTTGTTTCATGTTTATGTTTTCTGTCTTGAGACTTTCACATCTGTTGAACTAGTGATCTCTTCCAGTATTATGTGAGGGTCTTATTAGTGAGTAACCTTTTTACATTGTGTTGTGGGATATTAGTTTTTTAAGTAGTGTTGAGATTCATTGCAAATGGAGTTTATGCTGTAGTTTCCTTGAAGTTCCTTAGACTGTGTTTGGTGGATTTTGACTCTGAGTACTTTGTCAGAATCCGAGGGATATTCTTTCATTGAAGGCCTTCTGTGAGTATGATGTAGACAGTGGAATATACAAAGTATACTTTACATGACTGTATCTCTTAGCACTGTACCGCGTAAAGAGGGCTTGGGTGCAGCCAATGCTAGGGCCCCTTAATGGTGGCATGGTAACAACAGTCATGTTATTTCTCTGTTGTTGCTCAGGGGCTGTAGAAGTCTTCAGCCCACCCCTGTCATCTGTGCATACTTGCAGCCAGGTTGTCTGCTGGGTGCTTTCCTCCACCCTATTTTTATGTTGAAGGATCCATCAAACTTTGAGGAAGACTCAGTACTGTATAGACTAAGGTACAATTTCTGTCAGCTGGGTCAGGGCTAAAGCTCAGTGTCATAACATCCACCATGTTCCAGGTGCTGGGCTTAATCAATAGTGCTAGTTTGAGAGGAGAAATTTACCACCAGTAACAAGCAACTTGAAAGCAAATCTTATATCAACATACAATGAAAACATAAAAAAGAACCTCTACAACCCCAATAACAAGAGAGAAGAAAAGGGTACTCATAATATAGAATAGGTTAAAAATTAGATCTTAATGAAAGTAAAATTAATATTGAAATAGCTGGGCACATTGACTCATACCTATAATCCCATCTACTCTGGAGGCTGAGGCAGGACTCTTTCAAGTTTGATATTAGCCTGGGTGTTTAATGATACCCTCTCTCCCTTCCTCTCTCCCTTTCTTCCTTTCTTGCTGTTTATGAACAGAATGCCTTTATTTTATTTATTTATTTTATGTGGTGCTAAAGATCAAACCCAGTATCTCACACATGCTAGGCAAGCTCTCTGCTACTTAGCTACAGTCCCAGCCCTGATACTCTGCCTTAAAACTAAAAAATGAAAGACTTGTAGCTCAGTGGAAGAACAACATTGGGATTGATCCTCAGTGCTGTGCAAAAAAAAAAAAATGTACTGGATAAAATTTTAAAGGGAGGAAACAGAAGAAAAGACAAGTGAAAAGACAAAAAGGATAAAAATGAGAAAGTAGAGACAAGAGCAAAACTACAATTAAATAATTAAAACATTTAATAAAGCTGGATAAAAGTATTTAAAAAAGGGAAACAAAACAACAAAGAACAAAATTAAAATGAAAGGAAAACCAAAGAATGTCATATTCCTCCTTGCCAAGATATTTAAGATGGAGACACTTCTTTCCAAGACCTCAAATTTTTGTCATTTGCCAGGTATAGGGATGTTTTGAGTGCTGGTGGCAGTATGATGTGTTCCTTTTCAGCTCCAGTTCAGGCAGGCCAAACCAGTTAGGGCAGTGTGTGGACTGATCTCAGCCTCCCCTTGCCCACAAGCCTAGGCTAAGGCAAAGTTACCTGCAGCAGGGCTAAATTCATGCCCAAGGTCTCTGATTTTGCATCAAGAATGGGGTTCAGTGACAGTTGGAGCCATCCACCAACCTCTCAACCTCCATGCCTGTGAACCAGTCTTGTTTGCTCACCCATGGTCCCAAGGATCTTCAGTCTGTACTCTTGGGCATGTGACAAATATCCAAACTGTAGTGGTTTGTTGTCTTCTCTGAGCATGGAAGACCAAATCAGTAGAATCTGCACTGGGGTATGGAGCCTCCTGGATGAAGAGATTTACCAGTTCAAACCATGGTACTCCTGGACTCAGCCCTCTTGTAAGTCCACTCACAGCTTCTGTCCCTCCTTTTCAAGAGATCCAACCATACATTTTATGTAGAAGTGTCTTGTTGCTTCTCTCTGCCACATAGACCATATTTCCCACTGCCTAGAATCCTCAGCAGTCAATTCCTGGGCCCAAACTGACTCTGAGTGGACACCTACTGGAACAGAGAAGAGGAGAGGACATCGGATCTTGGATATATAAAAAGTGCAGGGGTTTCAGATCTCCCATGCAATAAATTCAGACAGTGATACCCATCTTTAGATGGCTCCTCATGACATTGATGAATTTCTTGCAAAGTTCAGGGAATCTCTTCTCCCTTGATAGCTTGCTATGTAGATTCTGAGTTTCTTTTTATTTTAAAGCACCATATTTTGGGGTTTGCCTCATCACTGGTTCCCTGCATTTGCACTCCAATACTTTTCTATGGCCCCTACCTCAACATGCAGCTGCACAGCTTCCATTTTGGTTCAGTCTCACAGAGCAGTAGGTAAGCCTTGAGTTCCTCTAATCTACCATATTCTGGAGTTCTTGATTCCAGTTTTCTCTAAAGTTGCATTTAGGTGACATACAGATAAGAAAGCATTTGGTGGATGGAGTCTTATTGTAGGAGGCTAGGATAAGATAATTAGTATGTGTTGTTAGTATACCTTTTTCATTGACAGATGATTTGGATATTCACTTCTCTAGAGATAAAGTTGGTTACTTGAAATATCCTGATAAAAGAAAACTTTGCACAACACCTTTTTGCAGTTCATTCAAGCACTTAAATGTGAATTGGTTAAGTAGTCTGAATTATTACTGTTATTTTTTCACTCAGTACTTCAAGAAACTGAGAAAGGGAAAAGGGCAAATTGTTCTTGTGTTTGCTTTTCCTTGAGGAGATGAATAAGCAGTCTGGGGCCCACTGAATTGTTGAAGAGACTAATTCATTAATATTTGCTGAGAATTTCTTATTAAAGCATAGACAACTTGTGTTTAGTGGCATAATGGAAAGGTAAATTATTTGCCTAATTTAAGAAATAAAAATTACTTTGTGTATTTATCCACACATAAGGAAATGAAAACTGTTCTCTTTTCTTTAAAAAATGAACTCAAAAAACTGCAGTATAGGATTTTGGGGTGGTGACACTCAAGCCAGTGTCTATTGTAGATCCAATAATATTAAGCACTGTACACGAAGTAGTTGGGAAAACCATTGAAGGGGAGGTAGTAACTAAGAATGTATCATGGAATGCTGTGCTAAACAGGGTTATAGTTTTATAAAGGAGATAATGGTGAAATGAATGTTCAATTAAATCTTTAATTATAACAGTTTGTGGGTAGAAGAAATACTGTGGGTCTCAAGAATAAAAAAACCTTTTGAAATAATGTAAAAGTATAAAGATGTGTGCATATATAAAATGTTGAAATAAACAATTGTGCTTAAATATCTCTATATTATTAACATAACCATATTTGGGAGGTTGAATATTTTAAATGAATTGCCTCTTTTTCTCCTTAAATTTGATTCATGTAAAGCACTTTGAACATTGCTGGATACATAGTAAAATACTCAAATATCAACTGTTTTCATTATTGGTAGTACTCTTTAATTTGTCATTCACAAAATAGTCAATTCAAGACCAGGACATGAGGTAGATTGAATGTAGAATAAGAAAAGTAGAAAATAATTTAATAATTATTCCTTCCTAGAAATTATGTTCTTATATTTAAGTGATATTTTAGTCATTTAATGTTTATATAAGTGACATGGGTATAATTCCAAGTTCTAATATGAAGGTTTTGAATTATGAAGTTTTTCACACCATTGGATCTTTTTCACAGTTCCTGTCTACAATCTATCTAGAAGTACCCTGTCCAGCACAGTGACAGACCACATGCAGCTATTGAGAACTTGAAATGTGCTGGTCTGAATTGAGATACAGTAAGTTTAAAATACACATTGGATTTGAAAGACTTAGCATGGATAAAAGAAAGTAAAATGTCTTCTTAATAATTTTTATATTGATTTATGTTGAAGTGGTAACATTGTAGTTATACCAAATTAAATACAATATATAGTGTTAAAGTTTAACTATTTCTTTATTTTTGGTGTTCTGCCAGAAAATTTTAAATGACCTATGTGTCTTGCATTGTATTTCTTTTGAACAGTGCTGCTCTAGAAATTTCTACTCTAAGATGATCTTTTAAGAGAAACCTGGGATTCTAGTTCCATTTCAGTCTTTACTAGTCATGTCACTCTCAGTTACTTAACTTCTCAAGAGTTCAGTTTTATCAGGGTAAATTTTATTTCTTTACCTAAAATAGATAATAGTATATGCTGTATCTCACTGAATTACTGTGGATTAGCAGAAAGAATTTGGCAGTTCTAGAGCATTCTACAGATATATGTCATTTCTAATCAGGCTTGTGTAATGACTAGAAAAGGTTGAAGGATGCTTAGTGGGTCATCAAAATCAATAATGGTTCATTTTTACTTTGTCTTTTACATGTTTATTGCATTTAAAAATGTTTGCTTTTCACATTTCTCATTTGTTATGCTTCTAATATTTAAAAAGAAATTTTATTCTTTTGAAATACTATAATAAACTTCCAGGTTTCTGTGATAGACTTTTTTTAAAAGCCTAGATGATAAACTGGATTTTTTTCATAATTTGAAAAATTGGGAAATAGAAGTGATTGAGAATGATCATAGAGTTAGTACCTCCAAAATAACCAGTCTTTAAAAAAAATGGAAAAAAGCAATATATACGTATACATACATACATATATATATATATATATATATGTGTGTGTGTGTGTGTATGTGTGTGTGTACATGTATGTGTGTGTGTGTGTGTTTCATTTTAAATAGGAATTTTGGGGCTGGGGCTCAATGGCAGATTGCTTGCCTATCATGTGTAAGGCAGTGGGTTCGCTCCTTAGCACCACATAAAAATAAAAGCATTTTATCCATCTACAACTACAAAAAGAAATTTAAATAGTAGTTTTTAGCACACATAAAACTTGCCTCTTAATAACAACACTGGTCCTTAGGAGTATTTCTGTTTTCTGGGTATTTCTATGTTCTGAATTTTTGTAAACCATGAGATGGTTACGGAGCTTGTTATTAACTAAAGAAAAGTGAACTTCATTATTTTCCAGTTGTATGTCTGTGCTTTCAAAACTTCTCAAGATAAGTTAGTAACAATACTTCTGTGATGCCTTCAATTCTTTTTCATGTCAGTGTTTGTTAGAAAGTGAGGAAATGATTGTGGTAGTGTTTCCCTAACCTTAATATTTTGAGAGAACAGTACAGATTATTTATAGTATGGCTTCCTCGACACTGAACTAGTAGCAACTCTCTGTGTACCTGTCTTCCTTTCATAGGTTTTTCAGGATTTCATGCAAAGAGGCAACCAGTGATGAAGACTTTTTCCTTTTGTCTGTAAGGATTCCAGCTCTGTTGCTGATTCTCTCTTTTTTTCCTTCAAATATGTTGTCTGCACACAATAAATACTCATTTTCCCCTTCCTCCCTTCTTCTTCATCCCCTTTGACATAAGGATCTCAGTGTTTGAAGACAATGAAGATTCTTTCAACTTGGACTTGGGTCTTCCCACTAAAAACATAGATTAAACTATTTTAAAAGCTAAATGTATGTGAAAGTTTACCAAAAATGTGAGGAGTGCTCAGACCAGAAATTGGTGAGGTGGGAACTTGGAGAGGCAAGCAAAGCACTGAACTGGTCTTACTTTTAGTGTATTTACTGAACTGAATTACGTGAAACTTTTCTTTCTTAAAAATTCAGTGTCTGTCTAAATGCTGGGCTCCTTCAAGCTAATGCAAGTTAAAACCACTGCTTAGAGAGCATTTTATGCTGTAATTATTAGAAGAAATGAACTCTGGTGGTATAGTGTTGGCAGGAATGTGAACTAAAAGCAACTTATTTATCCACTGCATTTGGGAGTAAATTAATGTAACCACTTTAGAAGAAAATGGCATCAACAGTAAAGTTGAACCTGTGCATATAGCATAGTATATGTATGCTACAGTCATATGTCCCAGAAAAAGTCTTGAACTTGTGTATCAGATTCATGACTGTGTAGCATCTGTATAGCCAAAGCAGCTAAAATACCTCTGTGGGAGAAAGTTTTCATGTATTTATTAAATAGGATAAAGTAGTGAGAGTTTTTGAGCCCATCATTCTGAAATCATCATGGCTAGATTTCAGAGAACTTATTACTATTTAAAGAAGGAAGTTATAGAAATCATATACATATAGTTGAAATTGGGAAAAAACAAACAAGAACTGTGTGGGGGGTATGTGTTAAAATTGCTTTAATATTTCTTTTACTTTAGACAAATTTTGTTACAAATATTAACCGATTAATTTTATAAATTGAGTTTCAATGACTTTTCCATACATGCATATATCATGTTTTAATTGTGTGCACCCTCCCTACTACTTTGTTACTCTTTTCTTTCACTGTGTTTTTCTTCTCCTTCCCTAAAATACCTTCTCTACTTTCATTTTATCTTCTTTTCCTAACAGTTTCCATGTATGAGGAAAAACATGTGACACTTAATCTTTCTGAGTTTGGCTTATTTCACTTAACATGAGAAACTCCAGTACCATCTGCTTTCTTGCAAATGACATGTTTGTTTATGACTGAATATTCCATATGTATATATGTCATATTTTCTTTACCTATCCATCTATTGACAGCACCTAGGGTGATTCCTTAAGTTGGTTATTGTTAGTAATGCCACAATAAAAATAGGTATGCAAATGTCTTTTTTGTATACTGACTTCATTTCCTCCAGAAATATAGCCAGGAATGCTATATAGATGCATCATATGGTAATTCTGTTTTTAAGTTTTTGAGGAACCTGTCTATTGTTTTCCATAATGACTGTACTAATTTACATTCACACCAACAATGTGTAAGTATTCCTTTTTCACATCCTTGTCAGCATTTGTTATTTTTGGTTTTTTGACTAGCTGTTTTGACTAGCGGGGTGGAATCTCAGTGCAGTTTTGATTTATATTTCCCTGATGGCCAAAGATGTTGAGCACTTTTCACATATTTATTGACCATTTATACTTGCTTTTGAGAAGTGTCTGTGCAGGCTCTTTGCCCATTTATTGGTTGGATTACTTGCTCTTCTGTTGATAACTTTTTTGTGTTTATAATTCTGGATGTTAATCTTCTTTCAGATGAATAGTTGGCAAATACTTTCTGCCATTCTGTAGGATCTTTCTTAACTCTTTCTTTTGCTGTGTGGAAGGTTTAAAATTTGGTGTAATCCCATTTGTCAATTCTTGCTACCATTTCCTGAACTATTAGGATTTATTTTGAGTTGATTTATGTACAGGGTGAGACATAGGGGTCTAGTTTCAATTGTCTACATTTGAATATCCAATTTTCCCAGTATCATTTGTTGAAGAGGTTATCTTCTTTCCAATGTGTTCTTGGCAACTTTGTCAAGAGTCAGATAACTATAGAGGCATGAGTTTATTTCTGAGTCCTCTAATTCCATTGATTTTTGTATTTCTTTTTTATGTCAATACCATGATATTTTTATTACCATCGAAATGCATTCTAGCATATTTGAAATCAGGAACCATGCTGCCTCTAGCCTTGCTCTATAATTTTTCCTCAGGATTGCTTTGGCAACTTTGGGTCTTTTATGCTTTCTTCTGAATTTTAGGATTTTTTTCCCTAATTCTGTGAAGAATGTCATTGATATTTTGATGGGAATTGCATTGAATTTGTAGATTGCCTTTTGATAGTTTGGCCATTTTAACAATGTTAATTCTCCTAGTATATGAACATGGGATGTCTTTTCATCTTTATCTTCTAGTCTCTTCAGTTTCTTAAGCATTTTATAATTTTTGCTGTAGAGGTTTTTACTGCCTCATAAATAAGGACTTTTTAGATATAAGTGATAGAAATTAAAAAGAAAAATAAGGCAATAATTAACATTGTATTTAGACTTCTTGTTAGTTTGGGTACTGAGAAGTATGTGTTAAGCTCCTGAAGTGATATTCCATTTCATATTCTAGGCAGTTAATACATAGTGTTCTCATGCATTTTAAAATAATTAAATCTGAAATAATTCCATACTTAGAGAAAAGTTGCATGAAGGATTCCTGTATACTTTTAACCCAAGTTTTCTAAATATTAACATTTTACTGTATTTGCTATAACATTCTTTTCTGAAATTTTTCACAATACTGTAATTTTATAGTTAAAATAATTTTCTTGAAGGTTACTCTGAGACTATTTGGAGATATAATAAAGTTTATAATTAAAATTTTGTTTACTTTGCATTTGACCTGCCAACAGATAGGGCCTCATCAAGACCTCAGACTGAATGATGCAATGTCACTGACTCTTCTTTGAAAAGTGCCAGCTATCCAAAATCCAAATTGTCAAAGAAGCAGACTTTACTTCCACATCAGATAAATCAGGTATATGATGAGTTATTTCAAATACATCTGAAACTGCAGGTAAGATCTAAATACTGATTTGAGAATTCAGAAATATTTATATTCTAGGCACTAAGTATTTGCAAAATTTGAATAAAATTTTAATTAGTAAAGATAATTGGGTTAAGGCAAGATCAGAAGGGAGCAAACTCAATTTGCAGGAACTGTTGAGTGAGAAAATATAGAGAATGAAAGAAAAATATTGGTAGTGATTTTTTTCTGTGGGCATGTGTATTAGACTTCAGATTATCTTATGTTCTATGTTCATCCTCATCCCATCCAATTCTTCTGAAGCAAATCTGCAGGTAAAGTGTGCTTTTTGAACTAGGTATTTGAGATTCATTGTTTTAAGTATTACATAGTAAGACGTTTCCTTGTCAACTCTAAAATGTATTTTTGAACCTTGTTGCAGTCTATCTTTTCTTTGGTGTTTGTTTCTAAAGGGTATAATTTGTATATTTATCACATTTCCACTAGGAGTACAGAAAGAAACACATGTAATAGTTTGTTTGCTCTTTTTTTCATTGGAAACATTATATACACTTGAAATACTGAAAACATTTTAAAAACCAGTTGTTCATTAATTAATTCATGTTGTAATAAATTAATTCATGTTGTAATAAAGTAGCATTTCAGAAAAAAAGTTTTTCTTAACCTGAATCACTAGGAAAAAAATTAGACAAAGACAAAATCTGGTCCTTGACCCAGAGGTAGAATTTAGATAGGAGAACAATGGAAAGGTCAATCCAGGTACAAGGAATTAAGAGATGAGTATTGTTTGGAAAGGAGTGATTGTCATATTGTGAATTTAGCTTCCTGTCTGGGAAATAAAATAGTGAAAACTGAGGATAGCTGTTTTATAGGTTTATTTTAATCAAAGAAGTGACAGTAGAAAGACTTTTGATAATACTCAATAGAATAAAAAAGAAGCAAGGTTGCAAGGATAGATCATCTATAGTAAACAATAAAGAAATATTTTTAAAAGTACAAGAGATTAATCTGATTACTTTCATCTTTAGACTGACTTCAAAATTTGCCTTGAAGTGTTAAGAGTTGTTATTAAGCATGTACTTTTTTTGCTTTTACTATTAAGAGTTTTTTGACAAAAGTTTAATAGGAACATATATGTGATCCAATTTTTATGCCATAGTAGAATAGGCACCAAACAGGCACCTTTAGAGAGGATATCTGGATATCTCTGAACAGCCATTATTCATACTCATTCAAGGCTTCTAACTTGACAGTATTTTTCCTCATGTTGTCACCATTCCAGTCTTGTTCTGTTGCCCACTAGTCATCATCTTCCCACATTCATCCCAATATTTAAGGGGTCACATCCCTACAGTAGTTCTTGATCATGTTTGTCACCATTTAATTTCAGTGATAATTTCTTGGCTATAAATTTTGTCAGCTTGTAGTCTATTCAACATACTCAGAGATGCTTTGAAGTGGAATTGGTGGCCTCCAAGCATATTCATTTTTGTTACACTATTAATTTAATGTATTCAGTAAATATTGGAGTACCTATTAATATACATTTTTGTTGAGGAAAACATATGCCTCTTGCTACATGTAGCTTATTAGAAGAAGTCATGTGTACCCATATAATTATAACTTTATAAACTTAAATGAAGGAATAATAGATGTATACTGTAAATACCTGATGGGAGAGATTTTGATTGAGATTGGAGGAGATTGAGGTAAGATTTTTCTGAGAAATTAACATTTAAGTTAAATCCTGAAAAATGAGTAGAGGTTATCCCAGTGAAAGATTTAGATTCTACACTGAGAAATTCCAGTATGAGAAGTTCCTGAGGCATGGTGAGTTAATGTATTTATTTAAAAAAATGTAGTAGGTAGCTCTGAAGGTTTTTAAAGCATGAAAGTTGCAAAATTTAATGTTGCAAAATTTAATTTACATAAATGTCTTAGAGAGGGACAGGGGCATAAATTGAGAGAATAGAGCATTCTACTGCAGGATCCCAGGTAAGAAATAAGGGTGACTTGGACTGGGGTGGTATCAGAGGAATAGAATAAAGGTTATTGTAGAGATAAAATATTCTGGACTTGGCATGATGAATTCAATGAAGTATAGGAAGACTAAAGTAAGTAAGTTGATTCTCATGTTTCTGGCTTGTGCATTGTGAAGAAAGAATGCATTTCAGGAAAAAGAGCAACATTTATGTTTGAAATAAGTCAGGTTTGGTAGTAAAACATATTAACCTGGCTATTAGAAAGTAGATAGTGGGTGATTATCTAATTTGGGGGTCATCTATGTGTTAGTGTTCTATCACTGTTACAAAATACCAGAGATAATCAACTTATAAAGGGAAAAAGTTTATTTTGGCTCATAGTTTTAGAAATTTCAGTTCATGATTGATTGACTCCTATGCTTTGGGTGTGTAGCAAGGCAGTACATATGGAAGGAACATGGGGTAAAAAACACTGCTTACCTCATGGCCAGAAATCAAAGGACAGAGGCATCTGGGTCCCATTATCCCCTTCAGTGGCACATACCCAGTAACCTAAAGATCTTTCTTTAGGACCCAGCTTATAAAGATTTCACAACCTCCTACTTAGTGTAATTCTGTGAACCATGCCTTTAATACATGGACCTTTGGGGGACAGTCAGCATCCAAATATGTTAGTGTTTAACATCACCAGTGTGAGAGGTTAGAGAAGTTGGTGTGAAATAATATTAATAGTCTGAAGTGTCTTGTATTAGGCTGGGGACCTCAAGTATACAGAGAAGGGGTTGGATTCCAGAGATACTTAAAAGGTGGGTTAAATAGGACTTAGAGATTGCTTGGATGTAGGAGATATGCTAGAAGTTTTATCAAGGGCAAAAGGCAAGTTTAGTTTTTGGACAGTTGGATAAATCATGCTGCTTTTTGCTTATACAGAAAACTGGAGGAAGAAGAGATTAGTTTATTCCTTTTTAACTCATAACTTAAAAATTAATTTTTAGTATATATAATATAAAGCCGATACCCTGCCTCCCAACCACCTGTCAATCTGTGCTCTGCCTGACTCTTATGCTACAGGAATTTCCGGCTTACACTGCCACCATTTTCCTGCTTCCCACATTACATCATAACATGCTAGATAGCTATTGGTTCATCAGTCAACTTGCAGTATTCTCCTCTGCTATTGGTTCCTTCCAGCCTGGGAGATTCCAATACCTGGGAGAAGCTACATGCCATCTTTCTCTTTTTTTCTTTCTTTTCACCCTGGAGTGGATGTGCTAGTCATCCCATAATAAAGTCTCTTGCATGAGACCTTGTGTCTGCATTGCATTTTTCTGGGAGCTATTGGCAAACTGCAACTGAGATGAGCGAGCAGGTGGCAGTTCAGTGGGAGTGTGCAGCAGCAGCTAGAATCACCGTGGGTCCCAAGCTGACTTAGAGTATATATTTAAATTATTTTTATTATATTCACAGTTGTACTGTTGTCACTGTAACCAATTTTATATATTTCATTATCCCAAAAAGAAACCCCAACACATTAGAGGTTATTCTTCATGTTCTCCAAAATCCCTTCAGCCCTAGGCAACCACTAATCTATTTTGTTTCTATATGTTTGTCTATTCTGAACTGTTGATAATACTGGACTCATGTGAGCTTTTAAAATAACTGACTTCTTAGCATGAACCTAATTTTAAGGTTCATTCATGTTATACCATGTATCAGCCCAATGCTTTTTAATCTTTTCCTTTTAATACTGGAGGATTGAACCCAGAGGAGTTACATCACTGAGCTACATTCCCAACTTGCTTATTTTTACTTCAAGGCAAGTTCTTGCAAAGTTGCCAGGTTGACTTTGAATTTACAATCCTTCTGCCTCAGCTTTCTGAGTAGCTATAATTACATCTATGCTCCCTGATGCCTGCCTAGCACATGCTTTTTATTGCTAAGTAATATTCCATTATATAGATATAAACACATTTTATTTGACTCATTAATTTCTGAACATTTGAGTTTTTTCCACTATTTGGCTATCATGAGTAATGCTGCTATGAATGTTTTTATTTATGTTTTGTGTGGACATGTACTCCATTTCTTTTGGGTGTATACCTACAGTGGAATGGCTGAGTCATAGGATAACTGTGTTTAACTTTGAGGAACTGGCAGACTGTTTTCATTTCCACTAGGCAGTATACAAGGCTTCCATTTTCCCCATGTCTTTTCCATCAGTTATTTTTCTGTTTTTGAGAAACACATCCTTTATTTTTCTGGGTCTTATTGTGGCTTTTGCTTTATATATTTCTGTGATGTCTAGCTGAATTCAGATTTGGACATGCTTATTTTGTGCTACCTGAAAGTATACAGGTAGAGATGTTAAATAGGCTGTTTAGACTTGAGTTTGGCACTTGAGACTATTATCTGAACAGTTGCATGTTGGAAACATATGGTAATTTTAGCCATTGAATGGATATAATCAAGCAGAGAGTGTGAAGAATGAGAAGAAAAATAACTTAAACCCAAATCCTGAACAATCATAGTAGTTACAGGATGGTGGAGACTGAGAAGCCATGACCAGAGAAGGTGGTAGAAAGCCAGGAGAACATGATATCATAGAAGACATTGAAGTATTTTAAGTTGAAGGAAAGAGATAGTCATATAACATGCTGCTGAGAGATTCAGTAAAATAAGATCTGAGAAGTTTTCTTTAAATTTCATAACAAGTAAGTCATTTTAGTAGGGCAGTGTGGGCTGAAACCAGATTAAAAATGAATTAAGGAATGACTTGGAGGTAAAGAAGGTTCAGCAAATATAGACAATGTTTTAGGAGGTTTGGTTGGGGAGGTAATATGGGAAGGAGCAAAATATTTCAGATGTGAAAAGAGAGATTGAAAATGTTTAGAGATAATCAGAACAGTCTTCACAAAGGGACTTAAGGCAATGAGATCCTGAACCTATCTGTGCAGAAGAGAAGGGCATGAAACTGATGTTTCCTTCTGTGGTCTTCCCTATGAATTTACCATGCCATCCACAGACAATGTTCCAAGGTGTGTTTAAAATTAGGAAAGAGTAAAATGGTTTGAAATAGACACATGGAGAACAGAATAAAGAGATGACCATGAAAATGTAGCAAGTTTTCTGAATAGCATTGATAACTTAATAGAGAATTGAGACCATGAACTCAAAATATATCACTTTACATGGTTTGTGATTGTTCTGTGATGGTTTTTAATCTGTGGTTTTTATCCTCAGAACAGGGAAGATGGTAAGTTTGTTAACCCAGGCCTGGAGTCTTTCAGCCCTTGGTGATAGAAGAACAAAAAAGTAAGGGAGTGGAGGATATAGGTAAAATAATGGACCACTTGTAGCAACTACTATAATCCCTATTTTATGTACCAATCGATTTTCAATCATCACTTGGTTAAACCAGTGTCAGTGAAAAACATGAACATTCACAAAATCTGCAAATTACTTTTTAAAAGTCATTCATATCTGGTATTTTGATACAGTGTTAAACTGCAGCACAACAGAATTTTGCTGAAGAACTTCAAAAGCTATGTTTAGTTGAAAGAGAACAACTGCTTTTCAGACATAAAAATGCCTTAAATAAAATTAAAGGTGTTGAAGAGGTTCTTACGAGATTTCAAATTCTAAAGGAGGTACTTATAAAGTCACAATTTTTAGAGTAATATAACTTCTTTTTTCTTAGTTTGTTTAATAATTAACATTTTGTCACATTTGCTCATTTAACCTTCTCCCTCCTTTCCTCACACACACACACCCACACAGATCCACACACACCTTATTTATAAACTATTTGAGACTAGCTCGCAAAAATCAATACATAGTATCCCTAAATACTTAGGCATGTGTCTCTTAAGAATCAGTACATTCTGTATAGCATTATATATCAGAAAATTAATGCTAATTGAAAAATAAAATTTAATATATAGTCCACATTCACTTTCCCATTTGGTCTCCAACATGACTTTTATTACTTTTGTTTTATTTTGTTGTTTTCTAATCAAGGACATACACAAACTCTATGCATTATTTTAGACTTCTTTGAATCTAGAGTAGATAACCATTACTATTTTTATTGTTCTTGGGACTTTTCTTTGGAGTCTAGGTCAGCAGTGTTGAGGAATATATTGCATCCTAGATTTGCCTGATTGTTTCCTAACAATGATATTTGGTTCAAATACTTTTGGAAATAATTTTATATAGTTAGTACAAGTTGATAACTATTATACTAACTACAGTTAGTGTAATTTATCTTTCCTTAGTATTTATAGTACAATGTCTCTTGGTGTCATACAGTTTATCTCTTATACATGTAATTTACACAGTAAAATTCATTGTTGTATATTTATATTAGTTTTGAAAATGCTTTTAATTTTGTAATTGCCACCATCCTCAAGATAAAATGTAATTCCAGCATTCAGAAAATTTTATTTTATTCTTTTACAAATATATCTTTTCCCATCCTTAGCCTTTAAACAACCATGGGTCTATTTCCTGTTGCTAGTTCTGCCTTTTCCAGAATATTCTGTAAATAGGTTCATTTCAAGCTTTTTCTTTAACTTGTGATTTTTAGCAGTAGCTCATTTATGATGTTAACTTGGCATGCTTTTCTTTGACTTTATCCAATTTGTGGTTTATCTTTTTTCTTGAATTTGTGAATTTATGTCTTTTGCCACATTTGGGAAATTTGCAGCAACTATTTCTTCAAATTTTTTATACTTCAATTCTCTTCTCTTGTCTGTGTCTCCAGACTCAAATGTTAGTCCTTTTACTGTTAGCCAGAAGATTTCTGAGACTATGTTCACTTTTCCTCATTTTTTATCTTTTGTGTTCTTTGTGCTGGATAATTTCTGTTAGTATGTCTTTTAGTTCACTGTTTTCTTTTTTCATCTCCATGTTGCTATTGAACAATGTTATGGTTTAAATATGAGGTGTCTCCTAAAAACTCATGTCTGACAGTGTAAGAAAATTTAGAGGTGAAATCATTGAGTTGCAAAAGCATTAACTTAATCAGCATCTTAATCCATTGATAGTTTTTAACTGAGTGGTAACTATAGACAGGGTATGGCTGGAGAAGGTAGGTAGTTGGTTTTGTTCTTTCTTTGCTTCCTGGTATCATGTGCAGAGATGCTTTCCTCTGCCACTCCTTTCCACCATGATGCTCTTCCTCACCTCAGGCCCAGAGCAAAGGAGTCAGCCAACTATGGACTGAGACCTCTGAAATCATGAGACCCAAATACATTTTGGCTGAAATTGTTCTTGTCAGGTCTTTTGATCAGAGCAGTGAAATACCTGACTAAATCAAGCCCATTTAGTGATTATTTCTGACATTTTGAAGTTCTAAAACTGCCAATTATTTTCTTTAATTTTTCTCATAACAATTTCTGTCTTTACATTTACATTTACCTCATAGAACATACTTAAAAATCCAACATCTGGGTCATCTCAGGATTGGCATCTGTTGATTGCATTTTTTCTTGAAACTTCACTACATTTCTTGGGTCTTTGCATGTCCAGTGATATTTGGATTGTATTTGAAACATATTGTATAGATTCTGTGACTTTTAGAATTCTCTGAAGAATATTGTTTATTTAAAGCATTTATTCAGCCCAGTGACATTAAGGCCTTAGCTCTTTCTGACCTTCTGTAGGCTATGGTTGTCATTTCAGTTTGGTTTTCAGAACCTTTGCAGTTTTTCTTCGTAATTCTCTCGTGCATATGCCACTTAGAGGATAGTTTGAGACTTGGTAACAGTTTAAAATCTTACTTCAGTTCTTCAAGCCTTTTCCCTGCTGTGTTTGGTTTGTCCTGTGTCTGGAATACTGGGAGATGAACACAATTTGTACATCTTCATGTACACCAAAGTGAGAGGATGCTTTGAGATTTCTTCTCCAATATTCTCCCCACTATTCAGATTACATGGTACCATCTTCCTGGTTTCTTTGACTGTCTTTATCTCAGAGCTCTTAGGAAAGTAGAAAGCTCCACTTCCATTCAGGGTTCCACCCTGGGGCAGAAGTTTGAGAGAAAAAGAAGAAAAACAACAACAAAACAGGAAACTGCATCCCTTTGATGTTGTTTCTCCAAATTTTTACCCCCTTCTCTAATTCCTGACTCTTCTTCAGTTTTCACAGCCATCAGGTAGCTGTTTTCTGTTTTCTCTAGGGTTTTTAGTGGATATCAGTAGGAAAAGAAGAGTCTAGTGGGTTAACCCTGTCATATCTTATATGTCTTTAGTACCTTTTGGATGTGGAAAAATTAGATAATAGAAATATTAAAGTAGTTTTAGAAGTCACTACCTATGACTGTATCTTCAGTTATTTAAGGGATCATTTAATATAGTAATAAAATTACATGAGAGTAATTTTTTCACATTGGATTTTTTCATAGGGCTAAGGAAAGAATGTTTAAATTATCAGATCTCTCCATGCTAATTTTATTCTTGTTTCTTTAGATTTCTCTACTATTCTTACTAATTATAAACAAACTGCTTTATTTTAATCATATTTTTGTAATTACTTAGGAAATTTATTTTCTTGATTTGCTGTAGATACTTGATTGTTTTGATATTTTATGAATAAATGAAAGAATTTTATATCTTAAACCTAAAACATTTTATCCTATTTAAATTTAATTAGAGGGAAGTTGATTTTTATCATTTCTGAAACTGATTCAGGAGAGAAATAGGGCTCAAATAAATTATGTATTTAACACTGTTTGAAATGTAAAACTGACAAAATTTTAGCTACTTTATGGTAACACACTAGCTAAAATTTACATGTTAATCTATAAAGCTATGAATTGCCTGTTACTCTCCTGAAAAAAAAAATCACAAATACATTTGTTGTTTTATTATTCCTTGATATGAATAAGAAATACATTGATGACTTTGGGTGAATTTCTCTTAGCAGAATCAAAAAATAGACTTATTTCTACTTAATTTATATGATATGTTTGGGTCTTTCACAAATGTTTGATGTCTTACTGTTAATTTGGTTTATTTTACAGTTTTTATAAATTATTTGCCAGAATAGTCATCTATGCTTAAATTAACTGCTTAACATTTTTTTGTGACCGAATGTATTCTAATTTAGTTAATCTATATTCAGTGGCATTAGTGATATGTTTTCCTTATCTGATTATTAGATTGTATTTTTTCCTTCTTAGCAACATGATGCAGAAGTTGAATACATAAGTGAAATTCTTAAGAAAGGGAATAATGTAAGCAAGAAACTAAAATCCTTTTGATGCATTAAAAGAATGAAATGATAGCTTAAAATATTTTAATATATTTTAGGTAATAAGACCTTCTAAAACTATATTTTTATACAATGAATAAGTTAATAGAACATTTTGGCTAGAGAAAATTTTGATTGGATTTATGTTAATTTTGAAACACAAATATAAATAAAATAGTCTTAAACTGCTATTGTATCCTTTTCTTCTATATTGGAAAGCAAGTTAGATGTTTGAAAATTTGAAATTTTTTCTTTATTCTTTACAACAGGGTCTTCCTGTTTCCCAGATGAGCCTGAAATTCATGATCCGCTTGTCTCAGCCTTCTGAGTGAGCTGGGATTACCACTGTGCCCAACTCTGAAATTTTCTTAAAATTTCAAATTTTTTTGTAGTTACTACATTCCTACATTAAAAATAAGTGAAAGAAAAAATCCAGATAAGCTGAAATGATTAAATTTTAGACACTGATTTCTGTCTTTAAATCTTATTATTTAACTAATTACACACCTAATAGATGAGACACAGCAGTACATAGGATTAGGGAACAGGAACTCTTTCACAAAAAGACTTCAAACTGAAGCATTAAGTAAAGAAAGAATATAAAATTTGAATAGACATATGTGGGACATAGTTAAGTTTAACATATGAGAATTCCAGGAAGAGAGGAATAAGAGAATAGGACAAAAGCTAAATATGATAGCCCAGAATTTTCCAAAACTGGTGAACGATTCAAAAAACTTTTACTACTGACAAGGATAAATTTTAAAGAAATCATACATAGGCACACTATATTAAAGCTGCTGGAAACTTTAGATGTAGGTTAGAGGGAAAAATTTAAAAGCTGTAAAACCAAAGTTTGGCTTTTAAGGAAGAAATGTCACTTATCTTCAACCTAGAATAAGAAGAGACAATTTCAACAGCCTTGAATCTAAATCTTGACATTATAAGAAGAAAAAAAAAATGGGACCAGTCTCTTAAGAATATACACACAGGCCTGGGGTTATAGCTCAGTTGGTAGAGTGCTTGCCTGGAGGCCCTGGGTTCAGTCCCCAGTACAAAAAAAAAAAAAAAAACCTAAATGGAAGGATATGTTATGTTCATGAATGAAAGACTCATTGTTATATACATGTCAGTTCTTCCCATTTATTAGATACATGTTACAATCTGGTTACTAATGGTACTGCACACTTAAGATTTGTACACACACACACACACACACACACACACACACATATATATATATATATATTAGTTGTTCAATAGAAATTTTACTTGAAAACATTTCTCACTACAATGAGTGTCTTTAAGATGTTAGGGATCTTGCAAAGTTTCATTGAATGAAGTAAACTTTCCTGGACACTACTAATGTTTAGGAGAATATGGTGATATTTAGCTGTGACCTACTTAATCATGAATGCTGCCTCTATTTTGCTACATTGATTGCTTAAGTAGACCAGATTGAGAAACTTTGATATGAAAATGTTTGAGTTTTATATTTGAAGTATTTGACTTTTTCCTCCCTAGTTAAATGAAGTAAGTGAAGAAAACAGGAAGATGGAACTTCAGGCTAAGAGAGATCAAGTTCTTCTGGATAACTTCTAGGTAGATTGTCTGCTCCTGAACATAATTACATTTAGATTTTTTTAATTTTCATACAATCATTCTTTAATATATGGAGATATACTATTGCAGAGGAATTATGAATTTATGACACAGATTGAAAGAATATTCCCATGCTGCTCATGAAATGAAAAGTGTAAAACAAGAAAAAGTACCAGTTTCTAAAACATCTAAAAGGTATCATGTGACTAAAAATTTCTTCAGAGAAAAAATTATATTGTCCTCTAGTCTTTTTCTTTCATTTAGCAAACATTCTTTTGGTATTCCTTTAAAGATACTATCTCTAGAATATTGCAATACATTTTTATTTGCAAAAACCAAAATATTCTAGCAGTGTTTCGGGTACAGTAACTCAAATCATAAGATCTTATTGTTAATACTGAATTTATAATTTTGCATATCATATTAATAGAATTTATAGTATAAAGACAGTAACTTTTTTGGAAAAAAGAAAATATGAATTCTCATATTGGAATTTTTTTACCTTTGGAAACCTTCAGATTTGTCAGTCTCTTAGATATATGATGATTTATACGGTAGAGTTAAAGCCAATTTTACTTTTCTGTCTTATCAAACTGCAATCAAGAACTTTCATGAAAATTCCTTATTTTGTTAATAAAGTTCATTTCTTTTACCTTCATTTTTATGAGTTTCTTGCTTATCTTAGCCAGCATTAATATTTTCAATATTATTTGGCCATATCTGATTTGGAATTTTTTTTGCTTGTTTGGAGAAGCTCTGCCCTTTAAAAAATATCTAAAATATGGTAAAAACACATTAGGTAAATTCTTCTATAACTTTGGTGAGATTATAAATTGACATAACTGTTTGATTTAATTTTTGACATATAGATATCACTTAATGGGCAAGTATATGAACTTCTAATGGTCTTCATGGACTGGATTTCACACCATCTCCTTAGCAAAGTAAAACATGAAGAATCTGGTATGGATGGTGAAAAGTCATTACTCAAATCTTCTCAGCAAAATATATTCAAGAAAATTGTGTAAAGGTTTTTTTTTTTAAATTTGAAATGTATGGTTCAGTGGATATGAAAAATAAGGAAAAGTCTTGGATATCTTATAAGTGAAAAATATTGAAAGTATTTTTGATAGAAAAATGAACACACTAATATTCACTTCAAAAAGTTTCATTTTTGACCCTATCAAACTAATTCACACTTATATTTTTCTTAATGTGATAGGAATCTATCTTTTCAAAAATAGAGGCAAGACATTAGTAGTGAAATAATTATATATTAGAATTATAAATATTCAGTGGTGTGGACAATTACTCCTATCCATACTTTTAGGATTCAGAACCTACTAGAACCTACTTGGTCTTTAGGCATGAAGGGCTAAAAATATTTATTTTTCAAGAGGATTCTAAAATCAAGGAGAAAGCACATTTTTAAATTCATTTTATTGTAAACAAATGGGATACATCTTGTTTCTCTGTACATGAATTAGAGGCGTACCATTAGTGTAGTCACATATTTACCTAGGGTAATAGTTTTTGATTCATTGTTATTTTTTTCTCCTTCCCACCCCTCCCACACCTCTTATCCCTCTATACAGGTCCTCTTTCCACCATTCCTGCCCCCTTCCCATACCCTATGTGTGTCATCATCCACTTATAAGGGAGATCATTAATCCTTTGGTTTTTTGAGATTGGCTTATCTCACTTATGATATTCTCCAACTGCATCCATTTGCCTGCAAATGCAATAATTTTATTATTCTTTATGGCTGAGTAATATTCCATGGTGTGTATTTTATATATACATATATATATATACACACACACACATATATATGTGATACATATATCACAATTTCTTTATCCATCCATCAATTGAGGTGCACCTTGGTTGGTTTCACAATCTGGTTATTGTGAATTGAGCAGCTATGAACATTGTTGTGGCTGAATATCTGTAGTATGTTGATTTTAAGACCTTTGGGTATATGCTGAGAAGTGGGATAGCTGAGTCAAATCGTGGTTCCATTCCAAGTTTTCTAAGGAATCTCCATGCTGCTTTCCAGAGTGGCTGCACTAATTTGCAGCCCCACCAGCAATGTATGAATGTACCTTTTTCCCCACATTCTCTCCAACACCTATTGTTGCTTGTATTCTTGATAATCGCCATTTGAATTGTGGTGAGATGGAATGTTAGTGTAGTTTGATTTGCATTTCTCTTATTACTAAGGATGTTGAACATTTTTTCACATGTTTGTTGATTGCTTGTAGATCTTCTTCTGTGTAGTGTCTTCTCATATCTTTAGTCCATTTGTTGATTGGGTTATTTGTATTATTCATGTAGAGTTCTTTGATTTCTCTATATAATCTGGAAATTAGTGCTCTATCTGAAGTGTGAGTGGCAAAGAATTTCTCCCACTCTGTAGACTCTGTCTTTGTATTGCTGATATTTTCCTTTGCTGAGAGAAAGCTATTTAGTTTGAATCCATCCCAGTTATTGATTCTTGCTTTTATTTCTTGAGCTACAGGAGTCCTGTTAAGGAAGTCTGATCTTAAGCCAACAAGTTGAAGATTTGTCCTACTTTTTCTTCTAGAAGATACAGGGTCTCTGGTCTGATTCCAAGGTCCTTGATCCATTTTGAGTTGATTTTTGTGCAGGGTAAGAGACAGGGGCTTAGTTTGATTCTTTTGCATATGGATTTCCAGTTTTCCTATCACCATTTGTTGAAGAGGCTATTTTTTCTCCATTGCATATTTTTGGCACCTTTTTCTAATGAGAAAATTGTATTAATTTGTGTTTCTGTCCATGTATTCTATTCTGTACCATTGATCTACCTATCTACTTTGGTGCCAATACCATGCCATTTTTGTTACTATTGCTTTGTAGTATTGTTGAAGGTCTGGTATTGGGGTACCACTTTCTTCACTCTTTCTGCTAAGGATTGCTTTAGCTGTTCTGGGTTTCTTACTCTTCCAAATGAATTTCATGATTGCTTGTTCTATTTCTGTAAGATATGTGAATGGAATTTTAATTGGAATTGCATTGAATCTGTGTAGCACTTTTGGTAGTATGGCCATATTGAGAATATTAGTTCTGCCTATCCAAGAACAATGGAGATCTTTCCATCTTCTAAGGTTTTCTTTAATTTCTTTCTTTAGTGTTGTGTAGTTCTCACTGTAGAGGTCTTTCACATCTTTTGTGATATTGATTCCCAAGTATTTTATTTTTTTTGAAGCTATTGTGAATGGGGTAGTTTTCCTAATTTCTCTTTCTGAAGATTCATCACTTATGTGTAAAAATGCAATGAATTTATGAGCATTAATCTTATATCCCGCTACTTTACTGAATTCACTTATGAGTTCTAAAAGATTTCTGGTGGAATTTCCTGGTTCCTCTAAGTATACAATCATATCATCGGCAAATAGGGGATAGTTTGAGTTCTTCTTTTCCTATTCATATCCCTTTAATTTCCTTGGTCTAATTGCTCTGGCTAGACGTTCAAGGACAATGTTGAATAGAAATGGTAAGTGAAGGCATCCCTGCCTTGTTCCAGATTTTAGGGGGAATGCTTTCAGTTTTTCACCATTTAGAATGATATTTGCCATGGGCTTAGCAGAGGTGGCCTTTACAATGTTAAGGAATGTTCCCACTATCCCAGTTTTTTCCAGTGTTTTGAGCATGAAGGTATGCTGTATTTATCAAAAGATTTTTCTGCATCTATCAAAATAATCATGTGATTCTTGACATTAAGTCTATTGATATGGTGAATTACATTTATTGATTTCCAGATGGTGAATCAACATTTCATCCCTGGGATAAAACCCACTTGATCATGGAGCACTGTCTTTTTAATATATTTTTGTATGCTATTTGCTAAGATTTTGTTGAGAATTTTTGTATCATTGTTCATTAAGTATATTGGTCTGAAATTCTTTCCTCGATGTGTCTGTCTGGTTTAGGTATCAGTGTCATATTTGCTTCATAGAATGAGTTTGGGACGGTTCCCTCTTGTATTTCATGAAATACTTTGAGAAGTATTGGAATGAGCTCTTCTTTAAAGGTTTTGTAGAATTTGGCTGAGAACCCATCTGGTCCCAGACTTTTCTTTGTTGGTAGGCTTTTGATGACTTCTTCTATTTCATTACTTGAAATTGGTCTATTTAAATTGTGTATGTCCTCCTGGTTCAGTTTAGGCAATTCATGTGTCTCTAGAAACCTGTTGATGTCTTCGAGATTTTCTATTTTGTTGGAGCATAGATTTTCAAAATAGTTTCTAATTATGTTTTGTATTTCAATTGTGTCTGTTGTGATATTTCCTTTTTCTCTCTGAATTTTAGTAATTTGGGTTTTCTCTCTTTTTGTAAGTGTGGCTAAGGGTTAATCAATTTTGTTCATTTTTTGAAGAAGCAACTATTTATTTTGTCATATTTTTTATTGTTTCTTGTTTTAATTTCATTGACTTTAGCTCTGATTTTAACTATTTCCTGTCTTCTACAACTTTTGGTGTTGCTCTGTTCTTTTTCTAGGGCATTGAGCCGTAGTGTTAGGTCATTTATTTGTTGATTTTTTTCTTCTTTTATTGAATGCACTCCATGAAATAAATTTTTCTCTAAGAACTGCTTTCATAGTGTCCCAGAGATTTTGATATGTTGTTTCTTTGTTCTCATTTACCTCTATGAATTTTTTAATTTCCTTCCTGATGTATTCTGTTATCTTTTCATTATACAATAGCATATTATTTGATTTCTGGGTGCTCAAGTAGTTTCTCTTTTTTACTCTCTCATTTTTTTTCTAATTTCAATCCATTATGATCTGATAGAATAAAAGGTACTATCTCTATCTTCTTGTATTTGCTAACAGTAGCTTTGTGGCATAATATATTGTCTATTTTAGAGAAGGATCCATGGGCTGCTGAGAAGAAAGTGTATTCACTCTTTGTTGGATGCTATATTCTAAATGTCTGTTAAGTCTAAATTATTGATTGCGTTTTTGAGATCTATGGTTTCTGTGTTCAGTTTTTGTTTGGAGGATCTGTCCAGTGTTTCTTGGTTGGCATCCATTCTCTTTCAGAGCTTGAAAAATGTTCCAGGCCCTTTTATCTTTTAGGGTCTGGATTGAAAAATCTGCTGATATCCATATTGGTTTTCCCCTGAATGTAATTTGATTCTTTTCTCTCGTGGTCTTTAAAATTCTGTCTTTGATTGTTAGGTATTTTCATTATAATGTGCCTTGGTGTGGGTCTATTGTAATTTTATGTATTTGGAGTCCTATAAGCCTCTTGTAATTGATTTTACATATCATTCTTCAGATTTGGGAAATTTTATGATATTTCATTGAATAGATTGTTCATTCCTTTGGTTTGTTTCTCTAAGCCTTCCTCAATCCCAATAATTCTCATATTTGGCCATTTCATGGTATCCCATAGTTCTTGTAGATTCTGTTCATGATTTCCTACTGTCTTCTCTGTTTGGTCGACTTTGATTTCAAGATTAAATATTTTGTCTTTAATATCTGAGGTTCTGTCTTCCAGGTATTCTATCCTATTGGTTATGCTTTCTATGGAGTTTTTAAATTTGGTTTATTATTTCCTTCTTTTAAGGATTTCTGTTTGTTTTCTTTAATATCTCTAACTCTTTATTGAAATGATCTTTTACTCCCTGTATTTGCTCTTTTAACTGTTGATTGGTGCAATCATTCAATGACTGCATTTGCCCTTTCATCTCATCCTTGAATGCCTGCATTTGCTCTTTCATCTCCTCATTTGCTTCTCTGATTGTTTTGATTATGTACTATCTGAACTCCCTTTCTGACATTCCTTCTGCCATGCTGTCATTGGACATTATTGCTATACCATCTAGGTTTGTTTGGGACATTTTCTTCCCTTGTTTTTTCATATTGTTCAGGTATGTACCCCTCTAGTAGTAAAACTCTGGGATATTGCAGATTTCCTCTATTGAGTAATATTTTCTCTAGATTTCCAATAACTCACATCTTAGCCATCAGTAGCCTGAAGTTTGAAGAACTTGATTATGTGGTGCTCCACTAGGGAGTTTGCCTTCTATGGATGGTGTCATTCAGGTGGGGTATATTCCCTGGTGGCTCTGATTTGCTCCTGTGTCTATCAATACATTCTCTTCTTGGCTCCTGGGTCTTGTCAATGGTCTTCTAGCCTCCTGTAGGTGTCTCAGAAAGGGAGTTGCCTTCCAATGATGATGGCCATGGTCTTAGTAGTAATTAAAAATGCCTGGACCAGCCTATAAAGAAGTCTTTGGCTAACTCCTTGAGGGTGACAAACCTTGGTGTGGTGGATGGATGGGGTTGTTCAGTGGTGGCATCTGTATTTGGCCTGGTGGTTGGGCGGTTTGGCTACCTGCTGCCCGACTCTGCAAGGCAGGCAAGTTGGGTGCCCACCTGCTACCTCTGTGATGCAAGCAGCCTGACTTGCCCGTCAGCTCACTCCATGACTACCAAGAAAGAACTTCTTATATTACAGATATTAAATTGAATATTGGTACTAATGATTTATAAATAGGATAAAATGTATTTAGAGATTGATGGTTAGATTCCATAAGAAATACATGAAAAAATTGAAGAGTCAGAAGTATCAGTGATATTGGCTAAATTATATTATTTTATTATGTGTGTGCACAAATATGTAATAAATCCCATCATATATACAACTATAATGCAAGAATGAAAAAAAAAGCAAAAATGAAAACAAAGAGGTGGAATTCAAAGAGTCAACCTATCATTATTTCTGTCTTTGACAATGAAGGTCCATGAGTGACTTCTAGAAGCTGGGAATTGCCCCTATTTTACAAGTTAGCCAAGATATGGTGATCTCAGTCCTACCACTTCAAAGCATTGTATTCTGCCAACAACCTGAATAAGCAAGGAACTGGATCATCTCCAACTTCCAGAAAGGAACATAGTTTCTGTAGACATCATAATCATCATGATCAATGAGGTCTGAGATCCACATCACACTTCCAGCCTACAGAACTGTAATATAAGTGGGTTGTTTAAATATTGTTTGTGATAAATTGTTATGGCAGTGATGGGGGGTAAATGAAGCTTTGTATAGAATTTTTATCACCTACATCAAGTATTCCCCTATGCCAATGCTAACCTTACCTTAGAATATATGCTAAGTAGGAAGGCCTGACGTATTTAAGTTCTGCAGAGAAATTCCATTTTGTAGGACTAGATGATATGAAGGCACAGTCATAAGACACTAAAGCTAACAATTGGCAATTTTAAAAAAATGGAATCTGGATCATATATAACTGTACATCAGTTTAATGGCATAAGAATATAATATTTATAACATACCTTGGCATTTGCTTTTTCATCTTTAAAGATATTCTTTTTTTTATTTTTATTGAAAACAAATGGGATACATGTTGTTTCTCTGGTTCTACATGAAGTAAAAGTGTACCATTTTTGTAATCATACATTTACATAGGGTAATAGTGTTTGTTTCATTCTGCTATTTTTTCCTTCACCCCCACCCTTCCAACACCTCTTTCCCTCTATACAGCCCCTCCTTCCTCCATTCTTGCCTCTCCCCCAACCCCCATTATCTGTCATCATCCACTTATCAGTGAGATCATTCATCCTTTGGTTGTTCTAGATTGACTTATCTCCCTTAGCATGATATTCTCCATTTTCATCCATTTGGCTGCAAATGCCATAATTCTATTATTCTTTATGGCTGAATAATATTCCATTATATATATTTACCACATTTTCTTTATGCACTCATCAATTGAAGGGCATCTAGGTTGTCTTGACTTAATTGGGATTTGCAATTTTTGTTGAGCATGGATTCTTATATCTGAACTACTGTTTCACTTTATTAATATGTTAATAAAGGTAAAGCAATCTTAAAACTTAAATATTAATAGAATAAGAAAAGGGTAAAAAGTACCAAATTAATGAATTAGTGAAATTAATACTTATGGCCAACATAAGTATTCATAACATTTATAATTTTTGATTTTAAAATAATATGACCATTTTTTAAAAAAATTTTTCTTTGGTATGAGAATAAGAGAATTAAAGTATAAACCACTTTGGTGAGTCTTATTATAAGAATACTACTATAACTTTAAAGTAATTTCAAAGAGTAATCTCTTTTTTTGTGGTACTGGGTATCAAACTCAGGGCCTTGTGCTTGGGAGGCAGGCAGTCTACCATCTGAGCTATCTCCATAGCCCAAAGAGTAATCTCTTTAGAAATTAACCTTTGGATCCTTCTGACGCATTTGGTTATGTGTTTTATCACAGTTGTGACCCATTATCATTTAAGGATGGGTTTAATACTTAAAAATGCAAAAATCCACTGGGGACTAAATGTGGTCAATTAGGTAGATGATCAGACTGGATATACCTTACAAAACTTAATTTTCTTGTGTGATTAAAAAATAGATGAATGGGATATTTCCAAAGAAATTGAGAATGGAAAAATATAGTAGCATGAAGTAGAATCTGCCAAGAATAGATATATTACAGCTAATGGTTACAAAATTGTGGTTGTAGGACTATGCATCAAGTTGTTTAGTAAGATCCAAACACTCATAATCCCCGGGAAACACCAAGTTAACTATAATATGTAGACCAGGACATGTTTGTGAGGACTCCAGAGACCAGTTGAAATGCTGTAGCAGACAGGTCATTGTGCAGTCAAAAAGGGAATCCATCAAATGGAATAGGAATAATTGTGTGATTTTACATTTCCATGCCCCCCCCTACAGTACAATGCAACTGGGAAGAAACTTCCATATCCCAGCTCCTCCTTTGGAATGGAAGCAAAAGAATGGACTGTGCAGCCAATGTTTTCACTTGTCTGGAAGTTGCTCACAGTACTGATGTCTTGTCATGCCTATTGGTTTTGTCTTGTTGAAGAAAATGATGGCATAGTTTGGAAGCTGCACAAAACAGGTGAATACCATACCATGTTAGAGCTTCAGAGATGTGTACTTTTGCACATAGAAGTCAGAAGAATTATGGGCTTCTGAGAAGAAACAAGAAAGGCTGAGGAATTCAAGACAATATAAGTATACAGGCCTAGAGAAGACATCTCTCTCAGAAAAAGTCTGAGAGGTTTTACAGACTCTAGCCAGTCTGATTGATGAAATTCTTCTCTGCATGAAGCTAGTTGTATAGACTTGGAAAGAGGTTTTTTTTTAATTATTTTTATTTAAACAAATGGGATACATGTTGCTTGTACATGGAGCAACAGCATAGCATTTACATATTCATACATTTACATAGGGTAATGATGTTTGATTCATTCTGTTACTTTTTTATCCCCCCACCCCTCCCACCACCTCTCTCTTCCCTCTAAACAGTCCCTCCTTCCTCCATTCTTGGCCCCCTCCCAGCCCCCATTAAGTGTCATCATCCACTTATCAGCGAGATCATTCATTTTTGGATTTTTGAGATTGGCTTATCTCACTTAACATGATATTCTCCATTTTCATCCATTTGCCTGCAAATGGATGAAATTTTATTATTCTTTATAGCTGAGTAATATTCCATTGTATATATATACCACAGATTCTTTATCAATTCATCAATTGAAGGGCATCTAGGTTGGTTCCACAGTCTGGCTATTGTGAATTGAGCAGCTATGAACATTGATGTGGCTGAATATCTGTAGTATGCTGATTTTAATCCTCTGGGTATAGGTCGAGGAGTGGGATAGCTGGGTCAAATGGTAGGTCCATTCCAAGTTTTCTAAGGAATCTCCATGCTGCTTTCCAGAGTGACTGCACTAATTTGCAGCTCCACCAGCAATGTATGAGTGTACCTTTTTCACCACATGCTCTCCAACACCTATTGTTGCTTAAATTCTTGATAATTACCATTCTAATTGGGGTGAGATGGAATATTAGTGTAGTTTTGATTTGCATTTCTCTTATTACTAAGGATGGTGAACATTTTTTCATATGTTTGTTGAATGCTTGTACATTTTCTTCAGTGAAGCATCTGCTCATATCCCTAGTCCATTTGTTGATTGGGTTATTTGTATTCTTGGTGTAGAGTTTTTTGAGTTCTTTATACATTCTTGAAATTAGTGCTCTATCTGAAGTATGAGTGGCAAAGATTTTCTCCCACTCTGTAGGCCCTCTCTTTGCATTGCTGATAGATTCCTTTGCTGAGAGAAAGCTTTTTAGTTTGAATCTATCCCAGTTATTGATTCTTGCTTTTATTTCTTGTGCTATGGGAGTTCTGTTAAGGAAGTCTGATCATAAGCCAACAAATTGAAGATTTGAACCTAATTTTTCTTCTATAAGATGAAGGGTCTCTGGTCTGATTTCATGGTCCTTGATCCATTTTGATTTCAGTTTTGTGTAGGGTGAGAGATAGGGGTTGAGTTTCATTCTGTTGCATATGGATTTTCAGTTTTCCCAGCACCATTTGTTGATGAGGCTATCTTTTCTCCATTGCATATTTTTGGCACCTTTGTCTAGTATGAGAAAATTGTATTTGGGTTTGTGTCCATATCCTCTATTCTGTACCATTGATCTACCTGTCTATTTTGGTGCCAATACCATACTGTTTTTTTTACTATTGCTTTGTAGTATAGTTGAAGTTCTGGTATTGCAATGCCCCCATTTCATTCTTCATGCTAAAGATTGCTTTAGCTATTCTGGGTTTCTTATTCTTTCAGATGAATTTCATGATTGCTTGCTCTTTTTCTATAAGGTACATCACTGGAATTTTAATTGGAATTGCATTGAATCTGTATAGTACTTTTGGTAGTATGGTCATTTTGATGATATTACATCTGCCTATCCAAGAATATGGGAGATCTTTCCATCTACTAAGGTCTTCCTCAATTTCTGTCTTTAATGATTTGTTGTTTCCATTGTACAGATCTTTTACCTCTTTAGTTAGATTGATTACCAAGTATTTTTTTTTTGAGGCTATTGCAAATAGTCGTTTTTCTTATTTCCCTTTCAGCTGTTTCATCACTTGTGTATAAAAATGCTTTAGATTTATGCATGTTGATTTTATTTCCTGCTATTTTCCCAAATTCATTGATGAAGCTTAGAAGTTTTCTGGAGGCTTTTGGATCCTCTAAATATATAATCATGTCATCCACAAATAGTGACAGCTTAAGTTCCTCTTTTCCTATTTCTATCCCTTTAATTTCTTTGGTGTGCCTAATTGCTCTGGCTAAAGTTTCGAGGACAATGATGAATAGAAGTGGTGAAAGAGGACATCCCTGTCTTGTTCCTGTTTTTAAAGGGAATGATTTCAGTTTTTCTCCATTAAGAATGATGTTGGCCATGAGCTTAGCATAAATAGCCTTTACAATGTTCAGGTATGTTCCCATTATCCGTATTTTTTCTAGTGTTTTGAGAATGAAGGGGTGTTGTATTTTGTTGAATGGTTTTTCTGCATCAATTGAAAAAACCTTATGATTCTTATCCTTAAGTCTATTGACATGATGGATTATGTTTATTGATTTACGAATGTTGAATTATCCTTGCATTCCAGGGATGAACCCCAGTTGATCGTGGTGCACAATTTTCTTAATATGTTTTTGGATACATTTTGCCAATATTTTGTTAAGGATCTTTGCATCTATATTCATCAAGGATATTGGTCTAAAATTTTCTTTCCTTGATGTGTCTTTTCCTAGTTTGGCTATGATGGTGAGATTAGCTTCTTAGAATGAGTTTTGTAGGGTACCCTCCTTTTCAATATCCTGAAATACTTTGAGAAGTATTGGAATGAGTTCTTCTTTGAAGGTCTTGTAGAACTCAGCTGAGAATCTGTCTGGTCCTGGGCTTTTCTTGGATGGTAGATTTTTAATGGCTTCTTTTATTTCATTGTTTGATATTGATCTGTTTAAATTGTGTGTGTCCTCCTGGTTCAGTTTGGGAGGAGCATATGCCTCTAGAAATTTGTCAATGTCTTTGGTAGTTTCTATTTTGTTGGAATACAGATTTTCAAATAACTTCTCATTATGTTCTATATCTCAGTGGTGTCTGTCATGATATTTCCTTTTAAATCATGTATTTTAGTAATTTTAGTCTTCTCTCTCCTTCTCTTTGTTAGTGTGGCTAAGGGTTTGTTTATTTTGTTTACTTTCTCAAAGAACCAACTTTTTGTTTTGTCAATTTTTTGAATTGTTTCTTTGATTTCAATTTTATTGATTTCAGGTTTGATTTTAATTATTTCCTGTCTTTTACTACTTTTGTTATTCTGTTCTTTTTCTAGGACTTTGAGCTGTAATGTTAGATCATTTAGTTGTTGACTTTTCATTCTTTTCTGGAAAGCATTCCATGCAATGAATTTTCCTCTTAGTACCACTTTCATAGTATCCCAGATATTTTGATATGTTGTATCATCGTTCTCATTGACCTCTAAAAACTTTTACCTCCTCCCTGATGTTTTTTGCTATCCATGTTTCATTCAATAGCATATTATTTAGTCTCCATGTCTTGGAGTAATTTGTTTTTTTTTTTTAATTTTGTCATTGATTTCTACTCTCAGTCCATTATGATCTGATAGAACACAAGGCAGTAGCTCTATTTTTTTTGCATTTCCTAAGGGCTGCTTTGTGGCATAATATATGGTCTATTTTTGAGAATATTCCATGTGCTGCTAAGAAAGTGAAACCACTCATTGATGGGTGGAATATTCTATATATATCTATTAAGTCTAGGTTATTGATTGTGTTATTGAGTCTATGGTTTCTTTGGATTTTGTTTGGAAGATCTATCTAGTGGTTACAGCGGTGCATTAAAGTCACCCAGAATTATTGTGTTGTGGTCTACGTAATTCCTGAAATTGAGAAGGATTTGTCTGATGTAGAGGGATGCACCATTGTTTGGGGCATAAATATTTACTATCATTATGTCTTCCTGATTTTTGGTTCCTTTAAGAAGTATGAAATGTCCTTCTTTATCCCTTCTAACTTTGGTTTGCAATCCACTTTATCCGATATAAGGATAGAAACCCCCGCTTTTTTACTGAGTCCATGTGCATGGTAGGTTTTTTCCCCATCCTTTCACCTTTAGTCTCTGGATGTCTTTGTCTATGAGAGGAGTCTCTTGCAGGCAACATGTTGTTGGGTCTCTCTTTTTAATCCATTCTGCCAGTCTGTCTTTTGATTGATGAGTTTAGGCCATTAACATTCAGGGTTATTATTGAGATATGATTTGCATTCCCAGTCATTTGGTTTATTTTTGTTTTTTAAGTTGGCTTGGTTTCTCCTATGAGTGGTTTTTCTCTAAGGTATTTCCTCTCTTTGCTGATCTCCATTGTTGCTTTTCATTTCCTCCTCATGGAATATTTTGTTGAGAACATTCTGTAGTGCAGGCTCTCTATTTGTAAATTCTTTTAACTTTTGTTTATCATGGAAGGATTTTATTTCATCTTCAAATCTGAAGGTTAGTTTTGCTGGGTATAGGATTCTCGGTTGGCAACCATGTTCTTTCAGAGCTTGAAATATGTTGTTCCAGGCCCTTCTAGCTTTTAGTGTCTGGGTTGAGAAGTCAGCTGTTATCCGTATTGGTCTCCCCCTATATGTAATCTGATGCTTTTCTCTTGTGGCCTTCAAAATCCTCTCTTTATTTTGCATGTTAGGCATTTTCATTATAATGTGTCTTGGTGTGGATCTGTTGTGATTTTGTGAATTTGATGTTCTGTAAACCTCTTGTATTTGATTTTCCATTTCATTCTTCAGGTTTGGGAATTTTTCTGATATTATTTCATTGAACAGATTCATTCCTTTGGTTTGTATCTCTGTGCCTTTCTCAATCCCAATAATTCTTAAATTTGGTCTTTTCATGATGTCCCATAATTCTTGGAGATTCTGTTCATGATTTCTTATCTTCTCTGTTTGGACAACTTTATTTTCAAGATTAAATATTTTGTGTTCATTGTCTGAGGTTCTGTTTACCAAGTGGTCTAGTCTTTGGTGATGCTTTCCACTGAGTTTTTTATTTGGTTTATTGTTTCATTTCAAGGATTTCTGTTGGTTTTTTTTTCTTTTTTTTTAAGAATCTCTATCTCTTTGTTGAAATGATCTTTTGCTTCCTGCATGTGCTCTTTCAGCTTATTGGTATTATCATTTATTGCCTGTATTTGTTTTCTAATCTCATCCTTTACTTCATGAATCATCTTAATCATGTATAATCTGAAGTCCTTTTCTGACATTTCTTCTAACATACTGTCATTGGATTCTATTAACATAGAATCTAGATTTGTTTGGACCATTTTCATCCCTTGTTTATTCATGTTGTTAATGTATCTTCCCCTCTAGCAGTGCAAATCTGGGATATTGCTGATTTCCCCCTATGGGGCTTATAGTGGCCCTATAGGTTTCCAAAACCCTTTCTTTAAGGGGAGATCAATATTAGCACTGCCCAAATCAGACACTATGCAATCCTAGACCAAATAGCCCCTATGGGGACAATAACATTGTCATAATAAACAAAATGAGTTCAAATATTATCTTCAGTAAAAGAAACAGGTTTGCAATAAGGTCTGCAGTTTCTAATGGAGAACAAAGAGGATGCAGAGGGATGTAGAATGTGGCTGTTAATGGGATAAGAATATACTGAAGTTCTAGAGAATAGAAAGGGTGAGAGTGTAATCAAAAGAAATCGGATGTTAGCGTACAAAAAAGGAGAAAGAGACTCTGAGGGAACAGGCAAAAGGTAAAGAGCAAAAAAAAGTAAAGAAATAAAACTTAATTTTTTTTGAATAAGGAGAAAAAAGAAAGTCTACAGTATGATAGTCATATATTAATGAAACCTACAGTGTTCAGTAGTCTGATGCATGAGAGGTACCTGACAGTGAGCGTCAAGCCTCCAGCAGGCTTCTCAGGATGGAATTTGCCCCACCTAAAGATCACAGCTATGGGTTCCAGGATTATCCAAAATTACTGCTCTGGCTTAAAAATGTGTTGGCAAATGGGGAGCTGCAGCTCTGTGGTGGACATGGTCAGCTGGAGGTCCTGGAGGCAGGATGCAGTTGGTTCGGCAGGTTTTCTGGAGGTCTGGTCTGTTTGGTTTGGTTGTGGGATCCTGGATGCCGGGTGCAATCATTCAGTTTGGGGTCCCGGTGATAGGGTGCAGTCAGTTAGTCTCGGGGTCCTGGCAGCAGGCAGCAGTCAGTTGATGTGAGAGTCCCAGAGGCAGGGAGTGATCGGTTGGGCTGAGGTATCCTGGAGATGGGGCTCAATCATTCCAGCCAGGGGTCCTACGGGACCTGGCTGTTGTCTCAAAATGGCAGCAGCCACACGTAATCACACCTGCAGGTACTATAACAGTGAACTTTCTGGCAAAAGCAGGCAGCTGGTGCTCCACTGGTGGTCAGCGATCAGTTTGCTGACTGTTGTTGGACGATCAGAAGGTGAACCTCATGCGTTGGGTGATGGATAGGTGTACGGCAGGTGATGGACAGGCAAGAAGCAGGCAAATGGTGGATGATAGATGCCTGACAGTGAGCAATTTGCACTCAAAAAAGGTGTCAGTATGCTGGCAGAGTCTAGGTCATTACAGCAGACAAATGGGGTAAACACCAGGGGATCGATAAGCAGCAAAAACTGCCTCACTGAGAAGCAGATAACCTCTGATTGAAACCAGAGTTACAGAGTGACAAGGAATGCAGCCTCCCTCTAGTCCACCATCTTGGATCTCCCCAAGGTGATTGTTTTTCAAATGCCCAAACTGTGGGTGGGGTGTTGGGATTGGTGAGAATCACAAGGCATCCAAAGAAACAAGGACATTAGTTCAATCAAATGAACAAAAACCATGTTCCAGATACTGAACTTAAGGAAATGCAGATCTCTGAAGTTTCTGAAAATTTTAAAACTCTCTTAAATATACTCAGTGGATTAAAAGAAAACACAGACAAAACAAAATTGGGAAAATGATGTATGAACAAAGGGAGTATCAGCAAAAGGACGGAACTCCTAAGAAAGGATCTGTTTCAGTCAGCTATTTTACCACTGTGACCAAAAGACCTGATGAGCAATTTTAGAGGAGGAAAATTTTAATTGGCACTCAAAGTTTTCAGAGGTCTCAATTCATGGATAGCTGACTGCATTGTTCTGGTCCTGAGGTAAAGCAGAGCATCATGGTTGAAGGGTGTGGAGGAGGCAAACTGCTCAGTACATAGCAATCAGGAAGCAGAGAAAGCTCCACTCACCAGGGGGAAAATATACCCCAAAAGAACATCCCCAGTGACCTACCTCCTTCAGTCACATCCCAAGTGCCTACAATCACCACCCAGTTAATCCATCCAAATGGATTAATATATTGATTAGTTTAATGCTTTTAAAACCCAATTATTTCACTGCTAAACTTAGTTGTATTGCCTTACACATAAATTTTTTGGGGGGATACTGCATATCTGAGCATAACAGGAATACAATGTCTGATGAGAAATGCACTATTAGACTTGATCAAACAAAAGAAAGCATCAGCAAACTTAAAGACAAGTTATTTAAAATCAATTAAGAATAGTAAAAGAAAAAAACAGAAGAGAGATAACTTTAAGGGCTCATGGGATACCATCATTTCGACTAATGCACAAAATATGGGAGTCACAAAAAAGAAGAGAGGGAGAAGGGACAGAGAGCTGTTGTAGAACTAATGGCTGATGAGTGCTTTTTCTGAGGAAAGAAATAGGCATCCAAATTCAAGAAGCTAAATACACTCCAGCTAAGAAACCCAGAGAACTACCTCAAGACACAATATAATAAAATTTTCAAGCCAAAGACAAAAAGGATCTTAAAAGTCAAAGATGAAGTTGCAAGAGAAAAGCAACTTGTCACACACAAAGAAATCTGTGTCAGGATTTTATCAGTTTTTCAGCAAAGCCCTTGCAAGCCAGAAGACATTAGAATAGCACATTTCAAGTGTGAAAGTAAAAAAAAAAAAAAAAACTGACAAAGTATACTTTATTCAATGAAGTTGTTCTTCAGAAATAAGGGAGAAATTAAGTCTTTCTTGGATTAAAAAAAAAAAACATTAGAACTGCCCTATAAGAAGTTCTAAAGGGAATCCTTTAACTTGAAATGTAAGCACATTAGACATAAAATATAAAGTCATATGAAAACAAAGTTCTCTGGTAAAGGTAAATATATGGACAAATATAGTAAGTAGCTGTATTATAATTTTGGTGCAAAGCTTGTACTCTGAAAATGATAAGGATTAATTTCTTTTAATAATCCACTATCTGTAAGTTGTCAATTTATATTGTTTCATCCCATGTACAAAGCTGTTTTTTTCTACAAATTTTTTTTGTTGTTGTTTGCATTGGTGGTGTAAAGGAAAGCAGAATATTTTATGAATTTTGCTTCAGTGACTTTAGTACAAATTAAAAATTCTGAACTCTGGTTAAAATAAAATAAAAAGTTCTAAATAATGAACAGACATGATCAGGAAGATAATATTCTTAAGATGACAATACTCCTCAATTTAATCTATAGCATCATTATATTCTTTATCAAAATCCAAGCTAGCTTCTTTGCAGAAATTGAAAGGGCAGTCCTGAAATTCATATTGAATTGTTGTTGACCCAGAATATCAACATCATGTTTTGAAAAGAAGTATATGCTCTTCCTATTTTTAAAATTAACTATAGCACTATAGTAGTTAATAGAGTAGTACTGGCTTGAGGTTGGACATACTGATCAGTGGACTAGAATCAAAGTCAGCAGTGAATCTTCATGTTTACAAGGAATTTATTTTTGTCTTAGTACTAAAAGAGTTCAGAGAGAAAAGGATAAATTTTCAAATAATGATGCTGAGACATCTGAGTGACTGCATAAGAAGAATGATGTTATACTCCTGCCTTAAACCATATATTAAAAACCTACTGAAATTCAAAAGTCTCAATGCATAAAGAGGCTAAAGTATAAAACTTGGAATAAAACATGTAAGTAAATATTTGTGACCTTGGATTTGGCAGTGTTTTCTTAAGTATAACAAAAAGCATAAGCAACTAAAGAAAAAAGCTAACAGAATGGGATTTTTGAAAATCTCCTGTGCTTCAAAAGATATCAAGAGTTGGGGTTGTAGCTCAGTGGAAGAGTGCCTAGCATGTGTGAGGCACTGGGTTCCATCCTCAGCACCAAATATAAATGAAGGTCCATCAACAACCAAAAAAATTTAAAAAGGGAAGATAAAAGAAAATTTAAAAAGATAAAAAAGATAAACCACAGAATATAAAAAATATTTTCAAATTACATATTGAATAAGGGACTTCCATTCTGAGTATTAAAAAAAATGAGCAATAAAAGTGCTCAATATGCCCAATAAACTTGAATAGACATTTATGTATAAGAGATGTATAAATGGTCAGCAAGCACATTAGATAGTACTCACCATTATTAGTCATCAGGGAAATGTAAATGGAAACCATGATATACCACTTCACACTTACCAGGATGGCTTATATAATAAAGCCACATGATTATAAATTTGAAGAAATTAAAACTCATACACAGTGCTAATAAGATTATAAAATGGTATAGCTACATAGAGAGATAGTGTGGTTGCTCATTCAAAAGAGGTTTGTCAGGTTACCTTATATCTCAGCAATTTTACTAGGTGTGTGGTAAAGAAAAATGAAGGCATTTGTAGACATAAAAGTATGTACATGATTGTTCATAGTAACATGACTCATAATAGCCAACAAGTAGAACTAGCCCAAATATCAACCAACTAATAATCAATAGACTTTTTTATGTCTATTATAGTGGATTACTGAAAGTATAATAATATTACTATTATTGAAAAGGAATGAAGTTTTATGCATGTTAAAACATGAATTTTAGCATTATGGAAATTCCTCAGGAAACTTAGAATGAACACACCATTTGACCCAGCTCTTCCACTCCTGCATTTATACCCAAAGTACTTAAAATTAGCATGCCACAGTAATGCAGTCTCAAGAGCATTTATAACTGAACAATTTGCAATAGCTAGATGGTGGAACCAAACTACATGCCCTTCAATAGATGAACGGATAAAGAAACTGTGGTATAAGTACAACGTGGAATATTATTCAGCCATAAAGTATAAAATTTGCAGGTAGATGAATGGAGTTGGAGAATACCATGCTAAGTGAAATAAGCCAATCCCCAAAAAACAAAGGCCAAATGTTTTCTTTGATAAGTGGATGATGATATGTAATAAGGGAGGGGGTGGTGGGGGGCTGGTAAGAGAAGAATGGAGTAACTTTAGATTGTTCAGAGGGGAATGGAGGGAGGGGGTGGAGCAGGAAAGATAGTGAACTGAGACAGACATCATTACCCTATGTACGTGTATGATTACACAAATGGTGTGAATCTACATCATGTACATAGAAATTAAATGTTGTACACCATTTATGTACAATGAATCAAAATGGTCTGAAAAAAACATGAATTTTGAAAACATTATGATAAGTGAAAGAATTCATTCACAAAAGACCATATGGTATGATTCAATTTGTATGAAAAATCAAGAAAAAAAGCTGTGGACAGAAAGTAGTGGTCAACTGGGAGACTTGGGGTAATGTGTTGGGATGATGTTAATGGTGAGATTACTTTTGGAGTTGGAAAATGTTCTAAAACTGGTTGTGGTGGTGGGTTGAACATTTTTATTAATATTCTAAAAATCACTGGATTATACAGTTTAAAAGGTTGGTTGTGGGTGAATCAGATATTGAATCCAAATCCATTTACTCACCTCTGGTAAAGTCGATAAGTGAATCATGAACAAGTAATTGGAGGGAGGAAAAAGATTTATTCTGTAAGCCAGTAAAACTGAGAAGATGGTAGACTACTACCCCAAAGATCATCTTGACACAAGTTTCAGACCCCATTTATCTTTAGACAAGGGGAAAAGAAGGGGTGGTCTGGTTAGGAATGGATCAATGACTGGGAACTTCTAGGCACCAGTTTAATGGTCTGGAGTTGGATATTGCAAAATCTGGTAGTTGTCAATCTGTTCATCATGATGTCCCTGTAAAACTTAAAATATCTTAGTTACCATTTTCTTATTTCCTTTGGTGTTGAAATGGGAGGAAAGACATTTGGGAAATTTGGGGCAAATCAACCTTTTACTACCAGTTCTGAACAAACATTCCTTAAGCTACTAATGTTTCTACGTGTAGAGTAAAACAGAAACAATCTGATCCAAAAATTAAGGTAGCAAAGGGGACAGATAAAATGTAAAGGCAAAATTGCCAGACATTTCACCCTGTTTAGTCACCCTTTGGACATATGCATAGGCCCACGTGAACAGTTAGTGCTTTATTATTTTTTTTAAATCATAAATGGACACAATGCCTTTGTTTATTTCTATGTGTTGCTGAGGCTAGAACACAGTGCCTCACATGTGCTAGTCAAGTGTCCTACCACTGAGCCACAACCCTAGCCCAATAGTTAGTTCTTTTGACAAAAGCAGCCTTCAAGTCCTTGAAAGGTAATATAGGCAACAGTTATCATAAACCCACATGTCATAGGCACTATCTAGAGCAGAGATAGTGAAAGACTAATATATTGATCAGCTCTGTGATTTGACCTTAAAAATTGGTGATATTTAAGGTCAAATGGAAGTAAGTGAAACTGGAGAGTTTAGATTTTTCCTCAGTTACAAATTATGTCTCAAAAAAGTTATTGCTAAAAAACCCACTACCACAACTGAAACAATATAACCAGGGCTACATGGTGCTCTTGGTCTTTGTGTCTCCTAAGTCTTTATATTTTGGACACTTTAACATCTCCTTTCTCTTCCTCCTCATGTTTTATGTTATTATATTGAAAAGTCTGAATTTGTTGAATATCTTCCAGTCTTTATTATTCTAAATGCTTCCTTGTAGAGTTATGTAACCTGTTTCCTGGAAGGAATGCTTTATAGTCAGTCACATATGAAAATGAGATGGGAGAGTTTAACACATACGATCACAATCTCAATAAAATCTTAACAGAGTATGTGGTTATCAAAATGCATTTATTCATGGAAGTATCCATAAAAGTACTATTTGGACTTTTTCAAATTATGAAATGTTCTGTAACTTTTTTTTTGTTTGAGGTTTTATTGTTTGAATTATAGGAAATAAGGTACCTTAACACTAGTAGGAAGCCAGTGAAGAATATTGAGGGAGAAAATAGTATCAGGTTTATTCTTTCAAAGGATTGTTCTGACTGTTACATGGAGGTAGGATTGGAGTCAATCACTTGTCTGTGGTGGGAGAATAATTAAGAAACATTAAGTAATTAAGGTGAAAGAAGGTAGCAATTTGGATTGGGAGGGTGGGTATAGAATTAGAAATGGACTATAATGAAAGGAGATAAAATTGATGGGACTTGTTAATGAATTCCATGTAAGAATTGAAGAGTCAAAGTTGACTTTCAGGTTTATGACTTTTGCAACTGTATGAGTGTTGATAGCAGTAACTCAGTAGGAACTATTGTGGGGGAATCTCAGAATGTAGGGGAATCTGACAAATTTCTTTTGGATATTGAGTTTGAGATGACTTTGAAACAGCAAAATGGATTGTGTCTAGAAGCTGTTGACATTATATATATAACATACACATACACAACATATATATACACAACATACATACACAACATACATACACAACATACATACACAACATACATACACAACATACATACACAACTATTATATATAACAACTATTATATATAACTATTATATATAACTATAATATATAACTATAATATATAACTATAATATATAACTATATATATAACTATATATATAACTATATATATAACTATATATATAACTATATATATAACTATATATATAACTATATATATAAATATATATATATATATAGTCATCAATTTTTAGTAGCCAATATTGAATCTTGAGTAATTCCAATATTTAACAGTCAGGCAAATGAGAATAAACAAACAAAAGTGACTGGTAAGTAGTAGTCAGAGAAGTAGAAGGGAAACCAGGAGAATTGATGTCACCAAATCTGAAGAGGGAGAGTATTTCAAAAGGAGGAGGTACCACATCTTGCCTCAAGAGATCAAATATGCACTTTGAAACTAAGGTTTATTTTCATAACTTATTAGTCATGTCTGTGGTTCTATATATAATTTTTTATCCTGGGTTTGCTTTACTTAATTTATCAGTAATGTGTTTCTATTTTCTCATTGTATTTTTTTTTTGTACCAGGAATTGAACTCAGGGGTAATTGACCACTGAGTCACATCTCCAGCCCTATTTTGTATTTTGTTTAGAGACAGGGTCTCACTGAGTTGCCTAGTGCTTCACTTTTGTTGAGGCTGGCTTTGAACTCAGGATCCTTCTTCCTCATCTCCCAAGCTGCTGGGATTACAGGTACACACCATTTGTATTCTTTTATAATATTCTCAGTCAGATGCAGATACATGAGAAAGCAGAGAGACTCAGAGGAAGAAAAAACAGTTTATATATTCACAGGTCTTAGAGACAGAAGGCACTGCAGTTTATGCAGAGCCACATGAGAGATACCAGAGTGGTCAAGAGGTGGAAGATAGAAACAAAGGGAAAGCATTAGAAAGGAATGACTAGGCAGAGTGAATAGGAGTGGCTAGCTATAATAATTTTCCTAAGGCATGGATCACACAGAGGAGGTTTGACTCTGGATTGGTTAGATCAAAGGCATCTCCAAGTATGCTTTTTGTTGGCTCTAAGAATTGGCTAGCTCAGGGAGGAGCAGTCTTTCCCCAACTATAAGGCCTTTTTAAAGATATTGAAACATCATAATACATATATAGAAAATAAGTACACATACAATACATTCATAATCTTTAGTCCATTGGATGTAAAGTTAACTTAAAATTTCCCTGCTAACCATTAAGATATTTCCAGGTTTATGCTGTTATAATAAATATCTTTGTACATGTGGTTTTGCAGGGGTATATTTTAGGTGATTTCTTAGATTGATTAAAATTCCAGAAGTAGTGTTATTTTATCAGAGTATTAGGATATATCTTTATGGTCTTTAAAGTCATGTAGCAAAATGACCTACTTTTGAAGCAAAGGTCATCAGCATCTTTTTAATTTTTTTAATTATTTTTACAAATTGACATTAATTATGATAATATAGATGTGTAAAAAAGTAAATACTACAAGTTCTTAAAATCCATCTGTAAATATGTTTAGAAAATATCCTTTCACATATCTTTTTCAATATAAATTTAAATAAACATTTTATATAAGTTGGATTCTTTATTATGCTTGTTGTGGAATATTCTATGATAATAAGAATAAGTCTAGGTTATCATTTTTAAAGGATATGTTAATTTTATTATTTAAGCTTCAAAAAGTGTATGTATTAAGGTAAAGCTTTTTAAATCCCTTGATATGCTATTGTGGGATGAGAGCAAATATGCAAACTTAAGTTTTTTCAGGGGATAGTAACTGGGGATTGAGCTATATCCACAGACATTTCTGTTTTTTATTCTCCCAACAGGCTCTCACTGTGTTGCTTACAGCCCCACTGAATTGCTGAGGCTGCCCTTAACTTGCAATCTTCTTGCTTCAGCCTCCCAGATCACTGGGATCAGGCCCTTGCATTGCACCCAGTACATAAAATTTCAAGTGCACACTGCCAAATTCTGTAACATATGGGGATTTTGGAATATTTTTATTAGAAATTTTTTCTTCAGTTAATTTTTGGAAAATTTGGTAGTTAGTTCCAGACATCTAAAACTGCTGCATCTTTCTATTTTTTATCTCTTTATGTTTTGCTTTTACCTATGATGACAGAGCAGCTACAGTGGATGCCATTTGTGAATGCCAAACGTCATGAGCCTTTTGTAAAATTTATATATTTGTCTCTATGGCAGTTAGATGATGAAACACAGGTAAATGACTATAGAAGCTTATTTTCAGGTAATACTTCAATTAGTTTTAATTTACTTGATTTTGTTTATATAATCTTTATAAAATATCTTGCAGAGATTTTGATAAGAGTAACATTAAACTTGTATATCAAATTGAGAATTGCCTTTTTAATTGTGTTGCATCTTCCAATTTATGAACACAAATCATCTCACTTATTTAGAACTTTAATTTCTTTCATTGGCACTGTAGGTTTCTGCATAGAATTCCTCATGAGTTTTCTGCCTAGTATTTGTGATTTTAATAAGTATTCTTTTAAATTTTGATGTCCATGTTTGTCAATAGCATATAAAAATAATTGATTTTTGTTGTTTTTTATTTTGTGTCCTGTGACTTAGACCTTAGTTTCAGAAATTTCTTAGACTTCTTGGGATTTCCTACATAGATAGTCATGTTACCTCAAATATAAACATGGTAGATTTTGTTTGTTTTCCTTTTTAATATGTATACCATTAGTTCCTTTTCATCATTTATTGCATTAGCTAGAATTTCTAGCACTATACTGATTATACATGGTGGTGAGAGCAAATATCTTTGCCTTGTTCTCAACCTTAGGGGGCACCATTTAGTCTTTTGTCATTAAGCAAACATTATCATAGTAGTTTTATAGATGATGTTTTAAGATGTGTTAATTCCCCTCATTTCCTATTTTTCAGAGGTTTTATAATGAATGGGTTTATTATTGAGTTTTTTTCAAATGAATTTTTTATATTGATTGGTAAGGTCATAAAATGTTTTTCATCTTTAGCTGCTTAATATGGTAGATTACATTAGATTTTTAAGCCTTGAATCAGCTGTGCATCCCTGACATGAACCCGATTTGGTTATGTTTAATTCTTGCTTATTGATAAATTCTATATGTTTGTATTTTGTTAAGGATTCTTCATTTACATTTATGAGGAATATTGGTCTGTGGTTTTCTTTGTTTTGAGCTTTGGTTTTGTATCAGGGTAATGTTACATTTATAAAAATGGTAATTATCTCATCTGGAAGAAATTTTGTAGAGTTAGTGTTAATTCTTTAAATATTGAGTAGACTTCTGCAAGTGAGTAGTTTGGGCCTAGAGATTTCTTTTTTGGGGGGAGTTAAATTTTGAATTTTTCTTAATAGTTATAGGACTATTCTAATTATATAATTATACAATTATAACTCATTAGTGACTTCTAGTTTGTGCTTTGTGAGGAACTTAACCATTTTGTCTACACAAATATATGTGTAAACTTTATCACAATATTTTTTTTGAAATCTTCAGTGTCTATTGAGATAGCCCTACTTTATTCCAGATATAAAAATTGGGTTTTTTTTCCCCTAGAAGTTTGTCTTTTTCATTGTTCTTTCAGAGAAGTATCTTTTCCTTTTGTTGATTGTTTTGTCATTTTTTTGTTCTCAATTTTGTTGATTTCTTCATGCTATTATTTTCTTGCTTCTCCTTGCTCTGAGTTTATTATGCTCTACCTTTTCTAGGTTACTGAATTAAAAAGTTATTGATTCAAGAATTTTCCTCTTTAATACATTTATTAATTTGTGCTATTTTTCCATCCATTCTGCATTAATCATGTCCTACAGATTTTGATATGTTTTATTTTTATATCATGACCCATTAATTATTTAGTCTGTTATAGGTCTTTCTGTCCTTCAGGTTTGGTTGTTTTGTTGATAATCATAAGTTGTTTTATATCCTCATTGATATTTTATCAAGTATTATCAATTGTTAAGAGGTGGTTTTGAATATCTCAAAATGTATAATGCATTCTACTGTCATGTGCAACTAATTAGAATAAAATTTTTAAAAATTGAAAAAATTAGTCTCTAGCATTAGTAGTAAATTTGCTTTTCTTATTTCCATCCATTTTTATCTCACATACTATATCTCTGTTGCTCAGTTCATATACACTTAGGATTGTTTTGTCTTCTTGATAGATTGACCCTTTTATTTTTACATAAAGTCCTTTTTTGGTCATTTTTTGCCCATGAAATCATTTTAACTGATATTAATAACCATTTCTGCTCTCATTTGATTCATATTCTCATGATATATTTTTCAATTTTTTTTTAACTTTTGACCTGCATATATTCTTATACTTGAAATGAGTTTTTATAGGCAGCATAGGATTGGGTTATGTTTGTAAATCAGTTTTTTCAATCTTTGTATTTTATTTGGTATTTAATTTGTACACGGTAGGGTTTAAACTGTCACCTTATTTCTTGTTTTATCTGTTCATCTTTTTGGTTTCTTTTTTCTACTGTCTTGTGGGTTACTAGAACATTTTTTAGAATTCCATTTTCATTTATCTATAATCTTTTGGTATCTCTCTCTCTCTCATGCTGGGGATTGAACCCACTGCCCTGTGCTTGTGAGGCAAGCACTATACCAACTGAGCTATGTCCCCAGCCCCCAAGGGGTATATCTCTTTGTTTAGCTTCTTAGTAGTTTTTGGTATAATATTATATATGAATCACTTATTCTAATCGGTACCATCATTTTACCAGTTTTGAGTAAAATAGAGATGACATTTCTTAACCTCCCTCATCTAAAATATAATCATGCTAAGTATTTCTGTAGCTGGACATGATGGTCTATGCCTGTAATCCCAGCATGGACTTGAGAGATTGAGGCAGAAGGATCTTGAGTTCAAATGCAACCTCAGCAACTTAGTAAGAACCTGTCTCTAACAAAATATAAAAGAAAGACCTGGGGATCTGGGTAGGTGGTTAAGTACCCCTGGCATTGTACAAAAAAAATTTAAAAGAACTGCATGAGATAATGTTATTGTTTTTGCTTCACCCAAACAGGTTTATAAACTCAAGAAGAGTAAAAGAGTATACTGTATATTTTTGTTTTTTGTGTTCTTCCTGGTGTTCTTTTAGCCTTTCCTTCTGTTTAAAAGAACTTTATTATTTTAGAGTATATCTGCTGCTGACAGATTCTCCTCTTTTCTTCATTTTAATGTACTGAATTTTCTTTCATTTTTGAAGAATATTTGCACTGTGAATTGGATTTTGGTGAGAGCTTCTTTTTTGGATACGTAGAAATGTGCCAGTTCCTTCTCACCTCCATTGTTTCTAATAAGAAATCTATTGTCATTTGGGTTATTTTCCCCATACATGTAATATAGAGTATCATTTCTCTTTTTTTGCTACTTTTCATAAGTTTGACAATGATAGGTCTTAGTGTTGATCTCTTTAGATTTATTTTTGGATTTGTTCAACTTCTTTAGTCTCTACGTGTATTTTTTGCCATGGCTGGGATGTTTTTAGCCATTGTTTCTCAAGTATTTTTTTAGCTCCCTGATTTTGCTTTCCTTTGAGGACTCTATGACATAGCTATTAAATTTCTTGTTATACTATTAATTCCTCAACATATTTATTTGCTTTTCAGTTTAGTTTGGTTGTTCAGATTAACTGTTTTCTGTTTCTTTACTTTCTATTTAATTCTTTCTCTATCCCCTTCATACTGCTGCCCAGGTTGTGTTTATTATTATTGTGTTCATTTTATTTCCAGTTCTAAATTTCCCACATGGTTTTTCTTCTATATTTAAATTTGTTAAGACTTTCAGTTCAATGAGATTTTCTAAAAGTGTTTATAATTCCTCATTTTATCAGAGCTGTGTTAAATTCTTTGTTGGATAATTGTAATATTTTGTCATATACTGGGATTCCAAGTATTGATTCTCTTTTTACATTTGGTTTTGAGACTTTCCTTATTTTTGGTGTGGTGAATGTACATTTTCAGCCAATATTGGTTGCAGATATTGGTGAAGCCTCAATAATTTAAAAAAATAAAATTTGTGGTTTTTTACTTTTCTTCAATTAAAGAGAAATAGTGTCCACACTTATTTGAAAAGTGAAGAACAATTTTCCTATTATAAAAGTAGTATAAAGCATTAGAAATTTTTAAACAAAAATAAGAATTCCTTAATCTTGTCATTTTAATATTTTTACTACACTAGTCTTGAAATATTTAATTTTAAATTGAGATTTTAACTCTCATGTATTACTTTTTCCTAATGATATTATACTCTTGTTAGCAATGTATTTGAAATAGATTACACTGTTTGTACCACCCAGTCATTTGGCATTTGATACTCAAAATCTCAGTATATATGTTTGTAATTTAAGAGTTGAAGCTTGTTATGTGCATAGCAGGATTAATATTGAGTCAGGAATTGTTCACAAATCCCCTTTCAGGGGCAGGTAACTACTATAAACTCAGTGACATGGGACTGAAGAATTAGAATCATAAACAAAAGGAAAATTTAAGTTATTTCTTAGTCTGGCTTAGCAAAGCATACTCTCTGCAGCAGTCTGAAATGGTTTTCCTTCAATTGATTCTTGGTGAACATATGGAATACCATTAGATTATTTTATTTTAGAGGTAATTTTTTCTATGTCATTATTCCAATTTTGCCTACTTTCTTGTTTCAGTTTGTTCTCCATGGAAATTTTCTGATTCTATCCTAGTGTTTTAATCTTTTGAGATTGTTCACATTTCAGACTCACTGAGGACATTTATAGTCAGATTAGACTGAAAACAGTAAGATTAGAGATGGTCATTTTCTAACCAAATACAGTAAGATACACCTGAGAGACTGATAGTCAGTGATTGTGGAGCAATGGTGAACAAAGAACAGGCAGTCCACTTCTCTTCCTTTGATGATTCTCTTCCAGAAATATAGCTTGATCTTATGTTTTTACATGTTTTAGAAAAATACACATACTTAAGATTCTTTTCAGTTGAATGTAACCTTTCAGTTTTGCATGTTTTCAATTGATTTTTTTTAATTAACAATCAATTCATTTACTTTTAGTTCATTTATTTGATTGCAGTATTTAAAATAAATGTTTCCTGAGCATGAGCAATTACACTAAGATTGTACATATTTTTAATAGCATTCAACCATGACATCAACATTAAGACTGGGTGAAGATAGATTTAAAGGAGTGGTAATTAAAGGAATTCAGGATAATTCTTCAGAACATTCTGTGGAAAATAAACCAAAGATAGCTGCTCTCTTCAAGAACTCCAATTTGCCATTGAGATTTTTGTCAACCTTAATTGTTCTCAAGACAGTCACTCAAGGTAAGCTTTCAAGCATGCTTACAGAATAATTATTAGTAACTAGGAGAGATAACCATATATTAAAGCAATTATTTATAATCAAATATGTTTTAAGTTTTCAGCAAGAGATTTTGGCTTATTTCATAATGGTGCCACATTATTTAAAATCAAATTTTATTTGATGAGAACAAAGTCTTTTGTGTTGCTTCTTCTTCCCAGAAGTCAGTGTTGATCCTCTTAGATAATGTTCTAATAGCACGCTTCACTTAAATTTTTTGGGTTATTTGCCACATAAATTGGCAAATAAAATAGTTTTTTTTTTATTTTCTGTTAGACAACAAAGTTGACAAACTATAGCTTATACAGCATATCAGCTCCACCATCTGTTTTGTTAATAAAATTTTCTCACACAGCCATGCTTGTTCTTAATGTCTTATCTGACTCTTTTTGCCTTTGAACAGCAGAGATGAGTAGTTGGTAACAGACTGTATAGTTTATAAAATTTATGAAATTACCTGGTCCTATTCCAAAAAAGCTTCTCAATCCTGCAGTAATTAGCTTACTGAGGATAAAAACTTATTTTGTTTATCCATCCATACATAGCATAGTGCTTGGTGTATAAGAATGAATTTATTGATATATGAAGAAATGAATCAAATATAATGTTACATGCACAAAATCTGGGCTCAATCCCCAGCAGTGCAAAGGAAAGAAGAAATGGAGGTGGCAAAAGAGAAAGAATGAAATGCTTCATCTAAAGATGACCATAATTTTTTCCTCCATTACTAGGAATTGCTTAGGAGTTTGCTAAGTTACTGAGGCTGTCCTTGAACTTGCCATCCTCTTGTCTCAGCCTCATGAGTTGCTGGGGCTATAGTCATGTGCCACTGTGCCTGCCCATTTATTTTTTTGGTTGTTTAATGAGCAAACTCCTTAGCAACTTAGTGAGACCCTGTCTCAAAATTGTACAAAAAATTTCAAAAGGCTTGGGATACAACTCAGTGGTAAAGAATCCTTGGGTTAAATTCCCAGTACCAAACACACACACAAAAAGAGAAATCCTAATCATTCTCATTCTGTATAAAGTAGTAAGCACTTCCAATCCTGGCTGACTATACCTCAGCCCACAGCAAAATGCAAACAAAAAGTTCTCAAACATCTGCTGCTTAACTAAACAAGATCTATGAATATAACTCTTCAGAGAGAAACAGATACAGGATTTCTCTCTACATCAAATCTCATAGAAGATGAGACTAAGCAAGCCATTTCCTAAGGCAAAATTATTGATATCCAAGGCTCCCAAGCTGGAATAGATAAAGGGAAAAGAATTTGTTGGAGTATTGAACCAAGGAAAGGAACCCTCCATTCCTTATTTACATCATCACTCTACTTTAGGAAACTATCTTAGACTATTCTAAGATTTTAAACTACTTCCATCCTCTTTCCCTTTCAAGTAAATACCATTTCCAAAGCAACCTTTCTTAAAAATGCTTTATGCATATTCTCTGATAATATTTCAACAATTCCTCACATCATCCAAAATCTCTGACAATCTGGCTCCATCTTAACATCCAGTAAGATCAAAAACAATCAGCTGGGTGCAGTGGCACACACATGATCCCAGCTGGTTGAGTGGCTGAGACAAAGACTGCCTGGGCAACTCATTAAGGCCCTATCTCAAGATGAAATAAAAAGGGCTGGGAATAAAGCTCACTGGTAGAGGACTTGTCCAACCACAGGTGAGGCCCTGGGTTAAATATCTAGTATTATGGGGTGGGAGGTGGGGGAAAGAAACTAAAATTCAGTGGTTGATTGCTATTGTTCCCATCCCATTCTCAAACCAAATATATCAGATACTTTCTTGTGGAAATGCCTAAGCCTCTTTCTCCTCTGCTCTTCTTTGCTATAAAGCTCTGATAAATAAGCTTTACAGATCACTTCTACTGATACTTTGAACATGCTGTTATACTATTCTCTCTCTACTTATGCATAAACCATGAAGAAAAAATAAGAAATCTTATGTCCCTTTTTTCAACACAGCCCCTGAAAAGTCAATTACTTTTGCTGTTAAGAGCAAAATTCAGTGTAGCATGTCCAATTAGAATCAGAACAAACCAGACCTCTTAATATAAGCTATGGAAAAATAAGACTGAAATGGCTAGAAATAACCACTTTTCCCCACTATCTAACTCTACCTTATTTTGCTTTACAGTTTTCCCTGTTAATCAAAGTCCAACATTATGCCACATCTGCCTCTCTACTTTTCTAAAACTGGGGATAGATAATGCATTATTTTGGACTTTATAATTATATAAAACTAAAAATCATACATTTAACAATGTTATAATTTTATCAATGCTTAAAAATGCACATATGTGAATAAAACTTCCAAGAATTGAAAAAGAGGGCAAAAAAGTTTTGATTCTTTGAACAAACATCTGAATAAACTCAAAGAATTCAGTTGTTGCCTGACCAAGTCTCTCTCATCAAATTAAGAACTAAGAAAATAATGAAGTCCAAAATCAGCTTCAACTTGGTTTGTTTTCTAGCATATTTCTTCATTCTCCTTATAATTCAATTCAAATACTCTTAAGAACCAATCACTATATGCCAACCACTAAACAAGATATTTTGAGGTACCTTAAAAATAATGTCAGCACTAGGCATTTTATAGACAATTTTTATTCAACCTCTTTAAACATTTCTTGAAAAAAAGGGTCAAAGAAAATGGAGAGTGAAAAATATCAAAAATTTTAATTTTAATAATGGAGGATGGTGATATTAACTAAAATAGGTGCCAGAAACAGTGGTACATACCTGTATTCCCAGTGGCTTGAGAGGTAAGGCAGTGTCGCGTCCCCTCTGCCCGCAGAGAGAGACACGGCAAACGTCTGAAGCTTTGGAAGTTTATTGTGCACAGGTTCTTTCCTACGCTTCTCTTACCCCTAACTTCTTCGCACTTTCAGCTTCCCTTTTCCCAGCTCCTTCCACTCCCGCGTACTTCCTCCTTCCAGCTCCGCTCCCGCTGCTGCCGCGGCCGCCATCGTCGCCGCCAGTTCTTCCGCTTCTTCCGTCCCTTCCTCAGCTTCTCCTCTACTCTCCCACCCACCAGGCTTATATACACTTCAGTCAATCAGGGGAGAGTACACAAGATAAACGCGGACAGCTGCAGGCACAGGACGGGTGCACGAGGGGGGGGCATGCTCTAGTCACATCATTAACTAGCCAATTATTGGAATTCGCTGGTTGTTTACTGTATAGCTGGCCGCCTCTGGCTCAGCGTCAGGCGCCATCTTGACCACGCCCGAGGCTGGGGTTCCCGGAAAACCCCACAGATCCCCCTTCTTTAATATTAAACTAAGGCTCGGGACCGTGTCTGTCTTAGGCTGAGTGGTCAGCATATGTCCTTACCCGTCATCAGAGCCTGCAGAGCATGCTGCAGCTCCTGTCTTAGGTTGGTACACAGCCACCTCCTTCATTACCCATCCTTGACTACCGATCCAGCATCAAGAGCCATACTAATGGGGGGCTGTCGGCCTTTAGGGCGGTCATGGCCTGATGAAAAATAATTTGATCTCTCTATTGGCTAGTTTGCAGATGCATGTCAAAACGAATGAAGAGAAGAAGGCCAAGGCAGAGGGGTACCACCATAGCTCCTAAGCTTGCCCACTGTTTGACAATTCTATAAACAGAAGAGGAACCTTATAGCCATATCAAATACAGAAACAATATACATCCCAATAGAGTTACAACATGGGTAACACAAAGCAGCTCTCAGGGAATAAACGCATCCCAGTCCCAAAAGTTCTTGCAAAGCATCCACTTGTTCTTATAATGAGTCCACTCTCTGATAGAGTCTCTATGGTCTGAAAGGCTGCAACTGCATTCTTGGCCGAATAATCATTGTTGTGGTTGTGTCAATGCTGCTACTGCAAGGACTGTGGTGGCAGTGATCACGGCTGCTGCAATGTCAAAGCCTCTTCTGTTTCTTGATAATAGCACTGGCAATTCTATATCTGCAACAGAAACTAGGACTGGTAGGAAGATAGAAATGTGCAAATTGCACAGATGGCAAAAGAACCATTCCAGTATTGTGAGAGATAGGACACAGTCAATGAACAGTTAAGAGGTGTTATTAGAAATGTTAGTTGGTAGAAACATAAAAAAGAGAAAATACACAAGCTGACGTAGGAGGAAAAGCAATATCACAGCTAGGGTCAGCAGAACAAGTTGCTCTACTCTGGGTCTGATTTGTAGTATGATTCCAACGGCAAAGTGCAGAAATTCCTCCTGTTAAGGCAAAGAAAGGCTAGAAATATCCTTGTCACCAAAAATAGCACGACCTGAAAAATCATCAGTAGAATTGACAGACTTGTAGAAGGATTGGTGAAAAGCAAGAAAAGGAGGGATAAAAAATATGTTAGTCAGAAATGAAAAATATGGCCAGGCTAACAATGGCCCATAGGTTCCGGGTTTGCCTTTCCGTCTGAGTTTTCATTATTGGAGGAAGGCTCAGACTCGCCATTGTGAGGAGGAGCAGAATCACTTGCATGCTGTAAAACTCTGACCAGCCTTTCTGGAATCCAGACTGGAGTCTGTTGATCCTGTGGGAAAATACAAACAGACCCTCGGACCCAACGAAGGACTGGATCTGGTCCTTTCCAACAACCTGTCAGGACATCTTTCCATTTTGCCCATACTTGAGAAGTATTATGGGGATTATAATGTCGATCAGCTGCAGAATGGCCGTCCCTATCCAAAGTTAAGAAATTTAGAATGAAAAGAACTAAGTTAAATTTATCTTTAGGAGACTTGTAGGAGGCTCCTATTCCCCCTTTTTGTTTATTTAGACAATTTTTTAAAGTAAGATGTGCTCTTTCCACAATGCCCTGTCCCTGAGGATTATAGGGGATGCCAGTGACTAATTGGATGTTAAATGTTTGTAAAAACAACCGAAAGCTTTTGGAAGTATAAGCAGGACCATTATCTGTTTTAATAACTTTAGGTATGCCCCAGCCAGCAAATGCTTGTAGGCAGTGTTGAATGACATCCTTCACCCTTTCTCCAGAATGAGCAGAAGCCACAATGACTCCTGAAGCAGTGTCTACTGACACATGTACATACTTAACAGTACCAAATTCAGAAATATGGGTTACATCCATCTGCCAAATATGACCAGGCAGCAGTCCCCTGGGGTTAACTCCAAAGGATTGTACTGGGATTAAAGGAGCACAATGTTGACAATTCTCTACTATTCGTCGAGCCATACATTTAGATATAGGAAATTTTCTGCTCAAAGTAGTGGAATTTACGTGAAATTTTTCATGAAAGAGTTTTGCTTGTTCCTCTATGGAAAAGACAAAAATTGATTTGGTGGCCATATCTACCAAGTCATTAGCATTGGCCAAAGGTCCTGGTAAATTAGAATGAGCTCTAATATGTCCTACATAGAATAGATGTTTACGCTGTAGGATAAGGTTTTGTAGTGTGGTAAAGTAAGAAGCTACAGTGGACATGGAAGAAATATGAGGTACCGTTTCAAGAACCTGTAAAGCGTTAACGATATATAAGCTATCAGATAGAAGATTGAATGGCTGATTATCTGCTAATTTAAAGGCTAATATTACAGCTGCAAGTTCAGTAACCTGTGCGGAGTTAGGTGGAACTATTATGGTATGAAGTTGTTTACCGATAAGTACTGCACCTACTCCATTTTTGGAGCCATCAGTAAAAATGGTTACACAATCTTTAAGAGGCTGGACACTAGTCACTTTTGGAAAAACTATGGGAGTATTTTTACAGAATTGAATCCAGGGATGTTGGGGGTAATGGTTATCGAACTGAGCTGAAGTGGTACAATATAATACTGACCAATCATCATCATTATTAATTAACCATTTAATTTGCTGAGTGGAATAAGGAGTTATAATAATAGACGGATGGATTCCAAAAACAGTAATGCAAGATTCTATTCCCTTGAATATTACCTGAGCAATAGCTTGGGGATATGATTGCAATGTTTTAGCTGGAGAGCTAGGGAGATTTATACTTTGCAGAGGTCCTCCTTGCCAAACTATGCCAAAAGGGGTATGTTTCTCCGAGATTATGATTAAACTTAATGGTTGAGTAGGATCACAACGATCAACGTAACACTGCTGAAGTCTATTCTCTACTAGCTGTAAGGATATCCGTGCTTCAGGAGTAAGTTTCCTAGGGGAATTCAAGTCAGGATTACCTTTTAATATATCGAATAAAGGTTTTAATTCCCCTGTGGACAATTTTAAATAGGATCTGATCCAGTTAATGTCACCTAAGAGTTTCTGAAAATCGTTTAAGGTATTCAATTGATCTGTCCTGATGGTCAACCTTATTGGTCTAACTGTAGTAGCAGTGAGCCTTGTACCCAGATATTCTTGGATCTCCTCTAATTGTAATTTTTCAGGGGCTATCATTAGTCCTCTCTTTTCTAATGCTTGAGTCATAAATTGTAATGCTTCTAACAAAACTTCTTTTTCTGGATGGCAAATAAGTATGTCGTCCATATAGTGATAAATCAACAATCTCTTAAACTTTTGTCTAGTAGTTGTTAACGCTTTATCTACGTATATTTGACATATAGTAGGACTGTTAGCCATACCTTGAGGCAACACAGTCCATTCGAATCTCTGGTCAGGCTGAGTGTGATTAAGAGAGGGCAAAGTAAAGGCAAATCTCCAACAATCATTTTTGTGTAAGGGTATAGAGAAAAAGCAATCTTTTAAATCCAGAATAATAGTAGGCCAATTTTTTGGTAGTGCAGTGACAAGAGGGAGTCCACATTGGACGGGTCCCATAGGGTACATTTGTTCGTTTATGGCTCTTAAATCATGTAATAACCTCCTGATTTTTTTTCCTGATTTTTTCTTTGTTAAGAATATTGGAGTATTCCAAGGAGAGGTAGAATGTTGTAAATGACCTGCTTGTACCTGCTCTTGTACTAACTTATGAGCTGCCTCTAGCTTTTCTTTTGTTAGGGGCCACTGTGGAATCCAGCGAGGCTTATCATCTTTACATATTATAGGGATTGATGGCTTATCAGTGGCCCCTAGGAAAAACCCAATCCATGAGAATCATTTTTTGGTGGGGGTAAAGGCAGTGGTTGGGTAGATCCTTGGCTATGTCTTCCTAATCCTTTTTTATCATCATAATCCATATTTTGTAACATATTTCTTACAGGAGTCCCTTGGTAAATCTGGTCAGTGGTGAGTTTCATATCCATTTGCTGCAGGACATCTCGTCCCCATAGGCTAATAGGAACATTACAGACATATGGTTGAAATATACCTGTGTGTCCCTCTGTATCTTTCCATGATAATGAGGAAGCACTTTGATTGGGGCTCTCTGCTACTCCTAAGCCTCTCAAGCTCTGAGCTGCTGTGATCAATGGCCAGTGCTTTGGCCAGACCATTACACTGATAATACTTTTGTCTGCTCCTGTATCTAATAAACCTGTAAATTCCATATTTCCCACTTTTAATTTTAGGAGGGGCCTCTGTTCCATATTCATAGTAAGGTTTATTAAAGTGGTTCCTGTTGATCCAAAACCTCCTTGTCTTTTATTTGTATTTTTACTGGGCCACAAGGAATGTTGACTGGGCAATATAAGCATTTGTGCAATGCGATCCCCTGGAGAGATGACCGTAATTCCTTTTGGTGAAGAGACTAAGGCTTTTATTTGTCCAGTGAAATCAGGATCAATAACCCCTGGGTGTACTATAAGTCCTTTTAGTGTTGAGGAACCTCTACCTAGTAATAGCCCTACACTGTTCTGTGGGATTTTCTCATGCCAGTCGGTATCAATCATCTGCACCCCCATATCTGGGGTTAGTATGAGTCTGGAGGTGGCACAGATGTCCAATCCTGCACTTCCTGAGGTGGCTCTGCGCTCCCCTTCTCTGTGGGAGGATACCACCGTCGGGGAACTTGTTGAATTACCCCGTATATTTGTTGCGGGCCCTGGGGAGGGCCCTGTCTCCCGTTTTTTTTTTGAAGTTCAGGATTCGACCCTAGGAAATTATCCTCCCTATCTCTAATAGGCTGACAGGCACTATTCCGATGACTTCCTCTTCTGCATCTTGGACATAGCCCTGGGGCATAAGGTGTAACTGATTTTACTATAGTTATCTCTTATCTTTTGTTAGGGCATTATCTCCTTGCTGCTGATTTTGTGCATCTATTGAAATGTATTGGCCTTCTCCTATTAACATTTCTATCGGGAAACCTTGCCACTATGTTTCTGCAAGCAGTTTCAACAGCTATTTCTTGCTACTGAGCTTCCCCAATTAGCCATTGTTCTCCAGATAACACTGCTCTGCATAGCTGTCTCCAACTCTTAACTGCCTCTTTAAAGTTTTTCTAATGGTTGATGGTATCTCCATTTGCTCCTCAAATACAGGCAGGTTTTACAAATCTTGAAGCTCTTTTTATTAGGCTTAGGTTTCTCCTACCTTTTTCCCTTGTTCTTAAGTTTTCACTACCACTTGGTTATTTCTTTTTTGGGGGTTCTTTGTGTTAGATTTAATTCCCTTTTTTCCCTTGTTCTTAGATTTTTTAAGCAATTATTTTCTAGGTCACCACCACTCAATCTTTCCTCACTTTATTCTCTTTAAGCGTTCTTTTCTGTTACTATTAAATCCTGTTCATGAAGATACCCCTTGTGGCACACTAAGCGGCTTTTTTTTTACTTTGGCTGTTTTTTTTTTTTTTTTTTTTTTTTTTTTTTTTTTTTTTCCTCAATGGCGTCCCATTGTTTTTCAATGGTTCCCTGAGGGGTTGCCGCACCCAGACCCCATTGCTACTAATCTGAATAGCTTTAGTTATGGCAATTACAATAACAGTGGCCTAGCTGCCAGGAGCAAGGAGATTGCTGAAGGGAAAACTATCAAGTGCGCATTAAAATTTTTATAGCGGCTTTTCACGTAGGACCGCTTCAAACATGTTTCTACTTTCACTTTAATTAGACCGCGTTCCACGCGCCAGGACCGCCGATGGCGTGTCCCGATACCGGACTACCTTCCGTGTGTCCTTATTTTTATTTTAATTGGACTGCATTCCGCGTGCCCCCAGGACCGCTGATAGCGTGTCCTGATACCCTTTAACTGGACCGCATTCCGCGTATCCGGATAGTCGCTATACCGCGAACGTCGAGGCGCCTCTCCTTTACCTGTTTACCTTTTTTTGACTTCTTTACCTGTTTACCTTTTTTTTTTTTTTTTTTGACTTCTTTATCTGTTTACCTTTTTTGACTTCTTTACCTGTTTACCTTTTTTGACTTTTTTATAACCGGTTTAGCTTGTAAAAAAAATTTTTTTAAGATATCTTACCTTGTCCCTTTTATAGTCCCGGGTTTCGGCACCAGCTGTCGCGTCCCCTCTGCCCGCAGAGAGAGACACGGCAAACGTCTGAAGCTTTGGAAGTTTATTGTGCACAGGTTCTTTCCTACGCTTCTCTTACCCCTAACTTCTTCGCACTTTCAGCTTCCCTTTTCCCAGCTCCTTCCACTCCCGCGTACTTCCTCCTTCCAGCTCCGCTCCCGCTGCTGCCGCGGCCGCCATCGTCGCCGCCAGTTCTTCCGCTTCTTCCGTCCCTTCCTCAGCTTCTCCTCTACTCTCCCACCCACCAGGCTTATATACACTTCAGTCAATCAGGGGAGAGTACACAAGATAAACGCGGACAGCTGCAGGCACAGGACGGGTGCACGAGGGGGGGGCATGCTCTAGTCACATCATTAACTAGCCAATTATTGGAATTCGCTGGTTGTTTACTGTATAGCTGGCCGCCTCTGGCTCAGCGTCAGGCACCATCTTGACCACGCCCGAGGCTGGGGTTCCCGGAAAACCCCACAAGGCAGGAGGATTGGAAGTTCAAAACCAGCCTTAGCACCTTAGTGAGGCCATAAGAACTCAGCAAGACCCTGTTTCTAAATAAAATACAGTGGTTAAGTGCCCCTGAGTTCAATGCCCATTTCAAAAACAAGAACAAATGAACAAAACTAAAATAAGGAATGTTTATGAATTTTAGGTTAAAAATCATTAGTTCTGGGGCTGGGGATATTGCTCATTAGCACACACAAGGTTCTGGGTTAGAACGCCAGCACCAAAACATTAACAAAAACAAAGATCATTAGTATTGGGGGCTATGCCGTGTGGATGGCACTGGGATGGTCCTTGGCAGCCAGCCAGAAGTTGCTTTGATCACATGGGCAGTGAGGAGGTTGATTAGCATAAGCACACCCAGGTGATTTGTCATTGGTCGTATCCAATTAAGTCCATGCACACAACGTGTGCACAGGTGCTTCTCGTGCCTGCTCATTTTGACTTTACCATGATTGGACAGCTAGCTCTTGCCTAATCTTTGCATAATTGGTGTCAGCCCTACACTTCGCCTTCTGGAGGGGATATAATCTGGCTCTCCTTGAGTGCCAGAGGGTTTTTTTGTTTGTTTGTTTGCTTTTTAAGAGGTTCGGGGTTCGAGATTCCAGGTTCCAGTTCCCGGGTTTTCTGATTCATCAATAAACCATTCCGAATTCAAGAGCCTCGTTACTTTTTTGTCCCCCGCACCAAATTGACTCTGCTGGATGGCGTCAATTAGTTCTCTTTAGAATATGTTAAAAGGAGAGGTGAGAGTAAGTCATTTCAGTGTAAATACTCAGAAAACAACTGGTGATAAAAATGAAGCATGTGTGAGAGATGAGTTAGTAGTATAGATACAGAAATTAGAAGGTCCTAGAGGAGGATGAAACTTAGTCACAAAAAACAGGCCCTTGTTCAGGGAAGGGACAGGGAAAGAAACAACTGAAAGAGATAAAAATTCAAGTGAAATATTAGCAGATGACTCCCCAGTACCACCCAGGAAAGCTGAAGTCAGTCAGAGGCTGGAGAGTTCTAAGATCTAGCACAAACCCAAAAACTGGATTGCCCCATCAGCCCTCAGCAGTAGGAATTACCCCATCACATTTGCCTCAATACCTCAATTTCCTGTTGTATGAATTCCCTCTTCCTAGTAATTACTGACTGACTCTCATGGGTGCTTACATCAAATTACTGAGATATGATCAACAGCCACCAATTTTGGCATCAAATCACCTAGGTCATTGGCAGACTTACAAAATATCTGACTATAAGAAAGCCTTAACCTGATTCAATCAATTATGACCACCAATAAAAAGGTCCTATGGGAGAGAATAAAGCATACAACCATCCTTATAAAAAGCACAACCTAAAAGGGACATTTTCTTTATTTTTAAACTTTATTTTCATATGGTAATGAGGATTGAGCCTCGTGCCTCAAACCTGTGAGACAAAAGCTCTTTCACTGAGCTACAGCCCCAGCCCCCCCCCCTTTTTTTAAGTGGCTGGGGCATTTTCTCAGACTGTGGGATAGCAAGAAAAATTTCTCAACTATTTGGGAACCTACTGACATGTAAAAATCCCATGAAAGGCATGGCCTAATATAAGTAACAATGGTTGTTATGGAAAATTTAAGATGAAACATCTTCACAAAACTATACAAATATTTCATTACTTCAGGACACTGAATCATAACTATCAGAAAATTAAGAATAGTATTTTATTAAATTGCTGTCCTGTTTGTGAACACAGACCAGTGGTAGAGCAAATGTCTAGCAAACATATGGCTCTGAATTTGATCTCTAGCACCCTTCTCACCAACACACACAACAATCTAAACAGCCATGTGTGGTGGCAGGCACCTGTAAGTCACAACTACATGGGAGGCTTAGATAAGAGCTTCATTTGAACTCTGGAGATTAGGACCAGACTGGGCAACAGAAAGACACCAACTCTCTATTTTTGGGGGGAAGATGGAAGAGTACCAGCTTAGTACAACCACTAAACTGTATTACCAGCCCTATTTTCTCTTATATTTAGAAACAGGGTCTGAGTTGCTTGGCACTTTGGCATTATTGAGACTGGCTTTAAACTGGAGATCTTCCTGTCTCAGTCTCCCAAGTCACTGGGATTACAGGTATGCATAACAAAGTCCAGCAAAAACCCAATTCTTTAAAGATAAAAAACTGTTTTGAATATGCCAGCCTTCCCTGGTCTCAAATTTTTCTCATCTTTTAATCAACTCAATTAGCACAGTTGAACAAGTACCAGTTGGAAGCAAAAGCATACTCCACTCAGACTTTCAGCATGGAAATGCAGTCAAATTTAGCAGTGCTTCACCAGTCACCTGCATTACTTAAGAGGTGTTCTCTGAAATTTGTTGACTGTCAAAAACTCAGATTATATCATTCTCATGAGTATGATCATGGAGCTATATCATCAGCAAGTTCTTGAAGATGATGCTCATGAGGTTGAAAATAGAAGGAATTTCAAAATGACAACTGCACTAGTCTTTGGAAATTACCAGGTTTCTTGGACACACTCCAGATGCTGTGCAACTGAAGTGGACTTGCACAGTTCTGCACTTTCCATGTCCCCCTCAATGTCATCTGGAAAAGCATGATGTGAGAAACAAAGAGCATCCCTTGGCCCTGCCTTTTCTAACAGTTTTTTTTTTTTTTTGACATCGAGTTGCAAATGAATTAAAGTCAAATTGTACGATTTGGGGAAGCATACATGTTAGCTCCTGTGATAGCATTCAGGAGGAACAGGGGAAGTTTCCAATCTAGTCTCACAGTATCACTGGAGGTCCAGTTTCAAGAAGAATGAAGCCCTTTTATAGATTGTTGTTAATTAGGATGAAGGTTCTGAAGAGATGCAGTGTTGAATTGGGAGAAGGTTATGGTATTCTCATGTTCACCATGGATTTGGGAATGAGTGGTTGGTGCTTTGCAGGGTCAAGAATGACACAAGAAACTATTTGAAAAAAGTCACACTGAAAGAAGAAAAGCAGAGACACTAGGCATGTAGCATGTTGGTGGGGAATATAGACAGTCCAAGTAAAAAGCATGCTAAAATTCAAAAATGATTGAGGATACACTCTTCCTGCTCACTAAGGCCTATCACACTGTTGGATGTTCTTTAACATGTCCTTTTTTAATATTCAGGTTTTTCCCATTTTGGGAATTCATGTTTGCTATTGAGCAGAATTGTTTTGAATGATATTGAGGTGCACTCTTGATTTTGAGAGTCATGCTTCAGTGCTGCATATCCCAATGTAAAGTCATTTACTTGAAGGTCAATGAAGTAAAGTGTGTGGTGTAAGGAAAGCCTTTCCTCAGAGGTATGTGCTGAAAAATCTAAAAAGCAGCATATTTATTATCAGCTGACCCTTGCAAGCCAAAGGCAAGAGCCAGGAATATGGCAAGGGTATTGATATCATTGCAAGTGGTATTAGGGTCAGTCATGATGGTTGCTCACAGAATGATATGGCACTGACTACCTCCTGTACCTGCACAGTATATTGCAGCTCAAGAAATGTCTTGGAATTTGGACATAGACCTTCAATAATGCCCATTTTGTTAGTGTCCCTTCACTGACACCCTTCTGCTTTTCATGACCCAAAAATCCTTACACTTCCTTTTGGAGTATTCAGCCTTGAAGCTTTGTACCATTCCTCTATCAGCACAATGATAGTTAATATTTGGTATTCTTCCCTGTGAAATGTGTTCATCATGCCAAGAGCAGGCTCTTGTTTCATTCAGTGCATTGCATTCTGCATTTTACAGAGCGGTAATAAGACTCTTGGCCATTTCTCAGAAGGCCTTATGCCACAGAGGCACTAGTCTGGTAAAAGGAATAAACCTTTGCGTTAAGAGAAATTGGGTAGATATTTCTACATCTGAAGGTGAGTTGAAGGACCTCTGGAAAAATCACTGCAGAACAAATTCCGAGTCAACACAGTTGTAAGGCAGCAGCCAAGGTGGTTGACCCTGACAGGTGGAGTTAGCACAGATTATCTCTCCTTCCCTGTCAATTCCCTCCTGTCCTCCTTTCAACATGCTGAGTGAATGACTCCCTAGTCTCCTCATGAGTCATCACAGCATCCACACACTTCCACTTGGAAGACCAACTCCCCAGTATGCAACTGTCTCCTGTTAGGCCTGTCTCAGAAAGGAGGGACAACTGACCAGACAGGGTGTGATGTTTCCCAATTCAAGGAGCACCAAAGCCAGGGAACAGCGCTGCACACTCCCCTGCCGTGAGCTGTCAGCAGCCATCAAGCTGTGTGGCTCCTAGGAGCCTAGGCAAGTTGCCCAACTCAGCCAAATCCTGGGTAGTCCCAGAAAAGTAGGAGAGGTTTTGGAGGGTTATGCCAATGGGGCCGGTACCTCCAATGTGATCAAAACAGCTTCTGGCTGACTGCCAGGTGTCATCTTCAGTGAGTTTGCATGGCATAGCCCCCAACAATTCCCCATTCTTTATATAAAATGAAAAGAAAACTGGCAGGGATCGTGTCTGTCTTAGGTTGTCCACAGCAGTAATTCCTTACCCATCATTGGACAATGAGGCTCTAGCCCTCATTTCCTGTCTTAGGTTGGTATGAGCTCCCAATGAATCTTACCCGTCTTTGACTACCGATCCAGCATACTAAGCCATATACTGGGAGATTGTTCTGCTTCAAGGGTGGCCATGGCCTGTTTTATGATCACATTATGAGCCTGCTGACTGGCTTTGAGGCGTTTGCAGATGCAGAATAGAATTAACACAAGCACACCCAAGCCTATTGGTGTAAAACCTAAAAATCCCCAAAATTTGGTGCCAAATTGTGCTGAAAAAACATTTCACCCTCTCTACATTTTTCAATATTAACTCCATTAACCTATTGATCAGTTCACTTCCCTTTACTTATAAATCCCCCTTAAAGGTGAGGTACCAACATGAATTAAAAAGTTACACAGGATGAAAATAAGCTTGTTTACTGAGAAAAAGATGAAACTATCTGAGTGGTTAAATCAGCTTATGAGGGCCTATGGGTCCAGCCAATTCTAATTTGGGAATTGCCCGAGCGCTGCAATCAATATCAGCAAAAAGATCTGTTACTTCTTAAACTATATAAGGATGGCTGCTTCCATTTTGTGAGCCTTGAGTTGAAGAGCCTGTGTCTTGGTTCTTAAATGATTTGGTAACATCTTTCCCACAACAGTAACCAATTTGCACTTGTTAGCCCAATGTTTTTCTTTTCTGCGCCTTGGGCAAAGACCTAGGGCATGAGGTGTAACAGATTTTACTATAGTTATCTCTTATCTTTTGTTAGATCATTATCTCTTTGCTGATTTTGTACATCTATTGAAGCATATTGACCTATTAGCACATCAACATTTCTACCTTGCTACTGCATTTCTGCAAGCAGTTTCAACAGCTATTTCTTGCCACTGAGCTCTCCAATTAGACATTATCCTCCAGATAACACTGCTCTGCATAGCATAGCTGTTTCAGTCTTAACTGGCTCTTTAAAGTTTTTCTAATGGTTGATGGTATCTCTATTTTGGATCCTCAAATATGGGCAGGTTCCACTAATTTTGAAGTTCTTTGTATTAGGTTTAGCTTTCTCCTACCTTTTTTCCTTGTTCTTAAGTTTTCACTACCACTTGGTTATTCCTTTTGGGGGTTCTTTGTATTAGATTTAACTCTCTTTTCCCTTGTTCTTAAGTTTTCTGAGTAATTGTTTTCTAGGTTACTACCACTCAATTCTTTCTCACTTTGTTCTCTTTAAGAGTTCTTTTCTGTTGCTATTAGATCCTGTTTATGAAGATGCCCCTGTGGCACACTGAGCAGCTTTTCTTCTATAAAGCCTGGGCTTATTTCTGTTAGAGACTGAATGTGATACAAAGGCCACACTAATAGTAGCACAAACACAAACATTACAAAATACACACATTACTATAGGACGTCCGTTACATTCCCTCTCAGGGGAATCTTCCATTGCATTCCCTCACAGGAGAATCTTTCGTTACTGCTGTCTCTCAGGACAGTCTTCCGTTATGACAAACACACAAGTAACACAAAATACACACTTTTGCACTTCACTGTTATGCCCTTTGTGATCTTTTCCTTGTGACTGACCCTATTTCTTTTTACTATCCCTCGCCCTTATACTGCTCTGACCAGAAACTCCTGCGAGGTTCTTACTTTTCCTGCCATACCTATTCCCAGAGACAGATCTTGAATTTTCCCTTGCCCTATTCCTGCGTGGTTCCTCAATTTCCCCACCATGCAGATTCCCCTTTTCCCCCTTTCTCCTGCCCCATATGGGCCACCAGATGTCACTGACTGTGGTGCCAAATCCACAGGTATTTGTCACCACCTGCAGCAACACTTTGCGCAGGTATAGAGGATAGAGGAAATGAGGTTTGCTTGCTTTAAGAGGGGAGAGAGAGAGAGGCTTTGCATAAGAGAAAGACTACACTTTCAGAGATTCCATATCTTCTTAGTTCTGCCGCTTCTTCTTAAAGGTGCATCCTGCATCCTGTGAACTAAGGGTGTGTCTACCTAAGGTGCTTTAGTGATGTGTCCCGCATACTGCGATCTGCCTATCTGTCCTCTAGAGATGTGTTCTCAGTTCTCTGCTCTGCGATGAATCTTCCACCATTGCCCCTCCTCGCTGTTTCTAGCTGCTTGGTGCTTCTTCTTCCTTTCTGCTAATGGCTTCTCTGCTTCTTTCTGCTAGCTGCTGCTCTTATTGTCGCACCTTACTTCTTGCCACTTTTCTCTGCCTGCTGCTGCTCCTTACTCCTACCTACTGTCCGCTTATATTCTCTCCAAAAGGCGGAGGGCGGAGCCACACCAGTTGAGATCAGTCGAGGAGCCAGCTTCCCAATCGCATGCAGGTGCAAGCAGGAGCACTTGAGAATACCTGTGCACGCGTACTTCCAATGTGATCAAAACAGCTTCTGGCTGGCTGCCAGGCGCCATCTTCGGCGAGTTCACATGGCATAGCCCCCAACAATGCCCAGTGCAGCCAAACCAGCACAGTGCCACCTATCAGGACTGGAGGGTAGTGTGAGCAATCAGGCTTCAGCAGGATCCCCTGTCCTGCATGGACCTGGAATGATCCATGGCCCATTCAGCTGTGCCCCGCACACCCCAACTGGGCAAAGAATTTAGTATCCCATTTCTGGAAATATCAGACCCCTGGCCCTCGCTCCCTTCCTCTTTCCTCTTACTGTCACCACGGAGCTGACACATTTTTAATCTCAGTCTGAAGGAGACAGAACCAGAAGTGTCTATAGTTGCCATGGGAACCAGGATGCCACCACGCTGTCATAACACCTCTATGTGAACTCAGGCGGTATCTGAGGTGCAGGCTCAAGGTCAAAGAAGTCACTACTCAACATCCAGGTGGCCCAAGGCCCAGAGAAAGCCAATGGGGAGGGAGAGAAAGTATGTGCTTCTACTGGAGCCTGGAATCTTCGTACCCTTCACACCTGCCATGCCTGAAGTCTGCCCCTTCCACTAAGAATAGAGTCACTCTCCCATCTTTCATTCTCATGGCATGAGAGCACTGGAAATCAGAACTAAGGCCATTTTCAGAGTGGAACGGATTGCAGTTGAAGTACTGAGAGATCCCGGATATGACATTCAGCCACTTATCTCACTTCCTTGAATCTTGAGAGAAAGAGCTGCAAAAGTAACTAGTGGCAGGTGGACACTGGATGAGAATTTTTTTTTTCCTGCCTGAAATATCGGTCCTTGGTCCCCAGACACTGAGAGCCATCACCACTTTCCTTTCCCTGTTTACATTAGCTAACAGGGTCTGGCTGTGTTCCTGAGTCATTTCCTCATTTAGGAAAAAATGTTTGCCCAGGTAAACACCTTGCTCTACCACACCCAAAAATTAGAAGGTACACAAGATCAGAACCTCTACTTGGTTGTGCATTATCCACAGATATCTCCTGGTTATACTGTCAAAGGAAAATGCCAGGAGTAAAAAGAGGAATAAGGAAGGAATCAATGGATTGTGATTGGAATGGGAAGGGATCCAGGTGTGAATAATCCCAGAAGTCTCCCTTGATACTAACAACTTGAGCATATTCTGATTCCCAGCATAAGTCTGCCTATACTCTTGTCCCCCAAGCCTCCATGCTCACTGACATTATTTCTGCTCAGTGATCAGCTGCAACCATTTTCATCCTTCAGTAGGCAGGTATAAAAGTTTCCTGCTATGATGCACTGCTAGATTGTGGATCATGAATTGCAAAAAAGGTTAATTGCAGGATTGTTGTGAAATGGAAGTTGAAGAGCTCCTTAGGAACTTGTTGGATTTGTTTGGGGCTAGGTTTTCTGCAGAGAATTTGACAGATTCAGACCAGTAGAGGATCTAGAGGGTAACTCAAAGGGATCCCTGTGAAGTTGTGGAGATAGCTCCTCTTGGAGAGGGCTCACCTAGCATGTGCAAGGACCATAGTTTGAATCCAGGGACCCTCAGATGGGGCAGGGAGAAAAAAACTCTTTTGAATATGCCAACCCTCCCTCCTCTCATCTATTTATCCTCTTTTCACTAACTAATTTGGCACAGTTGTAAAAGATCCAGTTGGAAAAGCAAGACTTTCTGATCAGACTATAAGCATGCAGCTGCGATGAAATTTTGCAGTGATTTCCCAGTCAGCTGCATTTCTTAATAGATGTTCCTTGACGTGAGTCAACTCACAGGAACTCATAGGCTAAATCCTTCTGACAAGCATGCTCATGGGGTTATATCATCAGCAAGTTCTTGATGCAAATGGATGAAAATGGCAGGAAATTAAAAATGACAACTTAACTGCCATGGGAAATTACCAGACTTCTTGGGTACACTCCAGATGCTGCACAACTGAAGAGGACTTTCACACCAAAGTACTTTCCATGTGAACTTCCATGTCATCTGGAGAAGCAAGAGGTGAGGACCAAAGACATTGATGACATTGGCCATAGATTTCCTCACTCAGTTTTCCTTGACATCTGGTTGCAAATGCCTTGAGGTCAAATTGTATGATTTGGGGATGCATACAGGTTAGCTCTTGCTGATAGCATTCAGGACAAACTGGGGGAATTTGCAACCTAATGTCCCAGTATCATTGGAGGTCCAGTGTCAAGAGGAATGAAGTCCTTTTATAGAATGTTGTTAATTTGGATGGAGGTTCTGAAGAAATGCAGTGTAGATTTGGGTGAAGAACATGGTGTTCCCATGTGCACCATGGTTCTGGGAATGAGTGGATTGTGCTTTTCAATGTCAAGAATGACACAAGAAACCCTATTTGAAAGAAGTCACACTGAAAGAAGGAGCGCAGGGACATTAGCACATGACATGTTGGTGGGGTATAGAGCCAGTCCAAGATATAAAATGGTGCTAAATTTGAAAATGCTCAAGAATACAGTCTTCCTACTCACTAAGGCCTATCACACATTAGGATGTTCTTTAATGTGTCCTCTTAATATTCAGGATCTTCCCATTTTGGGTATGCACGTTTGCTATTGAGCAGGATGGTTTTGAATAAATGTCTGATATTGAGTTGCACTACTGATTTCAAAAGTCATGCTGCAGTGCTTTATATCCCAACGTGAAGTCTTTCACATTGAACATCAATGGAGTAGAGGGTGTGGTTTAAAGAAAGCTTTTCCTCAGAGGCCTTTTGCTGAAAAAAACTAAAAACCAGCATATAGATCATCAGCTTGAAAGCTACCAGAAAGAGCCAGGAATTGGCAAGGACATTGATGTTCTTACAAGGGGAATTAGGTTCATTCATGATGGTTGCTCAGAGAATGGTCTCGCACTGACTGCCTCCTGTACCAGTACAATATATTGAAGCTGAAGAAATGTCCTGGAAATTGGACATAACCTTAAACAATGCCCATTTTCTTAGTGTCCCTTCACTGACACCCTTCTGCACCTTTCAGCACCAACACCCTTCTGTATTTCATGACCCCACAGGTCCTTACAATTCTTTTTGGAGTATTGAGCCCTGAAGCTTTGTGTCATTCCCTTCAGCACAATGCATGCTCACCTTTGGAATTAAGCCCTGTGAAAATGTGTTCATCATGCCAAGATCAAGCTCCTGTTTTATCCACTGACTTGTGTTCTACATCTTACAGAGACTGGTAATGGGACTCTTGATCTTTTCTCAGAAGGCCTTGTGAAACAGACAAAATTCTGGTCAAGGGAATAAACTGATTGGGTGAACAGAGATTGGGTAGTTATTTGTGCATCTGTAGGTGAGTTGAAGTACCTCTGAAAAAGTCATTGCAGGACAAATTCTGAGTGCAAGCCAGTTGTAAAACAGAATCCAAGGTGGTTTGCTGTGGCAGGTGGAGTGAGCACAGAACATTTCTCCTTGCCTGGCAGTTTCCTCCTGTCCTCCTTCCAACATACTGAGTGAATGACTCCCTTGTCTCATCATGAACCATCACAGCATCCCCTAGCTCCACTTGGAAAACCAACTCCCCAGGTTGCAGCTGTCTCCTGGTAGGAGAGGCTGGAAAAAGAGACACAACCAACCAGACTGGGTGTGATGTTTTCCAATTCAAGAGCACCTAACACAGGGTGCTGAACTGCACACTCCCCTGCCCTGATTTGTCAGCAGCCATCATGTCATGTGGTTCCTAGGATCCTAGGCGAGTTGCCTGACTCGGCCAAATCTTGGGTGTGACCAGACCTGGAGGAGAGATTGCCGAGGGAAATGCCGATGGGGCTGGTGCTAACCTGGGTGAACCATGTATCCTCGTGCTGTCCTCCATCCCTTCCTGGTCCCCCAGAGCTAGTGGGGGTTCACTGCACACAGCAGGAGCTATATGACCGAGCTGTAATGATGCCTGGTGTGGCCAAACCAGCACAGCACCACCTAGGAGGGCTGGAGGGTAGTGTGAGCTTTCAGGTCAGTGGGGTTCCCTGTCCTGCATGGACAGACCCCAGGTTGAAAAATTTGAGCCCTGTACACCCAATTTCTCCACTTCAACTGGGCCAAGAGATTAGGAACTCATTTCCTGAACGATCAGGCCATGGTCATCGCTACCCTCCTCTATCCTGTTACCATTAAAATAGAGCTGGCACTTCTTTCCAATCTCAGTCTGAAGCAGCCAGGTCCAGAAGCTTCTCTGGTTGCCATGGGAAACATGACACCACCGAGCTGTCATGCCACCACTCTATGACCTCAGGCACTGTCTGAGGTGCAGGCATGAGGTCACAAAAGCCACTCCTCAACATCCAGGTGTCCCACAACCCAGAGAAAGTCTCTGGAGTGGGAGAGAAAGTTGTGCTTCTACCAGGGCCTGGACCTCTGTGCCATTCACACCCCCTATGCACAAAGATTGCCCCTTCCACAGAAGAGAGTCACTCTCCCATCTTTTGCTCTCATGGCACTGGAGCACTGGAAACCAAAGTTGAGGCTGTTTTCAGAGAGGACCGGATAGCAGTTGAGGGATTGAGAGATTCTGGATATGACTTTCAGTCACTTATCTCACTCCCTTGAATCTTGAGAAAGAGCTGCAAAAGTAACTAGCGGCAGGTGGACACTGGATGTGGATTTTTTTTTTCCTACCAGCAAATATTGGTCCTTGGTCCCAGAATCCCGTGAGCAATCACTACTTCTCTTTGCCTGTTTAGATTTTCTGACAGGGTCAGACTGTGTTCCTGAATTATTCCCTCATTAAGGGAAAAAGGCTTTGCCCAGGGGAAACACGTTTCTCCATCTCACCCATAAATGAGATGGTATGCAAGATCCAGCACCTCAACTGGGTTGTGCATTTTGCCCAGATATCTCCTGGTTAGAAATTGTCCAGGAAATTGAGAGGAGGAAAAAGAGGAGTGAGGAAGGAATCAGTGGATGGTGATTGGTAGGGCTAGGGATTCAGGTGTGAATGATCCCAGAAGTCTCCCTTGATACTAAGAACCTGAGCATATTCTGATTCTGACATTGTCCTGCCTCTCCTCCTACCCCCCTTGCCTCCATGCTCACTGACATATTTTTCTGCTCAGTAATCAGCTACAACCCTTTACCTCCTTCAATAGACAGGGATGAAATTTTCCACTCATGTCACACATCTAGATTTTGGTCTTGACTTGCACAAAATATTTCTTGCAGGATTGTTGTGAAAATGAAAATGAAGAGCTCCTTAAGAACATGTTAGCTTTGTTTGGGGCTATTTTTTTTTCAGGGAATTCAACAGATTCAGACCCATAGAGGATCTAATGAGTACCTCAAAGGGGTCCATGTGAAGCAGAGGAAACAGCTCCTCTTGGAGAGTGCTCACCTAACATGCTCGAGGACCATGGTTCGAATCCAGGGACCCTCAGATGGAGTAGGGAGGAAAAAACACTCTTTTGAATATGCCAACCCTCCCTCCTCTCATCTATTTCTCCTCTTTTCACCAACTAATTTGGCACAGTTGTAAAAGATTCAGCTGGAAATGCAGGACTTTTCCAATCAGATTATAGGCATGGAGCTGTGATGAAATTTAGCATTGATTTCCCGGTCAGCTGCATTTATTAAGAGGAGATGTTCTTTGACGTGTGTTAACTCATAGGAACTCATAGGATAACTCCCTCTGATGAGTATGCTCGTGGGGTTATATCATCAGAAAGTTCTTGGAGACAATGCTCACCAGGATGCAAATGGCAGGAAATTCAAAATGTCAACTTAACTGCCCTTGGGAAATTTCCAGGCTTCTTGGGCACACTCCAGATGATGCACAACTGAAGAGGACTTGCACACCAAAGCACTTTCCATGTGAACTTCCATGTCATCTGGAGAAGCAAGAGGTGAGGACCAAAGACAGATGACCTTTGCCCTGGGTTTTCTCACTCTTTCTTGACATTGGGTTGCAAATGCCTTGAAGTCAAATTGTATGATTTGGGGATTCATATGGGTAAGCTCCTGCTGATAGCATTCAGGAGGAAAGGGGAATTTGCAACCTAGTGTCCTAGTATCATTGGAGGTCCAGTGTCAAGAGGAATGAAACCCTTTTAAAGACTGTTGTTAATTTGGATAGAGGTTCTGAAGAGATGCAGTGCAGAATTGGGTGAAGGATATGGTGTTCTCATGTGCACCAGAGTTCTGGGAATGAGTGGATTATGCTTTTCAGGGCCAAGAATGACAAAAGGGCTGGGGTTGTAACTCACTGGTAGAGCAATTTCCTAGCTTATGTGAGGCACTGGGTTTGATTCTCAGCACCACATATAAATAAATAATAAAATAAAGATACATTAACATGTAAAAAAATATTAAAAAAAAAGAATGACCCAAGAAGCCCTATTTGAAAGAATTCAAATTAAAAGAAGAAAAGAAGGGACATTAGCACATGGCATGTTGGTGGTATATAGAGCCAGTACAAGAAATAAAATGATGCTAAATTTGAAAATGCTTGAGAATATAGTCTTCCTGCTCACTAAGGTCTATCACACTTTTGGATGTTCTTTAATGTGTCCTCTTTTAATATTCAGGTTTTTACCATTTTGGGTATTCACATTTGCTATTGAGCAGGATGGTTTTGAATAAATGTCTGATATTGAGTTGCACTATTGATTTCGAGAGCCATGCTTCAGTGCTGCATATCTCAATGTGAAGTCTTTCACATTGAACATCAATGGAGTAGAGGGTGTGATTTAACGAAAGCCTTTCCTCAGAGGCTTTTTGCTGAAAAAACTAAAAACCAGCATATACTTCAAAGCTACAGGAAAGAGCCAGGAATTGGCAAGGGCATTGATGTCCTTACAAGTGGAATTAGGGTCATTCATAATGGATGCTCACAGAATGGTCTTGCACTGACTACTTCCTATACCTGTACAGTATATTGAAGCTGAAGAAATGTCCTATATTTTGGACATAGACCTTATAAAATGCCCATTTTGTCAGTATTCCTTCACTGAAGTTTGTTTTCAGCACCAATACCTTTCTGCACTTCATGATCCCACAGGTCCTTACACTTCTTTTTGGAGTATTGAGCCCTGAAGCTTTGTGTCATTCCTCTTTCAGCACAATGCATGCTCACCTTGGAATTATTCCCTGTGAAAGTGTGTTCTTCATGCCAAGATCAAGCCCATGTTTCATCCACTGACCTGTGCTCTGCATCTTACAGAGACTGGTAATAGGACTCCTGGTCCTTTCTCAGAGGGTCTTGTGACAAAGAGAAAAAATTCTGGACAAGGGAATGAAACCTTGTGTGAACAGAGTTTGGCTAGATATTTCTGCATCTGTAGGTTAGTTGAAGGACATCTGAAAAAGTCATTGCAGGAAAAATTCTGAGTGCAGCCTAGTTGTAAGACAGCAGCAAAGTTGGTTTGCCCTGACAGGTGGAATGATCACAGAACATCTCTCCTTGCCTGGTAGCTCCCTCCTGTCCTTCTTCCAACATGCTGAGTGAATGTCTCCCCTGTCTCCTCATGAACCATCACAGTATCCCACCACCTCCACTTTGAAAACCAACTCCCCAGGTTGCAGTTTTCTCCTGTTATGGTTGGCTGGAAAAGGAAATGCAACCAACCAGACTGGGTATGATGTTTTCCAATTCAAAAGCACCTAAGCCAGGGAGCTGCACTGCACATTCCCCTGACCTGATCTCTCAGCAGTCACCATGTCATGTGGCTGCTAGGATCCTAGATGAGTTGCCTGACTCAGCCAAATCTTGGGTGTGACCAGACCTGGAGGAGTCATTTCTGAGGGTAATGCCAATGGGACTGTTGCTAACCTGGGTGACCCACGTGTCCTCATGTGGTTCTCCATCCCTTCCTGGTCCCTCAGACCTAGTGGGGGCTCAACGTCCACAAGAGGAGCTAGGTGATGCAGCTGTCATGATGACTTGCAGCCAAACCAGTACCATGCCACCTAGCAGGCCTGAAGGGTAGTGTGAGCTTTCAGGGTCCCCTGTCCTGCCTGGACCATGAAGGATCCCAGACTCAAAAAGCTGCGCCCTGCACACCGCATTTCTCCACTTAAACTGGGCCAAGGATTTAGGATCCCATTTCCAGAAAGATCAGTTCCTTGGTCCTCGGTCCCTTCCTCTTTCCTTTTACCATCAGTGCGGAGCTGGCACTTCTTTGAATCTTGGCCTGACAGGACCAGGACCAGAAGCGTCTCTGTTTGCCATGGGAACCTTGACAGCACTGAGTTGTCATGCTGCCCCTCTGTGACCTCAGGCACTGTCTGAGGTGTAGGCAGGAGGTCACCGAATCCACTCTTAAACATTCAGGTGGCCCAAGGCCTGGAAAAGCCTCTGGGGTGGGGAATAAAGTGCTTTTACCAGAGTCTGGAACCACTGTGCCCTTCACACCCGCCATGCCTGAAGCCTACCCCTTCCAGTGAGAATAGAGTCACTCTCCCATCTTTTGCTCTCATGGCACTGGAGCACTGGAAACCAAAAGTGAGGCTGTTTTCAGAGAGGACCAGGTTTCAGTTGAGGGACTGAGAGATCCCAGATATGACATTCAGCCACTTATCTCACTCCCTTGAATCTTGAGAGAAAGAGCTGCAAAAGTAACTAGCGGCAAGAGGACACTGGATGAGGATTTTTTTTTTTCCTGCCAACAAATACGGGTTTTTGTACCCCAGGCCCCATGAGAAATCACCACTTCTTATTACCTGTTTAGATTTACTGACAGGATCAGACAGTTCCTGAGGCATTCCCTCATTAAAGGAAAAAGGCTTTGCCCAGGAGAAACACGTTCCTCTACCTCACCGATAAGTGAGATGGAATGCAAGATCCAGCACCTAAACTGGGCTGTGAATTTTGCCCAGATATCTCCTGATTAGAAATTCTCCAAGAAAAATGCCAGGAGGAAAAAGAGGATGAGAAAGGAAACAGTGGATTGTGATTGGAAGAGCTAGGGATCCAGGTGTCAATGATCCCAGAAGTCTCCCTTGATACTGAAAACTTGAGCATATTCTAATTCCACATAGACCTGCCTCTCCTCCTGCCCCCCCAAACCTCCATGCTCACTGACATGTTTTTCTGCTCAGTGATCAGCTACAACCCTTTTCCTATTTCAATAGACAGGGATAAATGTTTCCCCTCATGTCCTACATCTAGATTTTGGTCTTGACTTACACAAAATATTCCTTGAAGAATTGTTTTGAAAATGAAGATGAAGAGCTCCTTATGAACTTGTTAGCTTTGTTTGGCTCTAGGATTTCTGCAGAATAACTGATAATCAGACCAGTAGTGGATCTATAAGGTACATCAAATTGTCCCCTCTGAAACTGAAGATGTAGCTCCTCTTGGAGAGAGCTCACCTAGCATGCCTAAGGACCATGGTTCAAATCCATGGACACTCAGACGGGGTGGGGACAAAAAAAACTATTTTGAATATGCCTACTGTCCCTCTCCTTTTTTTCTCCTCTTTTCACCAACTGAATCGGCACCGTTGAAAAGGAACCAGTTGGAAACACAAGACTTTTCCACTCAGACTTTCATCATGGAGCTGTGGTCAAAGTTAGCAGTGCTTTTCTGGTCACCTGTTTTCTTAAGAGGAGAGTTGGCATTAGTCAACTCACAGAAACTCATAGCTTAGCTCCCTCTCACGTGTATGCTCATTGGGTTATATCATCAGCAACTTCTTGAACAATATGATGCTCACCAGGTTGCAAACGGCAGGAATTTCAAAATGACAACTGCACTAGTCTTTGGCAAATAACCGGCTTCTTGGCCACACTCCAGATTCTGTGCAACTGAAGTTGAAATGCACAGCTCAGCACTTTCCATGTGAACCTCCATGTCATCTGGAAAAACAAGAGGTGAGGACCAAATACATTCACCTTTGGCCCTGGCTTTTCTCACTCAGTTTTTCTTGACACTGTGTTGCAAATGCCTTGAAGTCAAATTGTATGATTTAGGGATGCATATGCCTAAACTCCTGCTGATAGAATTCAGGAGGAATGGGGGAATTTGCAAAATAGTCTCCCACTTTTATTGGAGGTCTAGTGTCAAGAGGAATGAAGCCCTTATATAGACTGTTGTTTATTTGGATCACTGAAGAGATGCAGTGTATTCATTTACTTTGAAGGTCAATGGGGAAGAGGGTGTGGAGTAAGGAAAGCTTTTTCTCAGAAGTCTTGTGCTGAAAAAACTAAAAATTAGCATAGATGTCATCAGCTGTCCCTTGCAAGCAACAGGAAAGAGCCAGGAATTGGCAAGGGCATAGATGTCCTTGCAAGGGGAATTAGTGTCAGTCATGATGGTTGCTCTCAGAATGATCTGGCACTGACAACCTCCTATACCTGTCCAGTATTTTGAAGCTGCAGAAATGTCCTTGATTTTAGACATATACCTTAAACCATTCCCATTTTGTTAGTGTCCCTTCACTAAAGTTGGTTTTCAGCACCCACACTCTTCTGCTTACCAGGGCCCCCCAAAGGTCCTTACTTTTCCTTTTGGAGTATTCAGCCTTGAAGTTTTGTGCCATTCCACCTTCAGCATGATGCAAGTTTACCTCTGGTATTCTGCCCTGTGAAAATGTGTTCACCAAGACAAGAGCAGGCTCTTGTTTCATCCACTTGCTGGTGCTGTGCATCTAACAGGGGCTGGTAATAGGACTCTTGGGCATTTCTCAGAGTGCCTTATGCCTCAGGGGCATTAATAAGGTCAAGGGAATGAACCTTTGGGTGAACAGAGATTGGCTAGTTATTTCTGCATCTGAAAGGGAGTTGAAGAACCTCTGTAAAAATCATGGCAGGACAAATTCTGAGTGCAGCCCAAATTGTAAGGCAGCAGCCAACGTGGCTGGCCCTGGTAGATGGAGTGAGAAGAGAACATCTCTCCTTGCCTGGGAGTTCCCTCCTGACCTCCTTCCAACATGCTGAGTGAATAACACTCTGGTCAACTCATGAGCCATCAGAGCAGTCACACACCTCCACTTGGAAGACCAACTCCCCAGCTTGTAGCTGTCTCCTATTATTGCAATCTCAGAAAGGAGGGGCAATTGACCAGTCTGGGTGTGACATTTCCCAATTCAAGGATCACCTAAGCCAGGAAGCTGTCCTGCACCCTCCCCTGCCCTTAGCTGTCATCAGCCATCATGGCATGTGCCTGCTAGGGCCCTAGGCGAGTTGCCTGACTTGACCAAATCCCAGATGTTCCCAGACCTGGAGGAGTGTTTTCCGAGGGCAATGCTGATGGAGCTGGTGGTAAGCTGGGTGACCACATGTCCTCAAGCAGCCCTCCATCCCTGCCTGTTCGCCCAGTCCTCGTGGGGGCTCATTGTCCACAGCAGAAACTCAGTGACTGGACTGTCCTGTTGCCCAGTGCTGCCACTCAGTACAGTGCTACCTAGCAGACTGGAGTGTAGTGTGAGCTGTCAGGCCTCAGCGAGGTCCTCTGTACTGCCTAAACCCAGAACAAACCGCAGCCTGAGCAGCTGTGCTCCACACACACCATAGCTCCACTTCAACTGGGCCAAGAGGTTAGGATCCCATTTCGTGAAAGATCAGGCCCCTGGCCCTTGCTCCCTTCTTCTTTTCTCCTACCATCGACATGGAGCTGACACTTCTTTTCAATCTCAGTCTGAAACAGCCAGGACCAGAAGTTCTCTGGTGGCCATGGGAACCTTGTCACCACCACACTCTCATGTCATCCCTCTATGAACTCAGGCACTGTCTGAGGTGCAGGCACGAGTTCACAAAAGTCACTCCTAAATATCCAGGTGGCCCAAGGCCCAGAAAGTCTCTGGGGTGGGAGAAAAATGTGTTCTTCTACCAGAGCCTGGAAACTCTGTGCTCTTCAAACCCGCCATGCCCAAAACCTGCACCTTCCATTGGGAATAGAGTCACTCTCCCATCTTTTGCTCTCATGGCACAGGATCACTGGAAACTGAAAGTGAGGCTGTTTTCACAGAGGACCAGATTGCAGGTGAAGGACTGAGAGATCCCTGATATGACACTCAGCCACTTATCTCACTCCCTTGAATCTTGAGAGAAAGAGCTGCAAAAGTAACTAGCAGCAAGTGGACACTGGATGAGGAATTTTTTTTTTTTAAATGAGCCAGCAAATATCAGTTCCTGGACTCCAGACCCAGTGAGTAATCACCACTTCCCTTTGCCTGTTTAGATTTTTCTGACAGGATCAGGCTGTGTTCCTGAGGCATTCCCTCTTTAAGGGAAAAAGGTTTTGCCCAGGAGAAACACTTTCCTCTACCTCACCCATAAATGAGATGGTATGCAAGTTCCAGCACTTCTACTGGGTTGTGCATTTTGCCCAGATATCTCCTTGTTAGAAATTCTCCAAGGAAAATGCCAGGAGGAAAAAGAGGAGTGAGGAAGGAATCAGCAGATTGTGATTGGAATGTATAGGGATTCAGGTGTGTATGATCCCAGAAGTTTCCCTTGATACTAACAACTTGAGCATATTCTAATTCCCACAAAGGCCGGCCTGTTCTCCTGCCCCCCTGACCTCCATGCTCACTGATATATTTTTCTGCTCAATGATCAGCTACAACCCTTTTCCTCCTTTAATAGACAGGAATATATATTTTCCCTCACTATGCATCACTTGATTGTGGGTCTTGATGTGCACAAAACTTTCCTTGCAGGATTGCTCTGAAAGGATAATGAACAGTTCCTTACAAATTTGTTTGCTTTGTTTGGGACTTGGTTCTCTACAGAGAAGTTCACAGAGTCAGTCTAGTAGAGGATCTAGAGGGTATGTAAAAGGAGACCCTTTGAAGCTGAACAGATAACTCTCCTTGGAGAGTGCTCATCTAGCATGCCCAAGGAACGTGGTTTGAGTCCTTGGACCCTCAGATTGGGCGATGACAAAAAAAATCTTTTCAATATGCCAACCCTCCCTCCTCTCATCTGTTTCTCCTCTTATCATCATCTGAATTGGCAAAGTTGAAAAAGAACCAGTTGGACATGCAAGCCTTTTCCAGTCAGACTTCCAGCATGGATCTGTTTTCAAATTTAGCAGTGCTTTCCCAGTCACCTTAATTTCATAAGAGGAGATATTCCTTGATGTGAGTCAACTCACAGGAACTCATAGCTTAGCTCCCTCTCATGAATATACTGGTCAGGTTTTATCATCAGCAACTTTGAAGAAACAATGCTCACCAGGTTGCAAAAGACAGGAACTTTAAAATGACAACTACACTAGTCTTTGGCAATTACCAGGCATCTTGGGCACACTCCAGATGCTGTGCAACTGAAGGGGACTTGCACAGCTCAGCCCTTTCCATGAGAACCTCCATGTCATCTGGAAAAGCAAGAGCTGAGGACCTAGGACAGCTGCCCTTGACCCTGGCTTTTCTCACTCAGTTTTCCTTGGCATCGGGTTGCAAATGACTTGAAGTCAAATTATATGATTTTGGTATGCATACGTGTTAACTCCTGCTGACAGCATTCAGGAGGAATTGGCAGTGTTTGCAACCTAGTCTCCCAGTATCATTGGAGGTCCAGAGTCACAAGGAATGAAGCCCTTTTATAGACTGTTGTTAATTTGGATGAAGGTTCTTAAGAGATGCAGTGTAGAATTGGTGAAGGATATGGTGTTCTCACATGCACCATGGTTCTGGGAATGAATAAATTGTGCTTTGCAGGGTCAAGAATGAAACATGAGGAGCCAGTGAAGCACAACGAACTCCGGCACACAAGCAGCTTCAGGGACCAGGAAGGGCAGCCAGAGACCTCCCCAAGTAGCCTGGACCCCTGCGGTGGGAGGTGCCTTTCAAGTCTAGCTTCTCAGACCAGACCGCCCAGGGAGAGGTTTTCTACACAGAACCAGCCACAAGTCCCCGAACCAACGGAGAGCTTTGATCTGCAAACAGCCTCTGGGATCAGGGCAGGGCAGCCAGAGAACTCTTCAGGCAGCTCTGCCCACTCCGGCTGCAGGCTCTCTTCATGGGGCGATCCAAGATGGCGGCCTAGAGGGTGACTGCACCCCCAGTCACTCCAGAACCCAGGAGTTAAGAAGGGGAGGCATTGAGAGACTCGGACTGAAATAGAGCCACAGGTGAGTCTGCCCACTGGTTAAAGCTCGGCCCGGGTGGCAGGCCCAGATAGAGGTGGCTTATCTGAGCCGGACAGGGAGGCTAGAGTCATCTACAGGCAGCCCTGCGCACTCCGGTGGTGGGCCCCACCCACACAGCCAGCTTCTCCAGGTTCTCGGAACGGAACTGGCCCACTAGTGAGAGCCTTTCTAACCAGAACAAGCTCCGAGTCCCGGAGCCAGTGAAGCGCAACGTACTCCAGCACACAAGCAGCTTCAGGGACCAGGATAGGGCAGACAGAGACCTCCCCAAGTAGCCTGGACCCCTGCGGTGGGAGGTGCCTTTCAAGTCTAGTTTCTCAGACCAGACCGCCCAGGGAGAGGTTTTCTACATAGAACCAGCCACAAGTCCCCGAACCAACGGAGCGCTTCGATCTGCAAGCAGCCTCTGGGATCAGGGCAGGGCAGCCAGAGAACTCTTCAGGCAGCTCTGCCCACTCTGGCTGCAGGCTCTCTTCACGGGGCGATCCAAGATGGCGGCCTAGAGGGTGACTGCACCCCCAGTCACTCCAGAACCCAGGAGTTAAGAAGGGGAGGCATTGAGAGACTCGGACTGAAATAGAGCCACAGGTGAGTCTGCCCACTGGGTAAAGCTCGGTCTGGGTGGCAGGCCCAGATAGAGGTGGCTTATCAGAGCCAGGCAGGGCAGCTAGAGTCTTCCCAAGGTAGCCTTCCACACTCCGGCAGTGGGCTCCTCCCACACGGCCAGCTGCACGGTGCAGGCCCACAGTGAGGGCATTTCCGCACAGAACCAGTTCCAAACCGTGGAACCAGTAGGGGGCTAGGGGCAGTTTTCTTCAGACGCGCTGCTTTATCAGATTTCTCCAAGACATCAGGCTACTGAAGGCTGGGAGGTGATACACTGGAAATCTACCGGGACACTATAAGCCAATAGCGGAAAACTGCAATATCTCAGGGTCCCATTAACAGCTGACCAATATGAGAAAACAAGGGAAGAAAATGTCCCAAACAAACCTAGATACTACATCAATAAAACCCAATGACAGCACAGCAGAAGAAATGTCAGAAAGGGAGTTCAGAATGTACGTAATTAAAACGATCAGGGAAGCTAATGAGGAGATGAAAGAGCAAATGCAGGCATTAAATGATTGCACCAATCAACAGTTACAAGACCAAATACGGGAAGCAAGAGATCGTTTCAATAAAGAGTTAGAGATACTGAAAAAAAAAAACAAAATGAAATACTTGAAATGAAGGAAACAATAAACCAAGTTAAAAATTCCATAGAAAGCATAACCAATAGGATAGAACACCTGGAAGACAGAACCTCAGACATTGAAGACAAATTATTTAATCTTGAAAGTAAAGTTGGCCAAACAGAAAAGATGGTAAGAAATCATGAACAGAATCTACAAGAATTATGGGATATCAGAAAAGGCCAAATTTAAGAATTATTGTGATTGAGGAAGGCTTAGAGAAACAAACCAAAGGAATGAACAATTTATTCAATGAAATAATATCAGAAAATTTTTCAAATCTGAAGAATGAAATGGAAAACCAAGTACAAGAGGCTTATAGAACTCCAAACATACAAAATTACAACAGACCCACACCAAGGCACATTATTATGAAAATACCTAACATACAAAGTAAAGACAGAATTTTAAAGGCCGCGAGAGAAAAGAATCAAATTACATTCAGAGGGAAACCAATAAGAATATCAGCAGATTTTTCAATCCAGACCCTAAAAGCTAGAAGGGCCTGGAACAACATATACCAAGCCCTGAAAGAAAACGGATGCCAACCAAGAATCTTATACCCAGCAAAACTTACCTTCAAATTTGACGATGAAATAAGATCCTTCCATGATAAACAAAAGCTAAAGGAATTTACAAAAAGAAAGCCAGCATTACAGAACATTCTCAGCAAAATATTCCATGAGGAAGAGATGAAAAACAATGATGCAAATCAGCAACAGGAGGCGCTAGCCTAAAGGAATAGCCAAATAAAGGAGAAACTAAATCATGTCAAAAACAAATATGAGTCAATTGACTGGGAATACAAATCATATCACAATAATAACCCTGAATGTCAATGGCCTGAATGCATCAATCAAAAGACACAGACTGGCAGATTGGATTAAAAAGAAAAATCCAACAATATGCTGCCTGCAAGAGACTCATCTCATAGAAAGAGACACCCATAGACTAAAGGTGAAAGGATGGGGAAAAACATACCATGCACACGGACACAGCAAAAAAGCTGGAGTATCCATCCTCATTTCAGATAATGTGGAATTCAAACCAAAACTAATCAGAAGGGATAAAGAAGGACATTACATGCTGCTTAAGGGAAGCATAAATCAGCAAGACATAACAATCATAAATATCTATGCCCCGAACATTGGCTCATCCACGTACGTCAAACAAATCCTTCTCAATTCCAGAAATCAAATAGACCACAACACAATAATACTAGACGATTTTAATACACCTCTCTCACCACTGGATAGATCGTCCAAACAAAAATTTAATAAAGAAACTATAGATCTCAACAACACAATCAACAATTTAGATTTAACGGACATATATAGAATATACCATCCAACAAAGAACGAATACACTTTCTTAGCAGCACATGGATCCTTCTCTAAAATAGACCATATTTTATGCCACAAAGCTACTGTTAGCAAATACAAGAAGATAGAGATACTACCTTGTACTCTATCAGATCATAATGGATTGAAATTAGAAATAAATGACAGAATAAAAAACAAACTTCTCCAATACCTGGAGATTAAATAATAGACTATTATATGATGAATGGATAACAGAAGACATCAGGAGGGAAATAAAAAAATTCTTAGAAGTAAACGAGAACAAAGACACATCATATCAAAATCTCTGGGACACTATGAAAGCAGTACTTAGAGGAAGATTTAGTTCATGGGGTGCATTCAAAAAAGAAGTAGAAATCAACAAATAAATGACTTAAGACTACAGCTCAAAGCGCTAGAAAAAGAAGAGCAGACCAATACCAAAAGTAGTAGAAGACAGGAAATAGTTAAAATCAGAGCTGAAATCAACAAAATTGAAACAAAAGAAACAATTGGAAAAATTAACAAAATAAATAGTTGGTTCTTGGAAAAAATAAATAAAATTGATAAACCCTTAGCCACACTAACAAAGAGAAAGAGGGAGAAAACTCAAATTACTAAAATTCGAAATGAACAAGGAAACATCACAACAGACACAAGTGAAATACAAAACATAATTAGAAGTTATTTTGAAAATCTATACTCCAACAAAACAGAAAACCTCGAAGACATCAACAAATTTCTAGAGACATATGAATTACCTAAACTGAACGAGGAGGACATACACAACTTAAATAAACCAATTTCAAGCAATGAAATAGAAGAGGTCATCAAAAGCCTACCAACAAAGAAAAATCCAGGACCAGATGGGTTCTCAGCCGAGTTCTACAAAACCTTTAAAGAAGAGCTCATTCCAATACTCCTCAAACTATTCCATGAAATAGAAGAGGAGGGAACCCTCCCAAACTCATTCTATGAAGCCAATATCACCCTGATACCTAAACCAGACAGAGACACATCGAGAAAAGAAAATTTCAGACCAATATCCTTAATGAACATGGATGCAAAAATTCTCAACAAAATTTTAGCAAATCGCATACAAATATATATTAAAGAGATAGTGCACCACGATCAAGTGGGTTTTATCCCAGGGATGCAAGGTTGGTTCAACATTTGGAAATCAATAAATGTCATTCACCATATCAACAGACTTAAAGTTAAGAATCACATGATTATTTCAATAGATGCAGAAAAAGCATTCGATAAAATACAGCATCCCTTCATGCTCAAAACACTAGAAAAAATTGGGGTAGTGGGAACATTCCTTAACATTATAAAGGCAATCTACGCTAAGCCCATGGCTAATATCATTCTAAATGGTGAAAAACTGAAAACGTTCCCCCTAAAAACTGGAACAAGGCAGGGATGCCCTCTTTCACCGCTTCTATTCAACATCATTCTTGAGACTCTAGCCAGAGCAATCAGACAAACCAAAGAAATTAAAGGGATACGAATAGGAAAGGAAGAACTCAAACTATCCCTCTTCGCTGATGACATGATTATATATTTAGAGGAACCTGGAAATTCCACCAGAAAAATTTTAGAGCTCATAAGTGAATTCAGTAAAGTAGCAGGTTACAAGATCAATGCTCATAAATCCAATGCATTTTTATACATAAGTGATGAATCTTCAGAAAGAGAAATTAGGAAATCTACCCCATTCACAATAGCATCAAAAAAAATAAAATACTTGGGAATCAATCTCACAAAAGAGGTGAAAGACCTCTACAATGAGAACTACAGAACACTAAAGAAAGAAATTAAAGAAAACCTTAGAAAATGGAAAGATCTCCCATGTTCCTGGATAGGCAGAATTAATATTGTCAAAATGGCTATACTACCTAAAGTGCTATACAGATTCAATGCAATTCCAGTTAAAATCCCAATGATGTACCTTGCAGAAATAGAGCAAGCAATTATGAAATTCATCTGGCAGAATAAAAAACCTAGAATAGCTAAAGCAATCCTCAGTAGCAAGAGCGAAGCAGGGGGTATTGCAATACCAGATCTTCAACTCTACTACAAAGCAATAGTAACAAAAACGGCATGGTATTGGTACCAAAATAGACATGTAGATCAATGGTACAGAATAGAGGACATGGACACAAACCCAAATAAATACAATTTTCTCATATTAGACAAAGGGTCCAAAAATATGCAATGGAGGAAAGATAGCTTCCTCAACAAATGGTGCTGGGAAAACTGGAAAACCATATGCAACAGAATGAAATTAAACCCCTATCTCTCACCCTACACAAAACTCAACTCAAAATGGATCAAGGACCTCGGAATCAGACCAGAGACCCTGCATCTTATAGAAGAAAAAGTAGGTCCAAACCTTCAACTTGTTGGCTTAGGATCAGACTTCCTTAACAGGACTCCCATAGCACAAGAAATAAAAGCCAGAATCAACAACTGGGATAGATTCAAACTAAAAAGCTTTCTCTCAGCAAAGGAAACTATCAGAAATGTGAAGAGAGAGCCTACGGAGTGGGAGAATATCTTTGCCAACCATACCTCAGATAGAGCGCTAATTTCCAGAATCTATAAAGAACTCTAAAAACTCTACACGAAGAATACAAATAATCCAATCAACAAATGGGCTAAGGAAATGAACAGACACTTCACAGAAGAAGATGTACAAGTAATCAACAGATATATGAAGAAATGTTCAACATCCCTAGTAATAAGGGAAATGCAAACCAAACTACCCTAAGATTTCATCTCACCCCAATTAGAATGGCTATTATCAAGAATACAAGCAATAATAGGTGTTGGCGAGGATGTGGTGAAAAAGGGACACTCATACATTGCTGGTGGGGTTGCAAATTAGTGCAGCCACTCTGGAAAGCAGTGTGGAGATTCCTCAGAACACTTGGAATGGAAACACCATTTGACCCAGCTATCCCACTCCTTGGCCTATACCCAAAGGACTTAAAATCAGCATACTACAGAGATACAGCCACATCAATGTTCATTGCTGCTCAATTCACCATAGCCAGATTGTGGAACCAACCTAGATGCCCTTCAGTTGATGAATGGATAAAGAAACTGTGGCATATTTATACAATGGAACATTACTCCACAATGAAGAATGATAAAATTATGGCATTTGTAGGCAAATGGATAAAATTGGAGAATATCATGCTAAGTGAGATAAGCCAGTCTCAAAAAACTAAAGAACGAATGATCTCACTGATAAGCGGATGAGGACATATAATGGGGGGTGGGAGGGGTTAGCATTAGGTTTAGGGTTAGGTTTAGGGTTAGGGATAAGGAGAGCGGTAAGAATGAAGGAAAGAAGGACTGTATAGAGGGAAAAGAGGGGTGGGAGGGGTGGGGGGAAGGGAAAAAAAATAAACATCATTGCCCTATGTAAACGTATGATTACACAAATGGTATGCCTTGACTCTATGTACAAATAGAGAAACAACATGTATCCCATTTGTATACAATTAAAATAAATAAATAAATATAAAAAAAGAATGAAACATGAAGCCCTATTTGAAAGAAGTCAGAGTGAAAGAAAGAAAGCAGAGATACTAGGCACGTGTTGTGTTGGTGGTGGCTATAGCCAGTCCAAGAATTAAAAAGGATGCTAAAATTAGAAAATGTTTGGGGATACACTCTTCCTGCTTACTAATCCTATCACACTTTTGGATGTTCTTTAATGTGTCCTCTTTTGGTTTTTTTCCATTTTGGTTATTCACGTTTGCTATTGAACAGGATGGTTTTGACTAAATGTCTGATCTTGAGTTGCATTATTGATTTTTGAGAGCCATGCTTCTGTGCTGCATATCCCATCGTGAAATTGTTTACATTGAAGGTCACTGGAGTAGTGGGTGTGGTGTAAGGAAAACTTTTCTTGAGAAGTCTTGTGCTGAAAAAACTAAAAATCAGCACATATATTATCAGCTGTCCCTTGCAAGCAATGGAAAAGTTCCACGAAATGGCAAGGGCATTGATGTCCTTGCAAGGGAAATTAGGGTCAATCATGATGCTTGCTCACATTATGATCTGTCACTGACAAATACTAGTATCTGTGCAGTATGTTGAAGCTGAAGAACTGTCCTGAAATTTGGACATAGACCTTAAACAATGCCCATTTTGTTAGTGTCCCTTCACTGAAGTTCATTTTCAGCACCAACATCCTTCTGCTTTTCAGGTCCCCCAAAGGTCATTACTCTTTATTTTGGAGTATTTAGCCCTGAAGCTTTGTGCCATTTCTCTTTCAGGATGATGCATGTTCCCATTTGGTATTCTGCCCTATGAAAATGTGTTCATCATGCCAAGAGAAGGTTCTTGTTTCATCCACTTGCTGGTGCTCTGCATCTTACAAGGGCTGGTAATAGGATTCCTGGTCTTTTCTCAGAGGGTCTTGTTCCACAGAGGCACTAGTGTGGTCAAGGGAATGAACCACTGAGTGAACAGAGATTGGCTAGATATTTGTGCATCTGAAGGTGAGTTGAAGGACATCTGGAATAATCACAGCAGTACAAATTCTGAGTGCAGCCCAGCTGTAAGGCAGCAGCCAAGGTGGTTGGCCCTGGCAGGTGGAGAGAGAAGAGAACATCTCTCCTTGCCTGGGTGTTCCCTCCTCTCCTCTTTCCAACATGCTGAGTGAATGACCCCCTGGTCTCCTCATAAGCCATCACAGAAGTCTCCCACTGCCACTTGGAAGACTGACTCCCCAGGTTGCAGCTGTCTCCTGTTAGGGCTATCTCTGATAGGAGGGCAATCAACCACACTGGGTGCAATGTTTTCCAATTCAAGGAGCACCTAAACCAGGGAGCTGAACTGCATGCTCCTCTGCCCTGAGCTGTCATCAGCCATCATGCTATGTTTCTGATAGGACCCTAGGCAAGTTGACTCGGCTACATCCCTGGTGTGCCCAGACCTGTAGGAGAGTTTTCAGAGGGCAAGGCTTATGGGGCCAGTGCTAATCTAGGTGACCCCTATGTCTTCATTCAGACCTCCATCCCTGCCTGGTTCCCCAGACCTCATGTGAGCTCACTGCCCACAGCAGGAGCTAGGTGACTGGACTCTCATGATGCCCTGTGGTGCCAAACTAGCACAGCCCCACCTATCAGGCCTGGAGGGTAGTGTGAGCTGTCAGGCTTCAGCAGGGTTCCCTGTCTGCCTGGACCCAGAGCAATCCACAGCCCACTGGTCTCTGCCTGGCACACCAAATAGCTCCACTTCAACTGGGCCAAGAAGTTAGGATCCCATTTCTTGAAAGATCAGGCCCCTGGCCCTTGCTCCCTTCATCTTTCTTCTTACCATCACCATGGAGCTGGCACTTCTTTTCAATCTCAGTCTGATGCAGCCAGGATCAGAAGCCTCTCTGGTGGCCATGGGAACCATGATGCCATTGAGCTGTCATGTCAGCCCTCTGTGACCTCAGGTACTGTCTGAAGTACAGGCACAAGGTCACAGAAGCCACTCCTCAACATCCAGGTGGCCCAAGGCCTGGAGAAAGCCTCTGAGGAGAGAGAAAAATTGTGTGTCCCTACTGGAGCCTGGAACCTCCACACCCTTCACACCCACAATGCTCAAAGTCCACCCCATCCACTGAGAACAGAGTTACTCTCCCTTCTCCTGTTCTCGTGGCATGAGCGCACTGGAAACCAAAATGAGGCCATTTTCACAGTGGAAGGAACTGCAGTTGAAGGATTGAGAGATCCTGGATATGACTTTCAGTCCCTTATCTCACTCCATGGAATCTTTAGAGAAAGAGCTGCAAACATAACTAGATATGACTTTCAGTCCCTTATCTCACTTCATGGAATCTTTAGAGAAAGAGCTGCAAACATAACTGGACATTGGATGAGGAAATATTTTTTCCTGCCAGCAAATTTCGGTCCTGGGACCCCAGACCCATGAGCAATCACCACTTCCCTTTGCCTGTTTAGATTTTCTGACAGGGTCAGGCTGTGTTCCTGAGGCATTCCCTCATTTAGGGAAAAAGATTTTGCCCATGAGAAACACCTTCTTCTACCTCACCCATAAATGAGATGGTAGGCAAGATCCAGCAACTCCTCTGAGTTGTATATTTTGCCCAGATATTTTCTGGTTAGAAATTGTCCAAGGAAAATGCCAGGAGTAAAACGAGGAGTAAGGAAGGAATCAATAGATTGTGATTGGAATGGGTAGGGATCCAGGTGTGAATGATCTCTGAAATCTCCCTTGATACTAACAACCTGAGCATATTCTGATTCCCACATAGGACTTTGTCTCCTCCTGCCCCCCTGTCCTCCATGCTCACTGACACCATTTTCTGCTCAGTGATCTGCTACAACCCTTTTCCTCCTCCAATAGACAGAGATAATGTTTTTCCCTCATGACACACCGCTAGATTGTGGGTCTTGAAGTGCACAAAATGTTCCTTGCAGGACTGCTGTGAAAAGGAAAATGAAGAACTCCGTAGGAACTTGTTGGTTTTTTTGGGTCTGGGTTTTTGCAGAGAATTTGACAGTCATACCAGTAGAGGATGTAGTGAGTACCTAAAATGGGCTCCTGCGAAGCTCAAGAGATAGCATGGGCAATGACCATGGTAGGAATCCCTGGATCCTCAGAGATATAATTTTATAGGATCAAGTTTTTTTCTTTGTACCAGGGATTGACCCCAAGAGTGCTTAACCACTGAGCTATATCCCAAGTCTTTTATTTTATTTTTTTATTTTGAGACAGCATTTCTCTAGGTTGCTTGGGACCTTACTAAGTTGCAAAGGCTGGCTTTGAACTCATGATATTCTTGCCTCAGGCCCCAAGTTGCTGAAATCACGGTTGAGTTCCAGCATGCCTGGACCAAATCTTTTAATAACAAAAGAATCATAAAATATCCTCATGCTAATATAAGTACAAACTTTATTTTTAAAATATGTTTTGAAAAGAATATTTATTATAAAATGTAACTCAATGTGAAGAAAATTAGTTCTTGTCAACAGAAAGTTTTATGAGAAAATTTTGCAAAGACTTCAGGGAATCCCGATGCTATATAATTGTTTAAGAGAATTTTTAAGTCTGGGCTAGATGTGATTAATTTGCAATCAATTGATTTTAAGTAAACAATGAGAGTGGGCCTCTTTTAATCAGAGGAAGATCTTAAGAACAAAAAACTAAGGACCCCAAAAGAAGCAATTCTGCCTTAAAATCACAACATGGAAACTTGCCCGAGTTCCTACCCTCCTGCCCTTTGGATTTCAGATTTACTACTGCAATATCAACTCTTATTGGATTTTCCAGACTGCCGATTGCTATACAGATTTCAAATTTGCCAATCCCCATAATTTTGTGAACAAGTTCTTTAAATAAATAAATCTTTCTCTCTTTCTTAAAAAAAAAAAAAAGAGTCTGGGCTAGAGAATGCATTGTACTAGATCTGGACTACATGCTTATTACAGAACTTTTCGTGGCTTGAGACGAATAATCCTGTTTAACAGCACACTGAAGTTTTGAAAATTTAATCTTCAAAGACAATGTGCAATCCTGGAGTTGGGAGTCTATGAGAGTGAAAAAGTCAAACGCTTCAGTAACTCACCTGATGTCCAGACAAGTGCAGATATGAAGCAGCAGACATGACAGGACATGCCTGGGAGCCCAGAACCTAAAAATTCTTGGCTAGGTAAAGAAGGGATGAGTTGAAGAAAATGGGATTGAGGATGTTGTCCTCCTCACTATTGATAAGAATGTCTCAAGGCAATGGCCAATAGATTCTGAGAGGTGGGGACTAGAACAGCACAAAGGCCAGTCTAAGAGCCAAATATTTCCAGCTCTCTGGAACTCTTAGACATGGTTATTTGCACAGAGAATTAACAGGAATTAGATAATCCAGAATTTTAGTAGATAAGAGAGAATGATATTGATGAAAAAACAAAATACAAAACATTCAAACAAAAACCAATACCTGAAAACAGACTGTTATAATGAACTCCAAAGAAATTTCTGTGCCCCCAAATATTGCCAGCAGGTGGAAAAATGCAATAGAGAACTGATAGGCAGTGATTCATGTCAGGGAGGAAACTAGGGGAGGGCTGCCAGACTGGTTAATCGAGGAATTTGTTTCACTCCCAGGTCTCCTCATTGTTCTTCTCTAGTAGAATTTAGTAATCTGTCAGCAAATACTTATAATACTGGTAACTGCTGAAACTTCCCATTCTCCCTTGTCTATAAGTAGGCATTTTTATTGCAGCTGTCTTCAACTTTCTCACCATTGATTTTGGGTGTCCTGGGCAGTAGCAATTTGTCTTTAAGCTTTTTATTGCAGGACTTTGAGAAGTCAAGTTTATATGTGATGGAGAGGATGGCACTCCAGTCATATTTCCTGGACATGGTTCTTGGATGGTTTTTGGTCCTCTCCCTAAGGGAAAAAGAATGTATACAGAAAACAGTGACGTAGTAACTAGAGGTGGTCTGATTCAGTCTCAATTGCTAACCAACTAATCTTTTGCCTACTAGATTATGGAGGCTGTAAAGTTATTATATGTATTAAAAATAAATGTTTAGGCAAAGTAAATTTAACATTATGTATGAGCAAAGAATAATTCATGAATAGGGCAGCACTCAAAACTGAAAGAGGTTCAGAGTGAACAGTGAACTCTGAGAGTCTGAAAATTGAAGTAAAGCAAAGAAATTACTTAATTAACTATAGCTAGGCCTTTGCCTTATTTGGGTATGGTCCAAGAGGAGGTCCATATTTATATAATCAATCAGCTAGTCAGCTGTTTGTGATTGGCTGGGCCTCAGTCTTTGAGATTTTCTTTTTTTTTTTTTTGCTTTTGTTTTTAAGTCAATTATAAGAAGTGCTTCTAAGTTAAAATTCTGTTTACTAAATACTAAGGGCTCAGTTACAGAGACAACCTCAGGGTAATCACCTTCTTTTACTTGCTTTAACATTACTCTTCCTTGATGACAAGGGTGGCATGTAAACATTTTTTTTTGCTTGAGGAATAAGTAGAAATATGCTGGGGACTTGAGAAAAGTTTTTACATTTTTTTATTCGTAAAAGAAACTAGGTTTCTCGATGATCCAAAGGCTAGTCCTGAAATCCTGGACTCAAGGGTTCTGCCTGCTTCAACAGTGCAAGCTGTTGGGATTACAAGTGCATACCACTGTGCCTAGCATAGACTTGCTTTCTTGGTACATGATTTCTTTCTCTTTCTTCTGACCTACAATACAAACTTGAAGGTAGAGGTGGAGCAGCTATGTGGAACAAGAAGAAAATACACTAGAAATGGTGGGGAAAGAAGGAAGAAAAGGAGACAAAAGAGAGAAAAAAATAAAGAGTAATCCAAGACTCAGTTCTAAATTCCTTTGTTCTAAATGTCATTATTAAGTAGCTACATCAGCTCAGGCAATTTATCAACTTATTATATTAAAATGCAATAATAAAAAACTGGGAATAGTGGTGTATACCTATAGTTGCAGCTACTCAGAAAGCTGAGACCAGAAGGATTACAAGTTTGAGACCAGCCTGGGCAATATAACAAGGCCCTGTCTCAAAAAACAAAATACCCCACAACAATAATGATGATGTCATATATTTAAGCCTAGTAAACCTTAATATTCAACACTAACATTCAGGGTTATAAATAAGAACAGTGAAGTGTCCTTTCATGTTCATCAGATGAATGGAAATTAGAAAGTCTAACTATTTGGTGTTGACAAGGAAGTGGAGAAACAAGGGTTTTCATACATCACTGTGGAAACAAAAATTGGAGCAACCACTTTGGGAAACAAAGTGAGAAAAGCTAGAATAGTTGAAGATGGGCATAAAAAATCCACTTCAAAAAAGATGTAAACCCTAGGCCCTTACTATTTAATAAGTGGTCTGTGGATTGACCACCTATTAAACAAGAACACAAGAAGACACAGGTAAGCATGTTCAGGGGCATTGTTTCCTAAGAAAAAGAGGAGGGGACACTTACTACCCACAAATGGATACATATATAAATGTTAACTCATTAAATACTGTTGTTATATCCCATTTGTTGGGGTCTTAAGCCCCCTTGCCCTTCTCAACCAGCAGCAAGGGAAGGGGACACTCCCCAACAAGGTCAGATCAGGATAGGTAAGGCCGACAGACTGCCCGCTCCCAGCCCTCCCGGCCAAGGACAATCAGATGCATCAGGGAGACCCATCACAGTAGGAACTCGTTTGTTGAGAAAATTGCACAGCTTTTATGTAGGGTGGGGGATAGGCGGGAACCAATCAGCTTAAAGGTCAGCAAGGCAGGGGGGGTTCACACAGGTGAGAGTCCCATTGGACTATATGGCAAGCACGAGCTGATCACGTTTGTGGAACTCTTGTTAACCAATCCCTGAGGGTGGTCCAATTCATTGTCATTAACTATTGAAACCGCCTTTGAGCCTTGATCTTGCTCACTTGCCAGGGAGTAAGGAGTCAGCCCGAGATAGTTACAGTGTCATTAGTCCCAACACCCATTTATACCCATTTATATAAATGTCTAAAACTTTCAAAATCATTTTTTATCTTGCTTGGTTATATTTATATTCATTAAGTGTAAGCACAAAATGTGTATTGGAAGGACTGGGGATGTAGCTCAGTGGTAGAGCATTTGCCTAGCATGTGTGAGGCACTTGGTTCAATCCCCAGTACTATGCATACACACACACACACACACACACACACACAGACATAAAATTTAGGATAGTAGTTAAATATGGGGAAGGAGATAAGGTAATAGCATAGGGGCTTTAGCCATGTCCTTTATTTTTTAGGTAACTTTAAAGCAAATAGATAAAATAGTAATGGTTGAAAAAGGTTGGTTGCAAATACCATGGTAATTTATTAATGTCCCTGTTTTACTCTGTGTTGGTAATATTTCACAATGTAAAAAGTGAAAGATTCAAGGCAAAGACTAGAACTGGAGCCAGGTGTCTCAGAATAAAAATTACACAGAGACTGTCAGATGAAGAAAACCACACTGATTAGGAAAATGACAATCACCAACATCAAATGCCAATACTTCAAATGCTCTAAATGCTGAAAACTGTCTATCTTCAAGTCAATTAACTCAGTCTCTTTTTGTGATTTTCCTAGATCAGAGAAAAGAATAAAGGCCTTTTGATGTTAAACTTTATTTGAGCCCCAGAGTACTTGAGGCATGAACACACCCTGGGGAAGTTTTTCGATGCAACCCTTTATTCAACAAATTTGATAATAATTAACATTTATTTTGCACTTACTAAATAGTAAGTACATAAGGCACTATACTAAGAACTTTGTGTGGACTATCTCATTCCAATTAATAACATCTCCATGTAGTAAGTAGTGTTATTATTCCCAAATGAAAATGAGGAAACCAAGGCTAGTCATAGGCTGGTAAGTGTTGGGGCTGTGATGTAAACTGACCAGTTAACATCCGGAGGCCTCATTCTAATCCACCTTCCAATGTGCCAGGCACAGTCAGGTGCTGAGATTCCTGTACCTCATTAAGTTTCAAACAAAAGTGAAGTCAGCAATAAAGAACAAAATTATGGCATTTCCTGGTAAATAGATGAAACTGGAGACTATTGTGCTTAGTGAAATAAGCCAATCCCCAAAAAACCAAAGGCCAAATGTTCCCACATTTGGATGCTGACATACAATAAGGTGGGGAGGGGTGGGGAGAATGGAAGTTCATCAGATTAGACAAAGGGGAAGGGTGGAGGTTTGGAATAGGGAAGACAATAGAATAAATGAATCAGACATAACTTTCCTATGTTCATACATGAATACATGACCAGTGAAACTCCACATCATATACTACCCCAAGAATGGCAATTAGAATAAGTTATACTTCATGTTTTAAAAAGAACAACAAAGTAGCACACTTTACTAACATGCTCAATTCTATTTCAGAATCCTTCTTATTCAATGGAAGAGTTACATAAAGGTTTAAAAGATACAATACTAAATTATTTAACAACACATATGTAATAACAAAACAAAGAAATCATTTAAATGGAGGTGACTCTGTGGGTTTGTCTCTGTGTGTTCTGTCCTACTACATTGGTCTTGGTCTTCCTGTTTTTGTCACTATAGCTCTGCAGAATATTTTGAAATCAGGTGTTGTGATGTCTTCATATATTGTGATGCCACCAGCATCATTCTTATTGCTCAGTATTGCTTTGACTATTCTGGTCTTTATTCTTCCATATGAACTTTAGGTCTGGTTTTTGTTTTTTATTTTTTTATTTTTTTAGTTCTATGAAGAATGTCATTCTTATTTTGATAGGCTTTGTGAATTGAATCTGTATACTGCTTTTGATAGTAAGGCCATTTTGACAATACCAATTCTGCCTATCGAAGAATATGGGAGGTCTTTCCATTTTCTAAGGTCTTCTTTAATTTATTTCTTCAGTGTTTTATAGTTTTCATTGTAGAGGTCCTTTAACCTCTATGGTTATATTTATTCCCAAGTGCTTTTTTTGGAGACCATTGTGAATAGAATAGTTTTCCTGTTTTCTTTCTCAGTGGGCTAATTATTGGAATATATGGAAGCCTATTGATTTTTGTGTGTTGCTCTTGTATCTTGCTACTTTGTTGAATTTGTTTATCAACTCTAAAAGTCTTCTGGTGGAGTTTAATGTGTTTTTTATGTGTAGGATCAAGCTACCAGTGAATAAACACTGACTTTAACAAATTGTACTTGGAAAACCAGATATTCATATGCAGAAGAATGAAATTAGATCCCTCTTTTTCACCATGAACAAATGTCAAATCAAAGTAAATCAAAGGCCTAGGAATTAGAATGAAAACTTTGCAACTGCTAGAGAAAAACAGGGTTTACACTCCTTCTAACTGGCATAGGCAACAATTTCCTTAATAAGATCCCTAAGGCTCAAGAAATAAAATCAAGAATCAATAAGTGGGATGGCATTATATTCAAAAGCTCCTGCACAGCAAAGGAAGCAATCAAGAACATTACAAAAGAACCTACAGAATAGGAGAAAATGTGTGCTAGCTATTTGTTCAAAAAGGAGTTCATATCAAGAATATTTGAAGAATTCAAAAAACACCCAAAACTCAAATAACTCAATCAATGATAGAACAAAAGGATTAAACAGACACTTCTCAAAAGAAGAAATACAGCTGGGCATGGTGGGTCATGCATATAATCTCTTGTGATTATATAATCATATATATATATGCATTATATATACATGCATATAATCTCAGTGACTTGTGAGGCAGGGGCAGAAGGATTATAAGTTCAAGACCAGCCTCAGCAAATTAGTGAGACCCCAAGAAACTTTAGTGACATCCTTTCTCACATAAAAAAATAAAAAGATCTGAGGATTTAGCTCAGTGGTAAAGCATAAGTAGGTTCAATTGAAGAAGGAAGAGGAGAAGGAGAAGCAGCAGAAGCAGTAGCAGGAGGAGAAGAAAGAGGAGGAGGAGAAAGAGGCAACAGGAGGAGGAGAATGCAATGGGAAGTGATGAGGAAAATGATGGGGTGGGGGAGAGTAAGAAGGAGAGAAGGAAGAAGAGAAAGAGGAGTAGGAGGGAGAGGAAGAATAGGAGGAAGAGAAAGAGGAAGAAAATGAGGAAGAACAGGAGGAAAGAGCAGAGGAGGAAGAATTACAAGGGGCCAAAAAATATATGAAAGAATATTCAATATCTCTAATAATCAGGGAAATGCATATCAAACCAAAATTGAGAATTCAACTCAGTCCAGTTAGAATGGCAATCATCAAAATAAAAATAATAATAAATGCTGGCAAGAATGTGGTGATAAGGTACACTCATACATTGTTGATTTTTTTTTTTTTTTTAACCAAGGATTGAACTCAGGGGCACTTCACCACTGAGCCACATCCCCAGCCCTATTTTGTGTAATACTTAGAGACAGGGTCTCATTGAGTTGCTTAGCACCTTGCTTTTGGTGAGGCTGGCTTTGAACTTGTGATCCTTCTGCCTCAGCCTCCCAAACTCCTGGGATTAGAGTTGTGCACCACCATGCCCAGCTTAAAGGTATCTTTTGAAGAATAGAATTTTTAATTTTTTATTTTAAAATGTCCACTTTATTCCACAACACTTAGTCAGACACCATTTACATCTGAAGAGGTGAAGGCCATGAGACTGATCTATGGTAAAACACTAAGAAATTTTAGTTCAATTTTGCACATTCCCAGGAATTCCCAGACAAGTGTACCACCATGCAGAAATATGTGTGCCATTACTACATTTTAAATAATATAAGAAAAAAAGTGTCACTATACTTCAGAAAGTAGAGAATTCACCTGCCTGTGTATTCAATTGTTACAAAGCCACAGAAAATTATTTTATAAAATGTAATTTTATTTTATTTTACTCTGCTGTTACATAGGGCATAACTTTTTCACATGGCTTTTTGGGGACTATGGTCAATGATTAGCAATGCACAATAGTGCATTGTAAATGCACTCTGTAAAGAACAATGACTAGATAAACTGGATACCCTCTCACATGTGTACAAATATGCATGGAAAATTACTAAACTTTTAAATTTGGACTTGTACTTTTATTTCCCCTTTCTAATATATTAAGAAATGACATATACTTTAATTTGCAAAAAGCAATGCTTGTATTCCGGCAGCAACATGCTACTTCTATTATGTAATAAAGTGAATACAAGAACTACAAAGGCAGGAGGCATAAGTGAATTTTTAATGAGAAGGGAAGTTGTCAACTTAAACAAATGAAGAATGAAAAGGAAACTTCCTGTTGTCACAAATGTGACCTCCCATAATGTGATAATTTGTGACTCTCAGCTCAGAAATGTCAAGTACTTTCCCATTCAATCTAATATTTCTGGATTCCTACTAAAAAGAAATACAGTAAGAGTATGGAAAGATTGCGTACTGGGAAAAAAAAACTGAAAGAAAAATACAGAATGGACTGCAGAAATTAAGAAGTTATATAGAACACTATTATTTATTTTATTTTTGGTACTGGGATTGAACCCAGGGGAGCTTAACCACTAAGCCACATCAATGACACTTTTTCTTTTATCTTTTGAGACCAGTCCTTGATAAGTTGCTTAAGGGCTCATTAAGTTGCTAAGACTAGTCTTCAACTTGCAATTCTCCTGCTTCAACAGCCTCCCTGAGTTGTTATGATTACAGGCTGCACCACCATGACTGGTTAGAGCACTCTTTAAATTATAATTAACTACATTTTGTTATCTTCACAGTAATGCAAAGCAGTCATTTGCAGACCTTGTTCAGATTACTTAAATACCAGATTTTTAGTTTTCTACTAATTGTTTAGAAGTTACTTATGTCTATATAAAATGAAGCTATTAATACTTATCTACTGCAGTAATTGCACAACAGGAAGTCAAGACAAACAAATCAAGGAATGGAGTTTACTCAAAGCTGCAGTGTGAAAAGATTATGAACAGTGGATTCCATATACGAATGGGTTTCTTTGCTGTAGGAAATCCAAGCACAATAAGGAATGGAGATGTTTGAAAAGGTTTCTTGGAGGGAAGGATGACATCCTGTTTGTATTTAATTTTTGGTCCCTTCTCCTGTTCTATCTGATATGCATAATGTTAAGTTGTCTCTAAGCAGAGGCAGACAAGGATGATCTCCTTGTATGAGTCTTTTTTATTAAGTTCTGCAATGGTCTCATCAAAAGTCAATTGAGCACTGTGCAGGAAAGCTCTGGGTTTTTAGGGATCTCACAGTCAAAAAGAGCAAAATTAAGAGTAAGCCTGAGGCAAACTGAGTGTGTGGGTTGCATGTCTTCCTTGCTTATATCAAATGCCTCTTGATAAGCTACTTAGGAATTACCTATCATTTGTTTCTGATCATCACCACATGCAACTTCAGCAAGGTACAGGAAGTAATCTCCCTTCATTTTCAGATAGAAGACATTACTCTCTTGATTAGCTGCATTGGCTATTAAATGCTTACCAACAATTCTGGGACAAAGGCGCAGATGGATCTCAGTTCCAACTCCACTTTCTCTCAATAGTTCTTAATCAGCTGCAACTCTGTGTTAAAGCTGTGAGTTTATACTCAATGCTGACTGTCCAAGAAAACCTGTGACCCCCCACCATGTTCGTATAGGCCTCTTGAGAATAAGCTGCAATCCTAGGTGGAGAGTTCTGCACCCTGCTGGGTCAGACTTCATGCAGATGGCCACATCGTCATAGTGCTTGGCCTACTTGACTAGTTCAGCCTTCTGGATCACCTCATACTTTTCACTGATGCAGGAGCCATGGCCTCTTCTTTGTGGCCACCACCTTAAATATTTATTTTCTACCTTATCAATCTGTTCTTTTATGGCTAGGTAAGTCTGTGTTCTCAGAACTTTTGCTTACCTACAAGTGTCTTGTGTCTTCTTCTGATGTTTTATAGTTTTAATTTTTGTGTTTGAGTTTATAATCAATCTAGATTTCTTTTTTTGTGTATGATTTGAGGTAGGTGTTAAGGCCCATTTTTTTTTCATACTAATGTTGAGTTGTTCTAGTGAAATTTGTTGAAAAGACTTTCCTTTCATTTGTCATCTTTGTAGCAAATCAAACAAGTAAGTGTAACTCTGTTTCTGGGATTTCTCTGCAGTTCTGCTCATCTATTTGTTGAACTTTTTGCCAGCAATACAGCACCTTCATTATTTTAGATTTATTGTAAACACCAAAGTCTACTAATGTTAGTCCTCCAACTTTGTTGTGCTTTTGCAAGGTTCCATTGGGTATTCTTGAACCTCTGCTACCTTTTTGTGCTTTCATATAATTTTTAGAAAAAAGAAAGCTAGTGGAATTATCATTGTGATTTCATTGAATCTATGGATGTATTTGGAGGAGAACTGATACTTTAACAATTCTGAATCAGTCAACTCATGAATATGTTATGTTTTCTGATTTATCTAGGGCTTTTAAACATTGTTCCAGTAATGTTTTGCAATTTTTAGCATAGAAATTTTACATACCTTTGGTTTATTTCTAGGTATTTTAGGTTTTTTGTTTGTTCTGAATATCAGGATTAAACTCAGGGACATTTGATCAATGAGTAACATCCCTAGCCCTATTTTTTATTTTATTTAGAGACAGGGTCTCACTGAGTTGCTTAGCACCTCACTTTTTCTGAGGCCGATATTGAACTTGCGATCCTTCTGTCTCAGCCTTCCAAGCCACTGGGATTACAGGCATGAACTACCATGCCTGACCTTAGGTTTTTTAATATAATTATAAATGTAATTTTTAAAATTTCATTTTCCAATTGTTTGCTGTAGTATATAAATATACAGTTGATTTTTGTTTATGACCTTATATCTAGGACTTTGCTAAATTCATTCATTTGTTCTAATGATTGCTTTGTGGGGTCCACAGGACAGTCTTCATAGTAAATCATATTATCTGCACACTTAGACACAGTTGCAACTTTATATAAAATTAGTATCTAATCCTAAAGTTACATCTCTACTACATTTCCTCACTGACTTGCTCATTGTATAGCCATTAGAAATACTGAATTCTTGATATTTTCTCTAGGCATTTTTTATTTTGAATTTTTTAGATATATTTTTTAGTTGAACACAATGTCTTTATTTATTTTTATGTGGTGCTGAGGATTGAACCCAGTGCATCACCCGTACTAGGCAAGTGCTCTACCACTGAGCCACAATTCCAGTCTCTTATTCTGGATTTTTAACATGAAATTTCCATAACATCCATCATTCTAACAATTTCCACAATTCAGTTGGTTTTCATGTATTCATAAAGTTACACAACCACCACCAACAACTAACTCCAGAACATTTTCATAATACCAAAACAGAGATCCTGTACCCTTTAGTAGTTGTTTACTGTTTCCTCCTCCCCTCAATCTCTAGCAATGACTACTCTACTTTATGTGTCTATTTATCTATCTATTGTGGATGCTATGGACATTTTATATAAAAAGAATCATATAACATATAGCCTTATGCACCTGACTTCTTTCATTTAGCAGAATGTTTTCTAGAGCTGGGGGTGTAGCTCAGTGGCAGAGCACTTCTCTAGCATGTGTGAGACCCTGGGTTCAATTCCCAGTACTACAAATTTAAAAAAAAAGTTATCTAGTTAAGTCATGTTATAGAACACATCAGTATTTCATTTTTTATGGATGGATAATATTCCATCATGAGGATATAGTACATTCATCAGTTGATCATTTGTGTTGTGTTTCTTGCTATTATGAGTAATACTAATAAGAATATTCATGTACAAATTGTTGTGTGAACATGTTTTAATTTCTCTTTGATATATACCTAGAGGTGGAAATGCTGGGTCATATGGTGAAATTAATTAACTTTCTCATAAATTGTTAAATTGGTTTTCATAATGGCCACAGCATTTTACATTACCAATAGTGAAGTATGAAAGATACTTTTCTCTACATTCTTTTCAACATTTATTTTTTCTGGTTTTTTTTAATGATAGCCATCCTTATGAATGTGAGCTGGTATGTCATTGCTGTTTATTTTGCATTCTTCCTAATGGCTAATGATGCTAAACATCTTTTCATGTGTTTACTGGTTATTTACTTATCTTCTCTGGAGAAATTTTCATTCAAATTCTTTGCCCATTTTAAAATTGGGTTTTTTATTGCCAAGTTGTAGGAGTTGTTTATACATTCTGTATTCTGGATTCTTATGAGATATGTGATAGATAAGGAAATACTTTCTCCTATTTGGTGAGTTAACTGTTTTTTCACACTGTTGATGGTGGCATTTGACAAACACAAGATTTTTTTATTGTTGTTTTCTTTTCAGGGCTGAGGTCTGAACACAGGGCCTTGCACATGTTAGCAAGTGCTCTGCCACTGAGTTAAATCCCCAACCCCTACAAGTTTTAATTTGTAACTTCTAGTCATCTCTATTTAATTTGGTTGGTTAAGTTTTAGATGTCATATTTAAAAAAACATTGCTTAGTTCTAGGTCATGAAGATTATACCTGTATTTCCTCCTAAGAAATGTATAGTTTTAGCTTAAACTTAGATCTTTAATACATTTTGAGTTAATTTTTAAATACAGTGTGAAGTAGGGACTAAAATTTATTGATTTACATATGGTTAACCAGTTGTCCTACCATTTGTTAAAAAGACTATTATTTCTCTATTGAATTATCTTGACATCTTTGTTCCAAAAACAACAGACCAGTGATGCACAGTTGCCCCTAGGCTTTTAATAGGTCAGTTGTCCAACTGAACCCCTGATTTCCAGGTCCAGGTCTGGTTCAACAGATGGCAGGCAAAGAATAAAGCTCACACATTAGCACAAGCAAGCTAGTGAAAAAACTAGGAGGAAAATACAGCAGAGAATTGGATGAAAAAGATGAGAATAGCAAGAAAGGGAGGTCTGGTTTATATCAGACCTTTTAGACCAAGATTTCAATTTGGGTTTTGTTCTAAATGCATTAGGAAACCATTGGATAGTTTTGAGCAGGAAAGTGATAAAATAAAATGATACACATTTTTAGAAGATCATCTGTCTGACAGGTAAACTCTAGAACATAAAGTGCTAAGTTTTCTGTACTTCAGCTCCTTACCCTTAATAATCTACTTCCTGGTGTCTAAAAAAATCACCCTCAGGGTTGTCTTTGCTAACCTGTGGCCCCTTTGAGCCTTGTCTTCAGTCTGATGTATGATTTTTGCCAAAGTGTTTGTCATAAATTTCTGGGATGTATGGCACTTCCTTCTTAAAACAGTATGTAAAATAAGAATTCAACACATATTGCCAAGTTTGAAGTTATGTCATGGATGATGTATTTTCTTTTCTGTTCTTTAAGATTAGCATTCATGGCAATAACAATGCCCTTGGCCTTGCATTTGTGGTCTGTTTTCCATCCAATTGTTGACTTGATGGGTTTTCCTGTATGCTGGAGGTAAAAATGTTCATTTCTACTTAGGGGTTAGTTGGGAATCTGCATAAGCTTAGCCTTCATGGAGATCAGACAGCTAGCTCTGAGACATCCCGATTTCACTCAGCACTTCCAGACACAAAACAGGGGTGAGGTGTACATGTTGCAGTGGGGTCTTTGTGAAACTGATTCCTCTCCTCACAGTCATGGGTATTCTACTATGATGCATGGACACCAGAGGGGAGTTGATACATGTGTTAGCAAAATGTGTGTCCTCTTTCCCCATATTCCTATTGCTGGAACCCAAAATCAACTTAAGGTGCTTTTACTCTTAAGGTAATGTCACTCTGAGGCCTGTTTCCACTGAGATGCCCAATGCCTTTGTGCATTCTCCCCACCAAGAGGACATTTAGCCTTATTTCCTTGGGTGGTTTCCAGTGAATAGCTGTTTTGCCACACTTCTAGGGAGTGGGAAAACTTGAAGTATTTCATCAAAATAGACTTCATGGCAGAATACGGCCATTTGCCCCTGACATACACTCTTTCATCCACATTTTCCTCTTTCCTCGGACTTTTCTGAGCAAGAACAAACTTTTCATTGAGCAATTCTTGTTCATGGAATGTTCCTTAAAGCATCTTGGTTCTGCTTTGGTTTTACCCACATTAATCAATTATCCCCACCACTTCCCATGAACAAGTTTCCATTTCAATAAGTCTCTTAAGTTTATGAAGATTTTCTTTTCTTCCCATTGTTTTTAAAATTCAATTAGGACTTAAATTTAACTCAATCCTGTAACAATTTGGGGTGAATTGTGGCAGTGAAACCCAGAAGCAGTTAGTGAGGTGTTCCAGCTCTCTGTGAGGGGCTGAGAACTCAAGTTTTTGCTGGACTCTGCCCAAAGATAATGGCTCAGGTTTATGTACAACACTGTGAGCCATTGAGGTCCAGGCCAAGCAAAGGGCAGAGACATAGAAAACTGGTGTCCTCCTTGAAAAGACCCTTTGAGGGTAAAGCACAGGTGGCACAGTGCAACAGGACACATTGCCATCCCTGTTATTGCTAAGTCAGTTTTGAAATAAGATTTGAATTTATTTCAAACAGAAGCAGAAACTCTGTGACTTGAGTTAGTGAATTTCTTTCCACAATGTGGGAGAAACTATTTATATTTATGAAAAGAAATTGTCCAGTGGGCTTCAGGGTTGGGGGAAGAGAATATTCACAAAAACCAGGTTAAAAAAAGAACTTATAAGTCTCTAAAACACATTATTGATGATTAACAATAAAATATTTTTAACTTATAGAAAAGGGCATAATTAAGATTGCTTTAACTTATTTTTGGCAAAATATTGGTTGCAGAAACTATTTATAGTGGGTCATTTCTAATCTCCTTATTGAGGAAAAAGTGATACTTATCAAGAATAACCATTTGATTTTCATTGTATGACTATTAGTTTTGAGAACTTTGTATGCCCAAGGTAAGTAGGATGAGAAAGTATTGTGGAATGTGTTCCAATGAATTTAATTCCCAAGACACAGGTAAACACATTTATGATTCTACAAAATGTAGTTAGGAAGCATTGTGAATATGATTTCCAGGAATCCATTTGTACTTTGAGTGAAATAATGTTTAAGAGATGTTTTGGGGTTTGTATTTATAACATATAAGATTTTCTAAATGATCATTATAATGGAAATGTAACACTGAATCTATTGGTGACTGATATGATGAAATTTCCTGAAAGCTCCTGACCTGGGTACCATGCAGTTTGCTACATTTATGTCTCTGTGTATCAGGCCAGTCTTGTTCCTTAGTTTCTAGTATGTTGATTTGATTTTAGAGTTTAAATATGAAACAACCACCTCTTCATGTTGTTGAATGAAGAAAGGGCAATGCTTTAATATTTTATTCACAGAAATAATGTTTTTTCTATTAAATTGTTATTTCTAGAAAAAAGAAATAATAATCAATTAAACAAGTATGATAGTAGTGACAAGTGGGAGAAGGAGAAATATTTGGGACATGTTTTGGGGGTAATGATTTGGAGAACTCAAGGATGATTTCTAAGATTATGGCTTGAATAATTGGGTGGATGATTGCTAACTTACCTACATTTGCTAAAAATGTTAAAACTAACAGAGGAGAAAAAACAGTGTTGGGTGTTGGATGAGCTAGAAATTTTTGCAGAGAAAAGTCTAGACCCTGAAATCCACAAGAGGAATCATCATGGATGTCATTAAATAGAATATGTGACTCTCAAACTAAGGTAAATAAAAGATAACTTCAAGCATGTGAGAAAGGTTATTTGGGATGGGAGGGGAAGAGAAAGAGATGGGATGGAGAAGACAGGCTAAGGGGCAAGGAGGATGTGTTGAAGATATAAGAGGTATGGGTATGTGTATATATGTAGAAAGGCTTATGTACTTTTCTCCATTCTGAATTATAGATTCTAGAAAGGTCCACTGCTGCATTGCATAATTAAGGCAGTCTCTGGGAAAAAATTTATATTTTGAATGTAAATGAAATCACTAATCCACTGAAATCACACCTTAGAAATGTTATAGGTAGACTGATCAATGGTGTAAGCTGACTTTGGGCAAGATACTTATAATACATACTAACAATGTTGGTAGGAAGATTAATTGTGTTTATTATAATTTCTTTTCTGCTTGGCATATAGTAACCTAAAATAAGTGATAATAATTATTATTAAATATAAAAAATCAGAATTAGCACATATTGATAGCATTCACAGATGTATTTTACATGTTTAGATTCTACTTAAATGTTCTGCAAGCTGGGCAGCACACACCTGTAATCCCAGACATTTGGGAGGCTGAGACAGAAGAATCTCAAGTTCAAAGCCAGTCTCAGCAAGGGTAAGGCACTAAGTAACTCAGTGAGACCCTGTCTCTAAATAAAATACAAAATAGGACTAGTGATGTGCCTCACTGGTTGAGTGCCCCTGAGTTCAATCCTTAATACCAAAAAAACAATGTATTTCAGTAATTTGGGTGCTTTTCTCCAGTTTCTCACTGCAAAATTGATGCTTTCTACATTAAAGTATTTTTTTCCCTCTGCCTAAAATTTTTTCTTGTGCTTTTTACCTCACTCTTATAAACTTTCAGAAATGAAGAATGCCAGATTTCATGACAAACCATCAGCTTTGTTGTTATTTATAACAAAACTAAATAGTTAAATGGAAAATAGAATTTAATTGGTGGTACATTAATTTTTTTTATACCAGGGATTGAACCCAGGGGCACTTAACTGAGCCATATTCCCAGTCCTTTTTTATATTTTATTTAGAGACATGGTCTCACTGAGTTGCTTAGGGCCTTGCTAAATTGCTGAGGCTGGCTTTGAACTCAGATCCTAATGCCTTAGCCTTCCAAGCAGCTGGGATTACAGGTATGCAACAATATGTCCACCTGGTGGTACATTAAATTTTAATATGCTAAACATGATTATTTAATGAATGGTAATATATAATATTTTTGAACATTTTTATTTTTCTGGGTATTCAGGATTGAACTAAGAGATCCTCTACCACTGAGTCACACCCCAGCCTTTTTAAAATTTGTTTTGAGACAGGTTCTCACTAAGTTGCTGAGGCTGGCCTCAAACTTTTGATCCTCCTACCTTAGCCTCCAGGGCTGCTGGAATTACAGGTGTGTGCCACCAGGCTTGGCTATTTTTGACTATTCTTAATTTAGCAAATTAAATTATTAAACAAGCATTGTCTCTGTGTGAATTACTTTTTGGTTTCCATTTTTTTCCATATTCTTTCTTCTTTTTGGTCAAAAATGTTTTCTGGGAGCCAGGTGTGGTGGCATGTTACAATAATCCCAGCAACTCATGAGATGGAGGTAGGAGGATTGCAAGTTCAAGAACAATCTTAGCAACCTAGAAGGGCCCTAAGCAATTTGGTGACAGCCTGTCTTCAAAATAAAAAAAAATATATAAATGGCTGGGGATGTAAATCAGTGATAAATTGACCCCTGTGTTAAATCTCTAGTTACCCTCCCCTGGAAAAAAAATATTTTCAGCCTATTAGAGATTTCATAGATTTATCATTTGGTTTAAAACCAAGGTCTTAACAAATCAGATCAATTTACCTGCTCATTTTAATTTTTAAAATCCTTCAAACAATAAGAACCAAACATAACTACACACAATACTCTTAATTTTTTTTAAATTTGTTCTAATTGGTTATAAATGACAATGTATTTTAACACACTGTACACAAATTGAGCATAACTTCTCATTCTTCTGACTGTACATGGTGCAGAGTTACACCAGTAGTGTAATCATACATGTACATAGGGTAATAATGTCTGTCTCATTCTACTGCCCTTCCCATTCTCACCACCCCAAATCTCCCCTCACTCCCCTCTGCATAATACAAAGTTCCTTCATTCTTCACTACCCACCCCCACTATGGATCAGCATCCCCTTATAAGAGTGAACATTTGGCTTTGGTTTTGGGGGATTATGCACTTAGCATAATGTCTCCAGTTCCATCCATCTACTGGCAAATGTCATAATTTCACTCTCCTTTAAGGCTGAGTAATATCCCATTGTGTATATGTACCACATTTTCTTTATCCATCATCTGTTGAAGGGCATCTAGGTTGGTTCCATAGTTTAGCTACTGTGAATTGAGCTGCTATAAACATTGATGTCGTTGTGTTAATGTAGTATACTGATTTTAAGTTCTTTGGGTACAAACAGATGAGTGGGATAGCTAGGTCAAATGGCAGGTCCATTCCAAGTTTTCTGAGATATCTCCATACTGCTTTCCAGAGTGGTTGCACCAATCTATAGTCCCACCAGCAACATATGAGTTTACCTTTTCCCCCATATCCTCACCAACACTTATTATATTGCTTGTATTCTTGGTAACTGCCATTCTGACTGGAGTGAGATAAAATATTAGAGTAGTTTTGATTTGCATTTCTCTAATTGCAAGAGATAATGAATATTTTTTCATGTGCTTGTTGATCAATTGTATTTCTTCTTCTGTCTGTTCAGTTCCTTAGCCCATTTATTGATTGGGTTATTTGTTTGGTGTTTTTCTTGTGTTCTTTAAATATTTGGAGATTAGTGCTCTGTCTGAGGTGCATGTGGTAAAGATTTTCTTCCATTCTGCAGGCTCTGTCTTCATGTTATTGCTTCCTTTTCCTGAGAAGAAGTTTTTCAGTTTGAATTTGCCCCATTTACTGATGCTTAATTTTACTTCTTGTGCTTTAGGAGCATTGTTAAGGAAGTCAGGTCCTAAGCTGACATGATGGAGAGTTGGGCCTGATTTTTTTTCTATTATGCACAGGGTCTCTGTTCTACTGCCTAAGTCTTTGAGCCACTTTGAGTTGATTTTTGTGCAGGGTGAGAGATTGAGGTTTAATTTCACACATAATACTCTTGATAATGAAGAAAATTTTACCCAGTATAAGTTTGAATGTATGCTTCACCCAGTGAGTGCTCTTGGCAAGGTATGTATGCTTAAGTAAACTTATCTGTTTGGAAAAACCACGAGCATTTATTTTAAATATTTAGTTTTAGTTCACTAATGATGATGAAGACTTAATTATACTTAACTCCTATCCCTTTTCACTTTTTAAATATTATTTTTCTGGTTGCATTGTAATTGTCTAATTCACCTATTATATGGATTGTTTTTCAACAAAAGTTCTTTTGACATTTCTAGCAGGGAAATACATCATCCCTCTTTATCATCAAAGACAACTGGGAGATGTGTGATGTCTTATAAATTGGATTATTCTCTTTGAAAAAACTAATAATATTAATGAACTATGAATCTAATCAGGAAGAAATAAAGAGAATAAAAATATACAGGCTTAGGAATAAGAAAGGAGACACATCAGAGATAGAATGATAAAAAAATGACTGGAAGAAAATATCAAATGTACCTCTATGAAAATAAATTTGTAAACTATGGATGACTTCTTATGCAAATAAAACTGACCCAAGAAATACAGTAAATACAAATAGAACCAATTGTCAATGGAACCAGAAAGTGGTAATACTAACATTTAAAAATGCATCAGAGGGTTTCCTGTTGAGCTTATCTACTCTTTAAAGAATAAAAATTTCAGTGTGATTATAACTATTCCAGGTTATATAAAAAGATACAAGCATATGCCTGTAATCCCAGCAACTTGGGAGCCTGATGCAGAAGGATCACATGTCCAATACCAGCCTCAGCAAGTTAGAGAGACCCTAAGCAATGTAACAAGAGCCTGTCTCAAAATAAAAATTTAAAAAGCGGACTGGATATGTGACTCAGTGGTTAAGTGCCCCTGGATTCAATACTGATACCAAAATAAAATAAACAAAAATAAAAATGAAAAATGAAAAAGGGCTGGGGATATGACTCAATTATTAAGCACCTCTAGGTTCAGTTTCTGGTACCAAAAAACAAACAAGAACAATTAAAAAAATAGAATGACCCACTAACTCATATGAAATTGGTCAACTTTGAATCAAAACATAGTAACAATACAAACAACAGGAAACATTAGGCCAGTTGTCACTTATGATTATAGATGCCCACTTCCAAGTTTACAAATATAATGATGATTCTAATATAATATATAATATATAATATTATATAATAATTTATAATAATATATAATATATGATAATGTATAATAATGATTCTAAACAATTACAATGAATTCAGCCTTGAAATATAATAAGGTTTTTAGATGGTCCAAATATAGGCAATCTCTCAATATAATGCATTATACAAAAAAATTTAAAGAGAACCAGCATATGAACATGTCAATAGGAGCTGGAAAGATATTTGATACAGAAATCTGTATACAGTAAAAATAGAAGGAAATTTAATATAATAGGCTATTTATCCAAACCAATCAGGATATATCCTAAATAGCAAACCATCAAAACTATTTCACTAAGATCAATAACTAGTCAGGGATGTTAGATCAACAATGTTATATTTAACATTATCTGGGATAGCCCAATACATTTTAGTAATTTGTGAAAAGTGGTATATATGTTAGGGGGAAAGAAGATGAAACTCAAAAGTTAAAAACACTAGAATTATTAAAAGAATTTGGTAAGAAAATTGAAGATAAATATTTGAGTAATAACATTTTTCTCTATTCTTTTAATAAGCTTCTAAAAAAGGAAATGAGACAGAATATTGCATTTACATAGGTAGAAAACATCTCCAGTTTATCTCAAGTGATATATGTGACAATAAAGGCAAAGAATTTAAAGGAAGAAAAAATAATATATCAGAACATAAGTCAAGTTCTAAACAAAAGGAAACACATTACTGTGTTTGATGAGATTAATATTAAAAAGCATAATTTCTCAAAATAATGTATATACATTTAGTGAAATTCTAATAAATAGTCTAATGGGCTATAAGTATGAGTTAGAAGTGGTAAAATATCTTTAAAGGTTATATGAAAAATTATTGGCTAAGAAAACCAAAGTAAACAGTGAGGAAGACATAGATATTAGAACATACTGAAAAGTTACTGTTACCAAATCATTATAGAATTTAAGAATACACACAAACATCAAGTGAATGGAATGAGAATCCAGAAAGAGATCTCAATGTACAAATGAAAAGTAATACATGATAAATGTGTGTGGTCCAAATCATTGTGGAAAAGATGCATTATTTAATAAATGGTGCTTGAAAACTACCTATTTAAAAGAAAATAACCTCAGATCTATATTTTATGCCAAACAGAAACATACATTGCAGATGAACTTTTTGAAAACTTAAAAGTCAATGAAACGAACAAAATTCTTGAAGGGAACAATATAGGAAAACATATAATTAATCTGTAGGTAGGAAAGTTTGAAAAGTCAAGTTTTAAATATGTGTGTGTGTGTGTACATATGTATAATGTATACATAATATACACATACATTAATATATACATAATATTTATATGTATACATATAACACACACATACAAGCATACATTCTACCACTGAGCTACATCCTTGCCCTTTTTGTTTCTTATTTTGAGACAGGGTCTTGGTAAGTTACCCAGCCTGGACTGGCATTTGTGATCCTGCTCTTTCAGTTTCCAAAGTAATTTGGATCACAGATGTGCAAAAGTTATAAAAGAAAAAATATATGAGTCAATTCAAATTTAAAATTTTGTATGAATAAATATGAAAGATATAATCAAAATCAATAAACAGATAATAGATTCAGAGAAAATATTTATAATATAGAAGGAAGAAAATTATCCAAAAACTATAATATTGAGATCTTACAAATTGAAGCAGAAAGAGAATAAAAAACTAGTAAAAAAGCAGAAGATATGAACAGACAATTCTTTAGAAAAGAAAATCTAATGTCCAAAAAATATTTTAAAATACAACCAATTTGCCAGTAGTTAGGGAAATGTAAATTAAAGCAACAAATGAGGTGTCACTTCAAATCTATTTATCAAAATATAAAAAGTGATAATGCTTACAGTTGGCAAGAATATGGCAAGGAGATTCTCCCACTGTAGTGGAAACAGGAAGTATTAGAGAGGTCTTGGAAAACAATCTGGCAATATCAATTCAAATTATACTTTTTATAAGTATTGCAGAACTGTTCTACATTCCTTATGAATAAAAGCATCAAAAGTATTTTAGAAAAGAGTAAATTAGAGCTCTTCCAGTTGATTTTGAGAATTACCAGGTACTTTTGGTATTATGGAATGAGAAAAAGCAAGATACCTAATGTGATCAAGTTGCCACCACATGGCAATTGGTTTCCTCAATAAAGGGAAGCTCAGCATATATCTCTGTAGCTGGCAGGCTGAAAATTCCCTGGCAGCAGCCATTCCAGCAACCTTGGTAAGCGGGAGGCCAGAACATTGAGGCCGTTTGATCAAATGTCTATGGCCCAGTCAGTTTGATGTATGAAATGAATTATCCCTGGCCCACCCCTTATCAAGCTGGCACTCACCTTCTTAAACTATATATAACTTCCAAGTAAAGAAAATAATGTTGTAATTTTGCCTGATGTAATCATGTAACATGATACAATGATCCTGCATACAAGTGGAAACATTAACCCATTTCCCAGAAGAGGCAGCAAAGTACTTTAGTGATCTTTACTCTTTTCCTTGATATCTTATAACATAAATGCTATCAAATAAAATTAATGATACTTAGCCAGGCACTGTGGTGCATAGCACTCAGGAGGCCTGTGACAGGGGGATTGCAAGTTTGAGTCCAGGCTGGGTAACATAGCAAGACCCTGTATCAAATTTTTAAAAATAATAAAAAGGTCTGGGGATGTAGCTCAGAGGTAGAACACTCCTGTTCAATTTCCAGTACCACAAAAATAAATTAAGTACTTAATTCATTAACAACACTTAAACACTATGATATAAAGCCAATATATATTATGTTATACCATAAAAGAGTAAGAGAAGAAACAAAGATATTTGCATATATATTCATAACAAAATAAGACAGAAATATTCATGACAATTACAGTCCCTCTTCTTTTATAGCTAGTCAGATGTTCAGAGTTGGTACATACTACCACCTTCCACTCTCCATTCTGTATTTACTTTGCCTTCAGCAAGCACCTAAGCTGGTTCTGATTCTGTATCAGTGGGTGATCCAAACATTCATTCCTGAGATATGGGTTATCAATAGTCTTGCTTGGTCTGGATTACTGTGATTTTCCACTGAACTTAGTCACAGGGCATGGTAATACTACACTCTCCTCTATTCCAAACATATTCTTCCTTACTGTCATAATGGAAAAGCCGTCCATTTCCCCCTTGGTAGTCAGAAACAATCATCCTAGCCAACACTGTAATTCCCTTCTTTGCTTGTTGATTCAAAGGTTTGAGGAGCCCAAAGTAGCTGAACTGTAATCTTAAATTACATTTCATTGGAGTTATAAATATATTCTGGTAGAAGTATTTCTCCTTTTAAAACTAAGAGTTCTTGGCAAGTACAGCATAAACACAGTGAACAACCAGGTTCATTTTTCAAATTTCTGCCAACACAGAGGATCTCCCTTAACCACAGTCCTCCAGAGATGCCCCAGAAAGGGGCCAATATTCAGTTGTGTACTTTTAGATAGTGGCTGTATATCACATAGAACCAACTGTCAAACAGATCTATCTATAGAGCTGTCTACCTCTCTATGGAGGAATATGGATACTAACAAACCCCAGGATGTGCAGTTGGCAGACTGGAGATTCAGGAGAACCAGTGATCTAGTTCTAGTCCAAAATCCAGCAGGTTTAACATCCAGAAAGAGTCAATGTTTCAGTTCAGGAGCACAGGCAAGAAAAGTACTGATGTCAATGAAGTTGAGCAGGATGTAATTCTGCCTTAGTTGCAGGAAGGTCAGTTTTTTTGTTCTATTCAAGCCTTCAATTGACTGGACAAGGCCTACTCTCATTAGTGAAGGGAATCTGGTTTCCTCACTCTATGAATTCCATTCAGAAACACCCTTCCAGACATATCCAGATTAATATTTGACAAAATGTCTCTGCAGCCTGTGTCCCAGTTAAATTGGCTCATAAAATTAGCCATCAAATACCTTAACCATATTAGATGCTCTCTGTTGGGTTAACATTTGACATGAAGATCTACTCATTTTGTGCCAATCTTCATCTATCCATTCAAATGTCTCTTCTCTAGATTTCTTCGTCTTTCATCCATCAGTCCTTTATGTCTAGGCCCCTGTTCATTGATCACTGCCCAGGAATCCAGATATATTCTCTTCTATGACCACTTCCTCCACAGAATGTGGATGACCAGTTGAACCTCTCATAGCTTGTCTATGAGAAAAATCTCCCCACCCAGTATTGTTCAAGGTCATCCCTAAAGGTGTAAATACAATGTAGCCACCATTCATATTCAGTTTGATCTCACATTTCTTGTTGACACTTTTGGAAATCAAGTTTGGACTTTGGCGGGTTTCATAGGACCTGCTTCTACAATATGACTGTAGATTTGACCTAACAGAGGGGTACCTGTGCAACTGCAGCAGCAGGTGATGTGGGGGTACCTCATCTGACCCTACAATTTACATGAGCCCTTTGGACCTGGTCAAGTTTTATCTTGACCGTAACATTTCAAACTTTCTATGAACTACACCTGGACCCACCTGTCTTTACAACTTGGCAGGACTGGCAAAGCCTCTAACAAGGCATTTCTGGACTCATGGCCAAGTGTCCTGTCTCTCTGGGCCTAGACTGTGTCAGGTAATGTTTCTTAAAGGTATCCATGTGCAGTGGTGCATACCAGTAATCCTAGTAATTCAGGAGCTGAGGTAAGTGGATCACAAGGTCATGGCCAGTCCCAGTAACTTAGCAAGACCCTGTCTCAAAATTTAAAAAAAGGGCTGGAACTTTAGCTTAGTGAAGAAGCATCCCTGGATTTGAGTTTCAGTCCTCCAAAAAAAATTATATAATTCTTTCCTTCTACTGCCATGACTCTACTTCAGAATAGTTTATGTTTGTGTTTTTCCCATGGGAGATTGCTATAAGCTCCATACTGAACAAATTTAAATTAAAAGCAACCTTTTTACAGATTTTCCTCAAAACTCAGGTATGATTAGGAATGGAGAACAATCTGAATGATATTATACTGTTCTGAAAGTCACTCTATTTAACATTGATTTATCATCCTTGACCCACCTACAAGATTACCACAAGCCCTCATGCAAATGGAGTGTTGACAAGCAAGTCCCACCAGTCCTACAAATACACTTGAATCTGGAACACTGTTTGGGCTTCAGATGGGTCCCTACTCTAACACAATCTCTGATTAGAGTGTTTCCCTGATGTTATCAGATCACAGGAATAAAATGAGGATATAGTAACTGAAAACTCAAAATCATAATGTTTTAGTTTCTACCACTTTAATGGTTTGAATCTTAGCAGCTCATAAAAAGTAGCCTGTAATTATATTTTGGGAGTCTCCAAAAGGGATGATTTCCAAGATTAGGTGGCCACATTACCCAATTCCAGGGTATATAGGACTTATATTGAATTCTATGTGAATGTCACTCCGACAACTTAGTGTCATGCTGAATAATACATAGATGGTGGATGACGATGGAATTGTGTAACATTGGCAGTATGCCTTGCAGATGTTTAAAAACTAGTTTCCACTTAGGATCCACCATGTTATCTTCTTCAGTTGACCCTGGCCATTTTCCACTTCCCTTGACACTGCCTGAAAGAGAATCACTGATGTTAATGTTGAGGGGACATTTCACAGGCTCCCCACCACTTATACCATGGTTGTGGCTCCCTGGTACTCCCAGAGCCATTGTATGAATATTGCCAGAATGGGAGAGAAAGACCTGATTCCTATATCCATGACACGTTCTTTCCAGATTCTCAAGCCCGCATCTCACACTGTCTTTTACCAAAGTGTCTTGTTAGCATCTCCTCTCCATTCATTCTCTATCTCCTACCAGCATCTCTCAATACTCTTTTTCTCTACTAACCAACTGCTTTGGTATACTCTGTGTCAATATCTAAAACACCACATGCATTCCCTAACTTCCTCAAAAAGACAAAGAGACATATCTCTAAAAAAGAACACTTAAGATCTTTGGTTATTGTAATAGTAACTTTATTTTTTGAGGAAAATAAAAAGAAATTGCATGTTTGCTTATTATCTAGACCAACTCTAGATCTATAACTTTATAACTTTTAATTTCTAAAAGTCTTTAGTTTGGCAAGCATATTTCATATTTCCAAAACAATTTTCTTAGGACCAATTCTTCCACAGTGTAATTAAGTAAATCACATCCAAAGATGTACAATTACCTGGATGCTGAAAATGTGACAATGAAGTAATTCTTCAGGGACAAACAAAGAAAAATGGTCTGTATGCCTCCTATAACTTCATTTCCAACCTACATTAAAGTCAAGCTACAAGGACAAGTATCTTAAGGAAAATCACAATGGTCTTGAATTGTCTCAGTTCCCCATTATCAAAAAAATATTTAATACAATTCATTGCTCATAAATACTTTATAACAGGCAGGTTAATTCAAAGAAAGGAATAAATAGATATCTGCAGACTTAGTACAAATGAGCTAGTTAAGAAGATGGATGATGTGCACCTTGGATATTTCAATACTTAGCCATGTAAATTCTGGAAGGAAAACATTTCTTTTTGTATGCATTTTACCTTTAACATACTTTTTAAATTTTTTTATTTGTTCTTATTAGTTATATATGAGCTTAGAATGTAATTTGACATATTATACATAAGTGGAGTGTAATTTCTTTTTCTTCTGGTTGTACGTGATGTGGAATTACATTGGTCATGTAATCATACGTGCACATAGCATAGTAATGTCTGATTTATTCTACTATCTTTCAAATTCCCATTCCCCTTTCCTTCCCTTCATTCCACTTTGCTTAATCCAAAGTACTTGTATTCTTCCCTACTCTCCCCTTATTGCTAGCATTTGTATATCAGAGTAAACACTCAGCCTTTGGTGTTTTGGGATTGGCTTATTTCACTTAGCAGGATATTCTCCAGTTCCATCCATTTACCAGAAAATATCATAATTTTATTCTTCTTTATGTATAATATTTTATTAAAATACATATATATATATATCACATTTTCTTTATTCATTCATTTGTTTAAAAGTTAACTTGTTTAATTTTAGTTAAAGATCCTGAGCACAGTGTGCTCCAGCCTGCAAGCAGCTTCAGGGACCAGGACAGGGCAGCCAGAGAACTCCCCAAGCAGCCTGGACCCCTGCGGTGGGAGGTGCCTTTCAAGGCTAGCTTCTCAGAACAGACCGCCCAGTGAGAGCCTTTCTACATAGAGCCAGCCACAAGTCCCTGAGACAATGGAGAGCTTTGATACACAAGCAGCCTCTGGGATCAGGGCAGGGCAGCCAGAGACTTCTTCAGGTGGCTCTGCCCACTCCGGCTGCAGGCTTTTTCCATGGGGTGATCCAAGATGGTGGACTAGAGGGTGACTGCATCCCCAGTCACTCCAGAACCCAGGAGTTAAGAAGGGGAGGCATTGAGAGACTCGGACCAAAATAGAGTCACGGGTGAGTCTGCCCACTGGGTAAAGCTTGGCCTGGGTGGCAGGCCCAGATAGAGGTGGCTTATCAGAGCAGGACAGGGCAGCTAGAGTCTTCACAGGCAGCCCTGCGCACTCCGGTGCTGGGCCCCTCCCACACAGCCAGCTTCTCCAGGTTCTCGGAGCAGGCCCCCTAGTGAGAGCCTTTCTGATCAGAACAAGCTCCAAGTCCCGGAGACAGCGCAGCATGCTCTGGCCTGCAAGTGGCTTCAGGGACCAGGACAGGGCAGCCAGAGACCTCCCCAAGCAGCCTGGACCCCTGCAGTGGGAGGCGCCTTTCAAGGCTAGCTTCTCGGAACAGACCGCCCAGTGAGAGCCTTTCTACATAGAGCCAGCCACAAGTCCCCGAGCCAATGGAGAGTTTCGATATGCAAGCAACCTCTGGGATCAGGGCAGGGGAGCCAGAGACTTCTCCAGGCAGCTCTGTCCACTCCGGCCGCAGGCTCTTTCCACGGGGTGATCCAAGATGGCGGACCTAGAGGGTGACTGCATCTCCAGTTGCTCCAGAACCCAGGACACAAGAAGGGGAGGCATTGAGAGTCTTGGACAAAAATAGAGTCACGGGGTGAGTCTCCCCCACTGGATGAAACTTGGCCTGGGCAGCAGGCACAGATAGGAGTGGCTTATCAGAGCAGGGCAGGGCAGGTAGAGTCTTTCCCAGGTAGCCTTCCACACTCCGGCAGTGGGCTTCCCCCACATGGCCAGCTGCACAGTGCAGGACCCCAGTGAGAGCCTTTCCACACAGAGCCAGCTCCAAGCCCTGGAACCAGTAGTGGGCTAGGGGCAGCTTTCTTCAGAAGCACTGCATTATCAAGTTCCTCCAAGACTTCAGGCTACTGAAGGCTGGGAGGTGATACAGTGGAAATCTACCGGGACACTATAAGCCAATAGAGGAAATCTGCAATATCTCAGATTCCAACTGACATCTGACCAATATGAGAAAACAAGGGAAGAAAATGTCCCAAACAAACCTAGACACTACATCAATAAAACCCAATGACAGCACAGCAGAAGAAATGTCAGAAAGGGAGTTCAGAATGTACATAATTAAAACAATAAGAGAAGCAAATGAGGAGATGAAAGAGCAAATGCAGGCATTGAAGGAGGAGATGAAAGAGCAAATGCAGGCATTAAATGATCACACCAATCAACAGTTAAAAGAGCAAATACAGGAAGCAAGAGATCATTTCAATAAAGAGTTAGAGATACTGAAAAAAACCTGAAATACTTGAAATGAAGGAAACAATAAACCAAGTTAAAAACTCCATAGAAAGCATAACCTATAGGATAGAACACCTGGAAGACAGAACCTCAGATATTGAAGACAAATTATTTAATCTTGAAAACAAAGTTGGCCAAACAGAGAAGATGGTAAGAAATAATGAACAGAATCTACAAGAATTATGGGATATCATGAAAAGGCCAAATTTAAGAATTATTGGGATTGAGGAAGGCTTAGAGAAACAAACCAAAGGAATGAACAATCTATTCAATGAAATAATATCAGAAAATTTCCCAAATCTGAAGATGAAATGGAAAACCAAGTACAAGAGGTTTATAGAACTCCAAATATACAAAATTACAACAGACCCACACCAAGGCACATTATTATGAAAATACCTAATATACAAAACAAAGACAGATTTTAAAGGTCACGAGAGAAAAGAATCAAATTACATTCAGCGGGCAACCAATAAGAATATCAGCATATTTTTCAATCCAGACCCTAAAAGCTAGAAGGGCCTGGAACAACATTTACCAAGCCCTGAAAGAAAATGGATGCCAACCAAGAATCTTATACCCAGCAAAACTTACCTTCAAATTTGATGATGAAATAAGATCCTTCCATGATAAACAAAAGCTAAAGGAATTTACAAAAAGAAAGCCAGCATTAAAGAACATTCTCAGAAAAATATTCCATGAGGAAGAGATGAAAAACAACGATGCAAATCAGCAACAGGAGGCGCTAGCCTAAAGAAATAGCCAAATAAAGGAGAAACCAAATCATGTCAAAAAACAAATATGAGTCAAATGACTGGGAATACAAATCATATCACAATAATAACCCTGAATGTTAATGGCCTGAACTCATCAATCAAAAGACATACACTGGCAGATTGGATTAAAAAGAAAAATCCAACAATATGCTGCCTGCAAGAGACTTATCTTATAGAAAGAGATACCCAAAGAGTAAAGGAGAAAGGATGGGGAAAAACATACCATGCACACGGACACAGCAAAAAAGCTGGAGTATCCATCCTCATTTCAGATAATGTGGACTTCAAACCAAAACTAGTCAGAAGGGATAAAGAAGGACATTACATGCTGCTTAAGGGAAGCATAAATCAGCAAGACATAACAATCATAAATATCGATGCCCGGAACATTGGCTCATCCATGTACGTCAAATGAATCCTTCTCAATTCCAGAAATCCTATAGACCACAACACAATAATACTAGGCGATTTTAACACACCTCTCTCACCACTGGATACATCTTCCAAACAAAAATTGAATAAAGAAACCATAGATCTCAATAACACAATCAACAATTTAGACTTAACCAATATATATACAATATACCGTCCAACAAAGAACAAATACACTTTCTTCTCAGCACCAAATGGATCCTTCTCTAAAATAGACCATATTTTATGCCAAAAAGCTACTGTTAACAAATACAAGAAGATAGAGATACTTCCTTGTACTCTATCAGATCATAATGGATTGAAATTAGAAATAGATGACAGAATAAAAAACAAAAACTTCTCCAATAACTGGAGATTAAATAATACACTATTATATGATGAATGGATAACAGAAGACATCAGGAGGGAAATAAAAAAATTCTTAGAAGTAAACAAAAACAAAGACACATCATATCAAAATCTCTGGGACACTATGAAAGCAGTACTTAGAGGAAGATTTATTTCATGTGGTGCATTCAAAAAAAGAAGTAGAAATCATCAAATAAATGACTTAACACTACAGTTCAAATCCCTAGAAAAAGAAGAGCAGACCAATAGCAAAAGTAGTAGACCAGAAAATAGTTAAAATCAGAGCTGAAATCAACGAAATTGAAACAAAAGAAACAATTGGAAAAATTAACAAAATAAACAGTTGGTTCTCTGAAAAATAAACAAAATTGATAAACCCTTAGCCACACTAACAAAGAGAAAGAGGAAGAAAACTCAAATTACTAAAATTCAGAATGAACAAGGAAACATCACAACAGACACGACTGAAATACAAAACATAATTAGAAGCTATTTTGAAAATCTATACTCCAACAAAACAGAAAACCTCGAAGACATCAACAAATTTCTAGAGACATATGAATTACCTAAACTCAACAAGGAGGACATACACAACTTAAATAAAGCAATTTCAAGCAATGAAATAGAAGAGGTCATCAAAAGCCTACCAACAAAGAAAGGTACGGGACCAGATGGGTTCTCAGCCAAGTTCTACAAAACATTTAAAGAAGAGCTCATTCCAATACTCCTCAAAGTATTCCATGAAATAGAAGAGGAAGGAACCCTCCCAAACTCATTCTATGAAGCCAATAGCACCCTGATACCTAAACCAGACAGAGACACATCGAGGAAAGAAAATTTCAGACCAATATCTTAATGAACATTGACGCAAATATTCTCAACAAAATTTTAGCAAATCGCATACAAATATATATTAAAAAGATAGTGAACCACGATCAAGTGGGTTTTACCCTGGGGATGCAAGGTTGGTTCAACATTGGAAATCAATAAATGTCATTCACCATATCAACAGACTTAAAGTTAAGAATTACATGATTATTTCAATAGATGCAGAAAAGCATTCGATAAAATACAGCATCCTTTCATGCACAAAATACTAGAAAAAATTGGGGTAGTGGGAACATTCCTTAACATTATAAAGGCCATCTACGCTAAGCCCATGGCCAATATCATTCCAAATGTGAAAAACTGAAAGCGTTTCCCCTAAAAACTGGAACAAGGCAGGGATGCCCTCTTTCACCACTTCTATTCAACATCATCCTTGAGACTCTAGCCAGAGCAATTACACAAACCAAAGAAATTAAAGGGATACGAATTGGAAAAGAAGAACTCAAACTATCCCTGTTCACTGACGACATCATTATATATTTAGGGGAACCTGGAAATTCCACCAGAAAACTTTTAGAACTCATAAGTGAATTCAGTAAAGTAGCAGCTTACAAGATCAATGCTCATAAATCCAATGCATTTTTATACATAAGTGATGAATCTTCAGAAAGAGAAATTAGGAAAACTACCCCATTCACATTAGCATCGAAAAAAATAAAATACTTGGGAATCCATCTCACAAAAGAGGTGAAAGATCTCTACAATGAGAACTACAGAACACTAAAGAAAGAAATTAAAGAAAACCTTAGAAGATGGAAAGATCTCCCATGTTCCTGGATAGGCAGAATTAATATTGTCAAAATGGCCATACTACCTAAAGTGCTATACAGATTCAATGCAATTCCAATTAAAATCCCAATGATGTACCTTGCAGAAATAGAGCAAGCAATTATAAAATTCATCTGGAAGAATAAAAAACCTAGAATAGCTAAAGCAATCCTAAGTAGCAAGAACAAAGCAGGGGGTATTGCAATACCAGATCTTCAACTCTACTACAAAGCAATAGTAACAAAAATGGCATGGTATTGGTACCAAAATAGACATGTAGATCAATGGTACAGAATAGAGGACATGGACACAAACCCAAATAAATACAATTTTCTCATACTAGACAAAGGGTCCAAAAATATGCAATGGAGGAAAGATAGCTTCCTCAACAAATGGTGCTGGGAAAACTGGAAAACCATATGCAACAGAATGAAATTAAACCCCTATCTCTCACCCTACACAAAACTCAACTCAAAATGGATCAAGGACCTCGGAATCAGACCAGAGACCCTGCATCTTATAGAAGAAAAAGTAGGTCCAAACCTTCAACTTGTTGGCTTAGGATCAGACTTCCTTAACAGGACTCCCATAGCACAAGAAATAAAAGCCAGAATCAACAACTGGGATAGATTCAAACTAAAAAGCTTTCTCTCAGCAAAAGAAACTATCAGCAATGTGAAGAGAGAGCCTACAGAGTGGGAGAATATCTTTGCCAACCATACTTCAGATAGAGCACTAATTTCCAGAGTATATAATGAACTCAAACTCTACACCAAGAATACAAATAATCCAATCCACAAATGGGTAAGGAAATGAACAGACACTTCCCAGAAGAAGATGTACAAGCAATCAACAGATATATGAAAAAATGTTCAACATCCCTAGTAATAAGGGAAATGCAAATCAAAACTACCCTAAGACTTCATCTCACCCCAATTAGAATGGTGATTATCAAGAACACAAGCAACAATAGGTGTTGGCGAGGATGTGGTGAAAAAGGAACACTCATACATTGCTGGTGGGGTTGCGAATTAGTGCAGCCACTTTGGAAAGCAGTATGGAGATTCCTCAGAAAGCTTGGAATGGAAACACCATTTGACCCAGCTATCCCACTCCTTGGCTTATACCCAAAGGATTTAAAATCAGCATACTACAGAGATACAGCCACATCAATGTTCATTGCTGCTTAATTCACCATAGCCAGGTTGTGGAACCAACCTAGATGCCCTTCAGTTGATGAATGGATAATGAAACTGTGGCATATATATACAATAAAATATTGCTCCGCAATGAAGAATGATAAAATTATGGCATTTGCAGGCAAATGGATAAAATTGGAGAATATCATGCTAAGTGAGACAAGCCAATCTCAAAAAACTAAAGGACGAATGATCTCGCCGATAAGCGGATGAGGACATATAATGGGGGGGTGGGAGGGGTTAGCGTTAGGTTTAGGGTTAGGTTTAGGGTTAGGGATAAGGAGTGTGGTAAGAATGAAGGAAAGAAGGACTGTATAGAAGGAAAAGAGTGGTGGGAAGTGTTGGGGGGGAAGGTAAAACGTAGTGAATCAAACATCATAGCCCTATGTAAACGTATGATTACACAAATTGTATGCCTTGACTCCATGTAGAAATAGAGAAACAACATGTATCCCTTTGGATACAATAATAATAAAATAATAAAAAAAATAAAGATCCCTATAAGTACTGTTTGGTGTAGGGCTGGGAGGTTCAACCTTGATCCATACATTTAAAAACTTCTAAAGGTAAAGTAATATAATAAAGCTGATGCTTCCATTTGTCAATATCCTTTGACCCAGCAGCAGTAAAATTCAGCTTCTGGTTGGGTCCTGCCTGGCTGTATGCATCACTACAGCCCTGTTCCTGCCAAGGATCTCCTGCTCCTAACTTTGAAACAGTAGTTTTAGCCAAATATTCTCTTCAGCATTTCAAAAAGCACTGGATCTAGTCTCATCTGGGATAATCCAGATGAGATTTTATGCACTTATAGTATGCTTGAGATGTATTAAATAACATGAAATTCAAAATGGTAGAATATTCAATCTTTTGATTAAAATAACAGTGTTTCTGGCTCCAGTTAATTTCTAGCTTCTTTCACTATCTTAGCAACTAATAACCTTTTGTAGAGAGTAAATGATTGTCCTTTACAAAATCAGGCAGGATATGTTTACATTCATACAAAAGAAGTTCTTATATGAATAGTATAGCCTACAAAACCACACTAATTTTAATAGTATTAGAGCAATGTGTGTCTGTGTTGTGTGTATAAGAAAGAGAGAGAATTTGTGTGTGTGTATTTGTACAGACATATAACAAAAAAACTGAATAATTAAGATATTCACTCTCCAAAGTCATTTTGTTATTTTAATATATAAAATATATAAACTGTGTTGACAAATAAATCAGCAATCTAAAACAGATATGTTAATAAAAATGCTCAATTATATTTGCCTTAAACTATCTAATACTAACTAGTTATCAAAATAAAAGTGAAGGGAAATGATCATGGCAGATGCTGAAATCAGAACTTCAGAACAAGAGCAAGAGATGGATAAAGATGTATCAAAGTAATGTGGACAAGTTTTAGAGGGAACAAATTCATATTTTCCTTCAGTAGAAAACATTCAATGGAGAAAAGATGTGAAGATGAAGATATTGACATTTATAATCTATTGTCAAGAAACTGGACGTAGCTGAATTCAGTTACTAAAAAGGACTGTGGGGATTAATCCTAGGATTTTTCTTATTACCTGGAACTGATATTAAAAACATGAAATTAGCATTTATCTTTAAATAAGAAAATCAAAAGCTGGTGCCACAAGTTGAGTTAAAAAAATTTAGTTTGAGCAGCTGCTGAACCATAGTAGGAATTAAAAGAACTTAGTTTGGAACTTGCTGACTTTGCACTGATTCTGAGATATTCAAGTACAGACATCTACTAGGTAGCTAGATAAAGAAGTTAGGTCAGATAGAGATGTCTAGAATGAGATACAGATTTAGAAACCATCACTATAAATAAAACCAATAGCTGGATAAGAGTTCAGAAAGTCATAAAAGTACACTTTGTGTCCCCATTATTAATATGCTGAAATCATTACCCCCAATGTGATAGTATTAAGAGGTTTGGCCTTTGGGAAGGTCCTGGAGCTAGGGTCCTCATGGGTGGGACTAGTGACCTTATTAAAAGGAACCCTGTGTTAGGTACAGTGGCATATGTCTGTAATCCAAAACTTGGGAGGTTAAGGATCAAAGACTGTAAGTTTGAGGTCAGCCTGGCAGTTTATGAAGACCCTGTCTCAACATAAAATAAAAAAGAATTGGGGATGACTTTCAGTAAGGGAGGGATTGCCTAGTGTGTGAAAGGACCTGGTTCAATCTCCAGTACAGGTGGGGTGGCAGGGAAGAACCCCAAGAGCTATTACATTCTCTTTCTGACACATGGGAATATAATAGAATGACAGTATGTAACCCAGATGAGGACCCACACTAGAACCTGACCATGTGTGCTTTATGATCTCAGACTTTTAACCTCTAGAACTGTAAACATTTATTCTTTTCATAAGCCATTTGGTCTATGATTTGAGCTTCAGCAGCCTGAAATAAGCCAAGCTCTGGGAGAAAAGAAACAAGCAAAGGAAGGGATCTGATGTTAATACTGCCAATTGAAAATGGTGAAAACTAACCCCAAGAAGAGATCTAAAAACCAAAAATAAAAACATGACCTTTAAGAGAAGGACCAGGAGTGTGAAGAGTCATAAACTCTAAGGTTAGAGATATTTTTGAGAAAAAGGAAACAGTCAACTGTACCAAATACAAAAAGAAAAGCAACACTAAGGTAGGAAAGGAGATAAGAATAAACAAGCAATACATTTATAGTTGGGAGACCTGGAAGCTAAAGTATTCACATCTTAAAACTTCTATCTTTTCTGTGAAGTAGGAAGTAAGATCTCATAGAACTGTGTATATACTGAAGAGTCAAAGATAAAAGCAAAACATTTGAAAATCAGTAGCAGAGACATTAAACACAAAAGCTGTAACAGAATTTATGATATCTGTAAGAGTGGAGTACTATTAGAAATATGCTCTTTAGTCATAAATTCATTCTTTTCTATGGCTAATATTCCATTGTGTATATACACATTTTCTTTATCCATTCATTTGTTGAAGGGCACCTAGGTTGTTTCCATAGCTTAGCTATTGTGAATTGAGCTGCTCTAACAATTGATGTGACTAGATCACCGTAGGGAACCGATTTTAAGTCCTTTGGGTATACACCAAGAAGTGGGATAACTGAGTCAAATGGTGGTTCCACTCCAAGTTGAGGAATCTCCATACTGCTTTCCAGAATGGTTGCAGCAATTTGCAGTCTCACCAGCAATGTATGAGTGTACCTTTTCCCCCTCATCCTCACTAACATTTTTCATTACTTGTGTTCTTGATAATTGCCATTCTGACTGGAATTAGATGGAAATTCAGTGTAGTTTTAATCTGCATTTCTTTAACTTCTAGAGAAGTTGAACTTTTTTTTCATGTATTTGTTGACTTTATGACTTTTGCCAGTAAATGGATGGTTCTGGAGACTATTGTGCTAAGTGAAATAAGCCCACTCCAAAAAAACAAGGGAAGAATGTTGTCTCTGATATGCAGATACTAGCACACAACAAGGGTCAGGAGGGAAAAATAGAACATCAATGGATTAGATAAAGGGGAATGAAGAAAAAGGAGGGGAGATGGGAATAGGAAAGACAGTAGAATGAATTGGATGTAACTTTCGTATGCTCATATATGAACACACAACCAGTCTAATTCCACATCAAGTACAACCAAAAGAATGGGAAGTTATACTCCATGTATGCATAATATGTCATAATACACTCTACTGTCATGTATATCTAATAAAGAATTTAAAAATTTATAAAGAAATATGCTCTTAACAGTGAACTATAGTAGGTTTCACCTTTGTAGCACTTTATCTGAACCATTTTAAATTTGAAGACAATATTTCATAATGATGAAGTGATAAACACTTTAGCATTTTTCTTATAAAATAGTGATAATATTAAACTTAAATTAATAATTGTTATTTGATATATTGATTACAATTTGATCATTTCAAATAATTTGATACTTTATGGTACATTTTGATTCCCCCAGTTTAACAAAAATTAGGACAAAAATTGTGTTATATTTTATTACCCAGAATTTAGATAAATTTAATGCATTGCATTTGGTTCTTAAATCTCTTTAATGTATTCTAATCTAAAATAGTTTCCTAGTGTTGGATTATGTTTGTTCTTGATATTTTTTCCCCTTTTACAGAACTAGGGATTGAATCCAGGGGAACTCTAACATGCTATATCCCCAGCCTTCTTTACTTATTTTTGTATTTTTTAAATTATTTATTTATTTAGTTTTTAATTTTTTATAGACTGCAGTTTGATTCATTGTACACAAATAGGGTACACAATTTCATTTCTATGGTTGTACACAATGCAGATTCATACCATTTGTGTAATCATACATGTACATAGGGCAATGATGTCTGTCTCATTCCACCATTTTTCATACCCCCCTCCCTCTCATTTTCTTCTACATATTCTAAAGTTCCCCCAAAGACAGGGTCTCTCTAAATGGCCAAGACTGGCCTTGAATTTGCAATCCTCTTGCCTCAGCCTCTGGAGTAGCTGCAATTACAGGCATGTGCCACCAATTCCAGTGAGACTGATTGCTGGAGAGTTAGAGTCATTCATTGTGCACAATGACCCATATCCTGGATTTGATTGTTTCCTTGTGGTTACACTCAGGTTAAGCAATTTTTGGCCTAAATACTACATAGAGATACATCACATGAGGATTTACATAATTGTGGAATCATACTTCTGTTGGTGATGCTAAATTTGATAGTCTGGTTAGTGAGGTGAGTACCACATTTTTTTTAAAGTACACTTTTCCCTTTGTAAGGAATAAGAGGTTTATATGATGCTATTGTGAAACCATGAAACTGTCTTGTTCCCCAAGAGTTTTGCATCCAATAAAAATTTTATCAACTATTGATAGTTTTGACCTGAAGTAATTATTACATTGGTGACTGCAAAATGGTCATTTAAAAAAATCTATCATTCTTTCTCTATATATTAATTAGCAATATCTCTAAAGAGAAGCTTTACTCCCCATCTCATCTCTTTCTTTCAATATCTTTCTCCCTCCCTCTCTTTCTTCCCACTCCTCATCACTAGGGACTTGTGAATTTTTTAAATTAAATACATTGCAAGGTGTTACTGTCATTATTTCTTATATTCCAAGTGTTCCATATCACACTAGTGGAACTCTTACAGTTCACTCCTTTTGACATGACCTACTAGTCTTTAATAATGTCTTGCTATTGAGATTACCAGGGATCATTCTATGCAAGTTCAATTTATATATTTCCTGTTCCAGATCTGGAATCAGGCATTTCTCAAAGGAGATCTGGTTACTTTTAGTGGAGAATCACATTTCAAAATAAAGGTCTAGGCACCAGGTATATTTATTTCTACTTCTAAGCATATCTTTCAGTGAGGAAGGCTAAGAATGCACATGCAAGCATGTATACACATGTATGTTTGTGGTTATTCTGCTACTTCAAATTCACATATGACATCATGGGGGAGTCTTCAACTTCCCTTGTTCCATACTTGTTTCTGATGCTGTACTGGAACCTCTGAGGTGGGACTGCAACAAGTCAGATTCACTGCCTTGGACTCTATCCCCAGCTTCCATGATGTAGGGTCTTGCAGGAGAATCTGGTGCCCTTCACCACAGAGTTAAACATGTGTCACATTGAAATGGTTGCAGTTCTCATCCTCAGTTCTGGCTTACAGGGGAAAGTCAAAAAACATCTCTGAGTTACCCTCTTAGCTGCATTTCTTATCAACTTTTAAAGGGAGTTTTCTCTGGATCATCCCAAGAAGTATATTTAAAGAATGACTGAGTAGGTCTTACATGAAGGAAGAGAATTTTGGGAGACTGTTGCAGTTTAGTTAATTCTACATGGTACAATCTACAGTTATAAAACTACATTCAAAAGAAATTAAGGGCCTGGGGATAGAGTTCAGTGGAAGAGCACATGCATGGCATGTGTGAGGCCCTGAGTTCAATTCCCAGTGTCACACACATTTAAAAAAAAGATACTTGATTTAATCATTTTCTCTGTGCAATTATGTTTTCAATTTGATATAAAATTAGGTTCATTTGTTTAGATTTTTAAACTTATTTTCTTGTCTCATAAATTTGAAATTCTTAATGTATTTCTCTCATAAATTATCATAGTTTAGATATTAGGTATCCCCCAAAGGTTCATGTGTGAGACAATGCAAAAACATTCAGAGGTGAAATGATTGGGTTATGAAAGTCTTAACTCAAACAGTGAATTAACCCCCTCATGGGGATTACTGTGTGGTAATTGAAGGCAGGTAGGGTGAGGCTGGAGGAGGCACTGGGGTGTGACTTTTGAGGATATACTTTATATCTGGAGTCTCTCTGCTTTCTGATCATTATATGAGCCTCTTCCCTCCATCACATGCTCCATGATATTCTGCCTCATTTCAAACCCCAAGGAATGGAGCCAACTGTCTATGGATTGAGACCTCTGAAACTGTGATCCCACAAATAAACTTTTCCTCTTCTTAAATTGTTCTTGTCAGGTCTTTTAGTCACAGCATTGAAAAAGCTGACTAAAACAGAAATATACTAAAATATAGACTCAGAAGTTTCACTTCCATTCTCCAATGCTCCACTCAGTTCTTAACCATCCATTTCATTCTATTAAATACAAACACACACACACACACACACACACACACACACACACACACACACCTTCCCATTACCCATGGGGGACACGTTGCAAGATTTCCAGTGAATGTCTGAAATTGTGGATAGTAACAAACTTTATTCTATTTTTTCCTTAATATACATACCTGTGATAAAGTTTAATATACAAATTAGGCATAGCAGATTAATAAAACTAATAATAAAATAGAATGATTATAACAATACACTGAAATTAATTTGCCTTCCTTACTATTCTTGTGCTTTAGGGGCATTATTAAGTAAAATATGGGTTACTAGAGCACTAGCACTGCAATACTATGATAGTTAATCTAATAACTGCAATAGCTACTAAGTGACTAATAGGCAGGCAGCATATATGGCGTGGATAGGTTGGGAAAAGAGATGATTCACATCCCAGTGGGATGGAGTCAGATGGTGCATGATTTCATCACTTCACTCAATGGCATGCAATTTAAAATTTACAAATTGTTTATTTCTGTAAATTTCCATTAGCTATTTTCAGACCATGGATGACCACAGATAACTGAAACCAGAGGGAGAAAAACTGCGGAGGGGAATCTCCTCTAAAACTATGTATAGTTTCCCCCCTATTTTTTGCCAAAAGGTAACATACAGTATATAGCTTACTGTACCTTACAATACAAGCAAACTTTAAAGGAACTAACAATAAAAAATAACAAGTTCACAAAGAATATTTCAAAGAATTCTATCTTATTAACATACTCAAGGGTAGTATAAGCAAGATGTCATAAGAAAAAATAACATTCTGATATAAAAATTCTTTGTTAAAAGTTAGGAATATAATATTCTAATAAATTTCACCAATCTAGAAGCAAAGTCCTCCATGGGAAAAAGTTAGAAAGTCTGGAAAATTGAGATGACAGCTGAATGTAATATATTATTGAGATACCCATTGTTAAAGTATTTGATGAGAATCTGGAATTCCACAGAGATAATTACAAGGGTTTCTCAATGAGAAAGTTGTTCTGAATCAACTCTATAATTCTATTTTCTATTCACATTTAAATAGCTTTAGAGAGTAACCATTAAACAATATGGAATTTTATTCATAATGATAACCTTGATTCAGAAAGAAAGTATTGAATTGTGATCAGTTACACATCAGTGAAACTGCTTGTAACTCTAGAAGCTTCTGGGATGATGCTTGTTTCTCAGTAGTTGACCATTATCAATGTGGGATCAGACCTGGCTAGGCAGGTCTGGCCTACTGGTGGGACTATCTAGTGTCTATTAGAATGTAGGATTCAAGATAGAAATGCCAGTTGAAAATAAACTCATCTCCAGGGGAGAAAGGGTCAGACACAGCAGCAATGCTCTTAACAATGTTTCAGTCATCAACTAGAGCAATGGTTCTGCATTGTTCTTTTTATCTAGAATTTGTTCTCCAGTTTTCTGTAAATACACAACTACCTTAGGGGAAAAAGGGATTGTGAGCAAAACCTAAAAGCATCGTGCTGACTAAAATGTCTGTAAGAACTTAGAATGCAAGATGATACTATCTCGATGCTCATATGGCCCACACCACCACAAAAGGGAGGTGTTCTCTGTTTCTGTGCAGACTGCAATCTGGCTTGGATCATCACAGGTTCCAGGAACACTGTTTGGGATGGAAGGTTTCAGCGTATCAACATTGCCCATGGCAGCACTGGGATTTAGGGCAAAGTATCCAGGAGTAGACAGGCTATGTCCAATGAAAAGGACCTACATTTATTTTTGTATGCTGTGGAAGCTTCAGAAACTGAAAAAGAAAGGTAAAGCCTTGCTCATATGCATACTGAGATACATCAGTGATTTCAGGTAATAAAGGGTAGAGAATTTGATTGGGTATAGAATCTTGGGAGCAGAGGAGAGTGAGTAGTTAGTTCTGCAGATTAGCCAGTTCCTCATTCTAAACAATACCTGTGGTGGTTTTAAACCATGTCTGAAAATTCTTTGGCACTTCTTTCATCAAAAGGTGGAATCTATATCCCCTCATCGTGAATTTGAACCAACTTTGTGATAAAAATGCAGCAGAAATAAAATAAAATGCAATAAAATGCAGCAGAAGTGATGGAGTCTCGATCATAAAATGAATATAGTTTTCACGTTGCTTTCTGGAATACTAACATTGGAAATTTTTAGCTGCCTTGTAAGAAGTCTGACAACACTAAGGCACACATGCTAGGAAGAAGCTAGCATGAAGAGAGTATGTTTAGGAATTATGGCTGAAAGCCCCAGCTTAGATCCCAGTATTGACTACCAGTCATGTTAATAAATATGTATCAGAGTATTCCAGTCTCCTGTCACCAAGACACCCCAGGCATTGCAGCTTTCTCAGCTGAGACATCATGGAGCTCAGATAAGCCATCTTTGCTATGCCTTATCTAAACTCTCATTGAGACAGTAATTTTACAATTTGCAAACAGTAGAACTATGTTTGATGCTCACAATGATACAGTTAGGTAGGTTGGATTGGCATTATCCATCACCTTCATTTTGCAGATTAAAAAACAAAACAAAAAAAAAACAAACAGGAATTTATAGCTTACCTGTTTTGAGATTATATAGCCAAGATGCGACATGCTGACATTACAATCTTGATCTTTGGTCTCCAGAGTTTATGCTTCTCTTGTTGTCTCTCATCTGGATACTGTAGGACCTTAGAATGACCTAAGAAAATAAGATACATCCAGAATTTGAAGACAAGGTCATAAAATATTGAATGAAATAAAATTATTATTGAATGAATATGACCAGTCATCTCTTGGAGAAGAAATCATAAAAGACAATTGATCTATAGAGTGATGCTGATACATAATGTTATCATTTAAAATTGAATCAATGAGAAACATCTTATAAATTTTAATGTTATAAGGAATATAATAATGATATAATATTTTAAAAATTTTAATTTAAAATTTTAAATGATATAAATTTTAAAATTTTTCATTTAAAAAAAATGAAATAAGACAGAATAAAACAAAATATTGCCATTTGTTTCTTGTCAAGGGGTGCCCTGACTGTTTAATGGTGCTCTTTCAGTCTGCTCATAAGTATGTCCTTATGTTAAAGAAGAAGGATCCTTCACACTAGCCCAGCTTGCTGACATTGTCCCTATGATCACCTTCATATATTCTATATTTGCCAAAGCACTTTTGGATTTAAATTTAACTGCTTAAGGAAACTGTCCTGCTTGGAAGAGAAAATGAAACAAAGTTGAGGAAGCATACCATGCTCATTTGATGGGTAGTATTTTTAAATGTAGAGGAATGTTAGTATTTTGATAGTCTCATTCTCTCTCTCATCTTAAGAGTACACATCAGCTCCCAGACTCATTCCTAACCCAAAGAGTAGGACATCCTGTTTCAGAAGTAAGACAGTCAACTCTTGAATCATCCTAAATACAAATAGGAGGTCACTGGTGACCCCTCTCTCTACCCCACCATGGGAAGCACTAAAAGGCAAGAGTTCACTCCATATTTCATGACTTCACTTTTATGTTATTTTGGTGATCACATACCATCAGTAACTTCTCACTTCTTATCTTCCTTCCTTAAAAATTTCTTTTCTGAAACTTGGAATGAACCCTCCATTTGACCCAGCTATCCCACTCCTCGGTTTACACCCAAGGACTTAAAATCAGCATACTGCAGTGATGCAGCCACATCAATATTCATAGTTGCTCAATTGACAATAGCTAGATTGTGGAACCAACCTAGATATTTTTCAATTGATGAACAGAAAAATAAACTGTGGTATATATACACAATGGAATATTACTCAGCTATAAAGAAGAATAAAATTTTGGCATTTGCTGGCAAATGGGTGGAGTTGGAGAATATCATGCTAAGTGAAATAAACCAAGCCCAAAAAACCAAAGGCTGAGTGTTTTCTCTGATAAGTGAATGATGATATATAACAGGGAGATGGGAGAGAAAAATGGAGGAACTTTGGATGGTGTAGAGGAAAATGGGGCAGGGGTGGGTGGGGGAAGGAAGGATAGTAGACTGAGACACTATTACCCTACCCTATGTATATGTATGATTACATGAATGGTGTGAATCTACATTGTGTACAACCATAGAAATGAAAAGTTGTATCCCTTTTGTGTATAATGAATCAAAATGCAGTCTGTAAAACTAAAAATAAAGTGTGTAAAAATAAAAAGTATTTTAATCAAAAAAAGAAAATAAAAATTTTTTTCTCATTACTCCTCTAGATTAAATGTATTGTTAACAATGAATAGGGTTTCTTTAATTCCATTCTGTAACTGGGCTTCTCAAATAGAAATTACTACTCCTCTCTCAAATGTTTTCATATATATTTTGCACAGAGACTGCCTTGGAATATTCCATTCATGAAAGGCACAAAGTATGTAAAATATATGGACCAATGTTCTTCAAAACAGAAGTGATTAGTTATGATGCTTTATATGCCTAGAATGGTATGTGCTTTGCACGGGCCCTAGTGCATATGGAAAGCGTTCGACTATTTGTTAAATGAATGACTCCAGAAAAAGAACACCACACTAAAATAAAACATACTTTCCTCAACGATGAAAAAAAAAAAAAAAAAACTTTTAAAAGTTTCATATGGACCCAGTTTAAGAGGTCGAGTTCTTTAAGGAAAGGGTTTAAGCACAATACCGACAATTTAGCTGTTTCTAAATATATTTCTGAAATTCTGCTTAAATGTTTCAACCTTGGGCTTTAAGGTCTTATTTTTAGGACACCGAGGCTTTCACTGTAATGGAAACAACAAGTAGTAGGGGCTTCCCCGCCTTCCTCCCTCTAGGATTTCAAATTCACCTCGAACACCACCCCTGTTCTTCTAGTAAATCCACATTAGGGAGCACGCCCAGTACGAGGAGATGGCAAGAAAATAGGAAACCGGCTCCATGGAAACCGCAGAACGGAGGGAACATGGGAGCGCTAGGGTGGTTGGAGGGAAAGGAACCCTCTTCCTGAAGATGTCGCCAAGGCGCTCATCGGATGACGTCACGCACCCGCGGTGACGTCACAGTAGTGACACGAGGGGGACGCCGTTGCTGTTGCCCGGTCGACTTCTCGTCCTCTCCGCTCCCTTCACTCGCCCCCACCCCGCATCCTTCCCCAGTCCGCTCAGGCTCAGCTGCGCCCAGGGCCACAGGCCGGTACCTGAGGCGACCCAGGCGCCCTCCCGCCGGTGGCGCCGCCCGGCCGCCCCTCCCACGCCCCCCTGCGCCTCCGCACCCGCCTCTTCCCGCCCTCCGCTCCCTCCTCCTCCCCGCCCAGCGGCGGTCTCTCGGCTGGCTCTCCGTTATAAGATGGCGGTGCTGAGCGGTGGCGGTGGCGTGGAGCTGGGCCAGGCTCTGTTCAACTGGGACTTGGAGTCGGAGGCTGGCGCTGCGGCCTCTTCGGCTGCGGATCCGGCCATTCCTGAGGAGGTGAGTACCGACCCCACCCTGCCGCCCCTCGCGTCTCTGCGCTTGGCTGACTTGTGTTTATTTGGGGGGAAAAGGCGGCGGCAGGGGCTCTGGTGCCCTGGGCTACCTTCTGCTGCTGGCTTCGCGGATGGTTGGTGGGCATTGTCCCGGTGTCCCTCCCAGTCCTGCCACTCCTTGCTTCCTAAACACACAATGGCCCGGGGGCGGGGATTTCCCTGGCCCCCACCCCAGATGTGGGGATGGGACGGCCAGACTCTGGTGGCCCGAGAAGGTCAGGCCTGGCTGGGAGATCAATCCCTGCATCTCTTCCATGCTTTCCTTATTTGGGGAGGGGGAGGGGGAGTGTGCGGCTTCCTCCAAGTGGAGGCCCGGGTTCCTGCCATGTGTGGTTATGACCCGGTCTTGGGGATGGACGATGGGGCGCATCTGCCACTCTCTGCCCTCCCTAACTCCCCTCACACCCTTTTCAGGCCACAGTCCCTCCTTCCCCTTTTGTACTTGTTCGGGGGATTTTTTTTTTTTTTTTCACCTATTTTCCCTGGCGGACAGTTTTGATTTTTTGTCTTCGATTTCTCACCCCCCAGATTGCACTGTTTCTGCTGTCTTTCTCATCCCGGTCTCTGGTCCCTCATAATGTTTGTCAAGTGCCCTGTCGCTGAGTGGTATCCCCCATCCAGTCCTCATCTCTTACCCCGCACATTTTTCCATTTGTCGGACCTGCCAGCTTCCGCTGAAGAGCATTTTTGCACTTCTCTTACCCTGGTCCTCTGGAGGCCTTCTGCTTCATTCCACCACTCCCTTACAACTTTATCTATTTATCTTCAGAAACCCTTCTGGACACTCTAAATCTACCCATTTTCTGAACCCCGAAGCTGTCAAGATTCCCTGAGGTTTCACTTGACTCGTTGCACCCTTACACTACTCGCACCTTTTGATTAGTCCCTCAGTGTGCATTCACACCTCTTTCTTCTTTCTTTTTTTAAGTAAATTCGATTTTCTTGTGTTGTCCTCCTTTTTGTTCTGTTTTTCTTTTACTTTTCCTCTTTAATTTTTGCCTATTCTGTTTTTGCACTATTAAACCTCTTGTCACCTTGTCAGTTACTTAATTTACATTTTTATTATATAAACTACACTGTATTCAGTATTTGGTACCTTACTACATAGAACAATATACACTATTATACTTCACAAATAATAATGTAATATCTAACCTAACTGTACTATTATTGACTAGATGATGTGGCTTGCTGTGTAGACTTTGCTCAGAGTTCTTTTCCTTCCTACTACTTACATCTCATTTCCCAATTCTCATAACATCTTACTCTCATCTCTGCAGTTTTCTTTTTCCTGCCTCTTCATCCTTATTTTGGAAATTAGTCTAATACATTTTCTTTATTCAGTAGCAGTTTATTGTTTTCCATCCTTTTATACCATCTGCCTCTGTGCCCAGAATGTGTTCTGTACATCATTTGATCTAGTCTAAATTTCACCTTTTTTCTTATTTATCTTAAATCATTTCACTTTCCATTTTCCATTTCTGCTCACATCAGTTCCTACTAATAGCTACTCATTTCGCTCAATGGCTTGAATTCCTAGGATAAAGCTCTTCCCTTCATCCAGTTCCCAGTTTATTCTGTTTCCCTTGCCCTGTTACCATTCATTCTCTTGTTTCCTGACTTTTGGTACTTAACTTACTGAAACTTCCTCTTGTCTTCCCCACTCCTCCACATTCCTTCTTATTTATAAACATCTTTGTTCTGTTGACATGGAAATTTATTTTTAGGATACATTGTTTTCAATGGATAAACATGAGGGGCCACATCTGCTGTCTATTTTCTCCTGGAATCAGATATGCCTTTGTCTTATCAGGCACAGATGCCTTTGGACTTTACTTACTCTGTCTTGCATGTTGGTTTTGTTGACTTGTATAGATGTTTGAAGGCTAATACAGAGAAGAATAGATGAATTAATGAGTAAGAGTTATGAAATTGTAATTCTCTGATATACCATTGTTTACATTGAAAATTTAGTTTCAGAATTATTGGGACACTTTTCAATTCTATAGAGAAGGCTTTTGTTAAGTCAAATTTCTGCCCTGCTATTTCACTTAAAAGGACCAGGTTGTTTGGAATTCTACTTGCTGAAGAGTGCCCTAGGTTAGTACTAGGGCTATGGTTTTCTGTATTTGGCACACTTCCTGGGCAGTTCAAGTGCTTGAGAACCTCTAGGCTAGATGAAGTTAAGTTTAAATTGCCAGCAGTTGGAAAATGTGTTCACAGTTTTTGAAACTGTAAGGGTATTCTTTAATTTTATTTAGTAAAAAACAAATGTTTCCCACTGATTCCTTCCACCCAGGTTTTGATGTTTAGTGATGAAGAGTTTATCCTCAGTGTTTTTTTTTTTATAAGAACTAATAATAAAGGTATTTATATGGGGGGATATAAATTATAAAAAGTGGACCTCTTTTGAGTGTAGATATCAATATTACAGATGATAAAATTCCTTCAGGATACAATTTTTAATTTGAAGTTGATATTCAGTGGAAATTGACATGTACTATGATTTTTTTAATTTAAATTGTCTTCCTTGTGCTGTACTAAGAAGAATGTCATGTAATTGTCAAGGACATGGGAAGACATGAAAAATTGTGCTTGTGTGTAACAACATATTACATTCTGAAGACTTATCTTAACATTAAAATATAAGGTTTAAAAAATGTGTCAAGAGGAAAATTTCATCTGTGGTAAATAAATTCTAATTACAGAGGGAAAACACATGTTGAAAGGTCAGAAATGTAAGTAGAAAAAGGAAAAAAAAAGTAATCTATAATCTTAACCACCAAGATAAAATTACCATAAATATTTTGGTGTATGTCTACTTTCTGTGCTGATGTAGAACACTGTATGTGATTTATAGCTCCCCCTGCCCCCACTAGAGATTGAAACCAGAGTCTCACACCTGCTAGGTAAGCTCTCTGCCTCAGACTGTGTCTCCATCCATTTTTTACTTATTTAGCCAGGGTCTCTCTGAGTTGCCCAGGTTGTTCTTGAACTTTAGATCCTTATCCTTCAACCTCCTAAGTCACTGAAATTACAGGTGTATGCCATGTCTAATTTGTAATTCTTTTTAACTTAACAATATAGCAAAGCTTTTATATATCACTACCTAATCATGATTTAGCTAATCAACTTTTTTGGATATGAGGTTATTTTCAATTTTTTTTTTACTGTTATCAAACATCTTGGATATAGACTGTAGATTTTAGTTTTTAAAATTACTTTGGGGGATGAATAGATCTCATGTCCTTTATTTTTATTACTTTGTAGGGCTCAAATTAGAATACTGTGACAGGAATTTATTAAATGGTTATGAAATGAATGTGCTTATACTTTGGGCATTAAATGTTTACTTTTAATCATTCATATTTCCTTGATGTGTGTTTCAGGCTGTTTCTGAAGTCTGTTTTTTTCTGCTTTCAACTGTCTTATAAATTACAGAATCCCTTGTACCTGTTTCATGACTAATTTGTTTTTTTTTTCTGTGGGCCTGGAGGTTGAACACAGAGACTCATGGTTGCTAGGCCATCACTCTATTACTGAACTTCATTCTCAATTTTATGTTGCTTTCTTTGACCTTGTGGTATATAGTATAATATGAAAATAAGATACAATAAATACATAGAATGTAAAAAATATGTGATACTAGGATATTACCCTGTTCCTCTTGTACTGTTTGTGTAGAAGGGTGTTACTTACATTTATATTACAATCACAATTGTATTTTCTTGTTTTCAAGATCTCATGAACAATTTTGGTTAAGCTGTGTAATTATGATAATGCAATGACTAGGAAATATTCTGGATGGGATCTCCTTTATAATGAGGTCCACTGTATTTGTAAACTAGGAGTTGTATTGCATCATATCCCTGTGCAGTTCTGGCTATTGCTGTTAATATTTGTCTAGATATATTCAAAGGTTTCCTTTACGTAAAAAAAAAATTATGCAACAGCTGATTTTGGTATTTGTGTTCCCTTTGGTACACTTTTCTTTCTCCTTTATGAACTCATTAGGCATCCACTTACTCCTTTTATTTAGGAAATTATCTAATATTGGTCACATATTTGATTGTCAGTAAACAGATGAGAAAGGAGTATTGGATGGGATATTTGAATATAGTAAAACTAGGTATAAATTTAATTATATTTGGACAATAGAAAAATTATATTAGGATAACAAGCTAGAGCAGTCTGACTCCTCTTGTTTTTCTGATCCCTGCTTTCCTGATTAGGATGAATAGGAAGGAGATCTAGCTAATAGAACCTGTGTTCTGTGAGTGAAGAAGCTGCATCTTTTTTGGCTTTTTGTTTTTTCACCTGGGATTGGACCTAAGTGCACTTGACCACTGAGCAACATCTCCAGTCCCCTATTTATAGTTTATTAGAGACAGGGTCCCACTGAGTTGCTTGGGCCTTGCTAAGTTGCTGAGACTGGCTTTGAATTCATGATTCTCCTGCCTCAGCCTCCTGAGCTGCTGGGAGTACAGGCACATGTTACCATGCCTTCCCATTTTTTTGGTGTTTTTGACCTGCTGCCTACCTTATAAAAGGAGGCAACTACTTGGTGTTCTTCCTTTTCTTTTTTTTCTGAAATCACAAAATGTTTTCTCCTTCAGAACTGATAAAGTGCATTTTGTTTTGATACCTTGATATTTAATTTAGCTGAGAACTTATTGAACATTTTGTCATAATTCCCTTGTTTTGTGAAATTTTGGATGTTCCTAATTTCAATATTTCTGCCTCAAATTATCATTAAGATAAGACTTTTTAAAAGTCTCTTACTATTTCTCAGGCCTTAAATTATTTTAGGTTTTTTGTTCATTCTCTTCATTTCACCTCTATTGGTTATTCTGTAAAGTCATAATCAGGAATAGTTATAGAACTTCTGGTTTCAAAGTAGGTGGGCCTGTTTGGGAGTTTTTCTGTCTTTTACAATTAGGTAGGGCTTTCTTCATTGTAGTGTTAGAGATGAATTTGTTAGTAAAACAAAACAGAAAACTTAATTTGTTCCATTCCTTCCTTAAATATTTTATGGAGGCATTGATATGTTCTTGGAGGTAGTTTTATTTTTCAGTCTCTTTGGGCTACTAACCTAATTTTACTATCATACTTAATTAGTGTGATAGAAGAAACTCTTAATACTGCCTCTAACCTGACATTAAGCAATTATCTTTTTTATCCCTCTACCCTCTGAGATTATCTTTTCAAGTATCATAAACTGTGTAGAAAATTGAATCAACTTGTATCTAACACAGGGGTTAACACAATTTCCAAAGAGTCTTATATTTTAAATGTTTTAGGCATTGTGGTCATATGGTTCCTGTCAACAACCTCTCAACAGTGCTACTGTAGCTCAGAAACAGCTAATAGATAGTATATTAATGTATGAGCTTGAGTGTGTTCTAATACAATTTAAGGATGCTGAAATATGAAAGTCATTTTTGAGGGAGAGGAGTACTGAGGATTGAACCCAGAGGTACTTTGCATTATCCCCAGCTTTTAAAATCTTTTTTTTTTGGGGGGGGACGGGTACTGGGAATTGAACTCTGGGGCACTCAACCACTGAGCCACATCCCCAGCCCTCTTTTGTGTTTTATTTAGTTATATGGTCTCACTGAGTTGCTTAGCTTGCCGCCACCCCGTTGATAAGGTTGGCTTTGAACTCCTGATCCTCCTGACTCAGCCTCCCATGCTACTAGGATTATAGACAGGCACCACTGAACCTTATATGTAAGTCTTGATATGTGTTTTGCACATATCTCCTCCACTGATTTGTTGTCTAATTATTTTCCTAAGTGTCTTATTAAGACCAGAAATTTTCTCTTCTTTTTTTTTTTTCTTTGAAGTGCTGAGGGTTTAACTTGGGCACTACACTTGCTAGGTAAGCTGTATCACTAAACTACAAGATGTAGTTTTATTTTTTGATGAAATCCAATTTATGAATTCTTTCTTTTATGGTTCACGATTCATAAAAGTTTTCTCATAGAATTTTTATAATTTTATCTGTTATTATGTCTATGATCCATTTGGAGTTAATTTTTTTATGTAGTTGGCCTGTTGCATTTGTGAATTCAGTTGAATATAGGTCAGAAATATTCAAAAAGGGTGGGGGTGTAGCTCAGTGTTAGAGCTCTTGCCTAGCATGTGTGAGACCCTGGGTTCAATGCCTAGCACTGGGGGGGAAATTTTTTTTAAATGAATTGAGTCAGGCTGAGGTTGTTACTCAGTGGTAGTGAGCTCGCCTAGCAGGTGTGAGGCCCTGGGTTCGATCTTCAGCATTACATAAAAGTAAAGGTATTGTGTCCCCCTACAACTAAAAAATTTAAAAAAAGGAATTGGGTCTATACTGAATTAATACAGACTATTTCTTGTCATTGTTCCCTAAACAGTATAGTGTAAGAACTATTTCTGTAACATTTACATTATTAAGTATTATAAGTAATCTACAGATGATTTAAAGTTTATAGGAGTAGGAGGATGTGTAAAGGTTGTATGCGTATTTACCACAACATTATATGTAAGGGACTGGAGCATCCTACAATTTTGGTATCCCTGGGGGTTCTGGAACCGATGCCCTATAGATACCCAGGGGTAGCTGCGAATTATAAGGTAGTGGTTGAGGTTAATTTTTTCGTGTATAGATGTCCAGATGTTTAACATTTTTTAAAAGACTCACCTTTTTCTATGTAATTAACATTATTTGTTAATAAATAGCAAATTGTGCCTTTATTGAAATCAATTGCTTGTGTTTTTTTTTACTTTGGATTCTACATAGTTTTACTGATCTTTGTCTGTCCCTAGACTGATACCACATTATCTTGATTGCTGTAGCTTTACAGTTAAGTCTTCAAATAAGGTAAATCCAGTTGAGAAAATTTTAAGAGCTTTGAGATTTTTAAATTTCATGTGTTACTGAAATCTGGGAATAAGATCCGTAATTTTCCTTAGATTCCCAAATGTATCTTCTACTCCCAAAAAACTTAAGATACACTGTAGTATAAAGTTAATATATCTCTTTTTTGAATTATTTGGTGGTAAGTTTCATGAAAGTTGCAGGTTAAAAGAAGTTTCATCAAAAATTAATTTCCTTATAAGAAATAGATGAGATATTCTAATAGGTTGCATAAAGTGTCAACCATTTCCATTTTCTTTTTTTTTTAAATCATATTGTAAAAGTACTAACTGTAATCAAGATATATGTTGGTGACTGGATGTATCGTTTGGTGCTGGAATGCTTGCCTATATATGTGAGACCCTGGATTAAATATACAGCACTACAGGGAGAAAATAAAAAAAAGATGTGTAGGAGGGAAAGTGAGTAAGTGTATTTATTAAGATTTTTACTCACCAAAGTAAGTCACTGAAAATGTCAATTTGGCTTTGGAAGATAAAAGTTCACAGTAGCAGCTATGTTATTCTCCATTGTAAGAGTTCATTTGTTTGAAACCTGTATCATATTCTGTGACATTTCAGAATTAACACTCTTTTTAATTTTAGAGGCATCATTAAACTTGTTATGATTTTGCTAAGGATAATTAGAAGGTGGTGGTTCATATTTCTACCTTTTTGCAGTGGACCATAGACCCCTTGCCCTGTTAGATTATACTGGTGATAGCTTTTACTGCTAAGCCTAGAGCCATTCCTACAATACTAAAGGGTATTTTTAGTTATGATTTTCACTTAAGAATTAAAAAACAAAGAAGCAGGAAATACATGTAAGTGAAGTGAAGCCTAAGTCTGGAATAACTGAATTGAACAGGGTCGTGTGATGATTGAGGAGGTAGAAATTATCTAGACCTTTGCTCATGTTGTAAGAAAGGTTCTAATTTTGTTTTTCCACCTTGCAGATTTTGAAACAGCACTTCCAGGGAGGGAGAAACATTTTAACAGATGGTTTTCAGCTGTTGTTATGTTAGTGTTTAAAAAAAATAATAAGGTACCCATCTCATTGTAAAAAATACTTGGAGTTTAAATTGAGAAATACTCATTTTGGTTTTATGTTCTTGTACTACATATATAAGACTTTTAAATTAATACCAGACATTTTTTACTCTCTATTTTCAGAATAACTTAATTAAAATAAAATTTTGATGCTTAAAATTAGTCACTTTGAGCATTTTAAGCAGTTTAGCATACTGACTGGTATTATTCCTCCATTGACCTAATATTTCCTGCCTTGAAGTAATTGTTTTGCAAAATAAGTTTTTGGTTGGACTTATAGATGTATTTTTAATATTAAAGGGTATTTTGAGTCTCAGCAGTAACATTGTAAAGTTATTGGACTTATGCTTTTCTGTACAAAATACCTGACTTACTCCTTTTCCTGTTTCATGGTTCATACTAAGAAATCTCTCTGTTTAGAGGGGGAGAAAATCAAAAAATTACTAATACAACAGTCTTAAGTAGATGTGATTATTTTTAAAGGGTTCTTTTTAGCCTAGTTACTGGTAATGTATAAAGGGAATTTAATTCCCATTATTAAAAATATTCTGTATTTTTTATGAATACCAAGCAATTACTGCTTTTGTACCATTTTTTAAATTGTAAAAAGATGAAATACCATTGTAAATTACTCCTAAATAACTCTAAATTGGTTTTTGTTTTTGACACTAGGGATTGAACCCTGTGCTTTGTACACTCCAAGCAGGCACTTTACCATTGAGCTGTACCTCAAGTCTTATTTTTTAATACATTTAATACTATACATCCAGAGAACTTCAGATAGGGAACAAAATAAAATTCAGAGTAGTCCTTGCATTCCTATTGTAGAGCCATTGAAAGAGTTCATTTTCTCTTAGGTTGTATATGACTGCCTCTAACATTGATTCATTCCAGTCTTATTACACATGCCTTCTCCTATTAACAGAAACTTACACAACCTGAAGTAAATTTCAGTGTGTATGATTCAACTCAATACTTGTCTTTCACTGGCATCTCTTGATTCCCCACCTTCTTTAAGTTACACACTGAACTTGGTAACCCAAATGTGTCATGTGGATCCTAAGAGTGGTATGAGAATAAGGTGAGATGATGAATAGTAAAAACCTTCACAAAATTAAAGTACTATTAATTATTTTTCTGATTTTCAAAACAGGAGGTAAACATATTTCAGATTTTCCTCCAGAAATTTTTTAAAAATTTTTTTAAAAGTCCAGTGACATACTTAGCGCAGGTGCCTAGTAGTTAAGAACTTTTAGCAGTCTTTATGACTGACCTCTTAGAACTGTTTGAATGTTGACTACATTTCACTAATGTTGTCTTTAAACTGCTTTTGTATTAAATACAAAAGGGCAACATATTGATATATTGGGTAAGCAATCTATGGGAAAGAGGTAAAACCTTTTAATATGGCAGCAAAAAGATTGTATGTTAGGGCTTTTAGGGGGAATAGTAAACATGATTTGTGTTTTGGCATTTTCATAACTGTGGTCACCATTTATTTGCGCAGTCACACAAAACTACATTGGTGACTTTTACACTGAATCATGTCATAGGACACATATTCATGAATTCAGTAAATCTCTGAGTACCTGCTATATCCCAGATAGTACTCAGAGTACTTGGAAGTATGTTTGAAAAGAAAAGTCTCTGTTCTTATCTAGCCACATTCTTTTGCAGCTGTTAGGAGACTTCAGGGCAGACAAACCATAGACACACAAAAAAGAAATTATGTAATATGTTTGAAGGTAAAAATTACTATGGAAAAATGAAAGTAAAGCAGATTGGAGTTGTGGGATGTAGATTGCCATTTATAACAGGGAAATCAAAGTAGACCTTAATTGAGAAGGAGACATTTGACAAAAATTTTCAGAAGATCAGGAAAAAGTTCACAGGTTCTCTTGACAGGAATGTGCCTTCCTAATTCAAGACACAAGGAGACCAAGGTTACTAGAGTAACTCAAATACTGAAAGGTGAGTAGTAGGAGATGAATTTCCAGTGGGGTGGGGGAATAGCCAAGGGCTATTGTAGAGACTGATTTTGTGCTAAAGGGTAGCTAGTTGGTGCATACCCATAATCCTAGCAGTTCAGCAGGCCTAGGTAGAAGGACTACAATTTCCAGGCCAACCTGGGCAGCATAGCTAGACCTATTTAAAAAACAAAAAGAGTATGTAGCTGAAAGTAGAGTGATAGTGGTTCAATCCTCAGTACCACAAAAAAAAAATTAAAAAAAAGATTTAAAAAAGAAAGGGAAACTGCTCAGGGTTTAGCAGCCAGAACTGAGTGACATGATCTCACTACATTTTAACAGGAGTACTGTGGTTGTGGTATAGAAAATAGAATGTAACTTGGCAGGATAGAAACTGGGGGACTAGGGTCAGGCCAGAGTGGTGCAGTAGAAGCATCAACTGGTCACATGTGGAATGTTTTCAGAGTAGGTCCAGTGGGATTTGTTGATAGATTGAACTTGAGGTATGCAAGAAAAAGAAGTATTAAGGGTAAAGGAAAAGACAGGCAGAAAATTCAGTTTGGGATCTGACTGTGGTGGCACATGCCTTTAATCCCAGTAACTCAGGAAGCTAAGATCAACTCAGGAGGCTAGAATCACAAGTTCAAGTCCAATCCCTGCAACTTAGTGAGACCCTGCGCCCCCCCCCAAATAAAAAAGATGGGATATTCTGGGTTCAATTCCCAATACCTCCACCACCCAAAAAATAAATATGCTGTTTGGAGCTCTCTAAGGTGTTGAGTAAGTAGTTGAATATGTGACTCTTGAATTTTGGAGTGGGAATATGTGACAGAGTTTACCATACCCATGTCTCATTTTCTTCTTGGTATACAGCTAGACAGTATTTCTCTCTTGCTTACAGTTAGTTGTCATATGATTGAGTTCTAGCTAGTGAAATGTGAACACAAGTGATACGTACCATTTCTAGGTCTGTCTGTACAAATACCCTCCATCCTGTTGTCTCCTGGCTGGCTGGAAAAGAAATGATTACCAGAATACCAGAATATGTTGACAGTTATGTGTTAGAAATGATAGGTTGTCCACAGCATAGTTTCCAGAATGTGGGGAAAACGACCACCCTGCTAACCTGCTCAGTCACCTAGTACTATTAGATAACTAAGAAATACAATATATAGTGTTTGAGTTCTTATCATTTTGGGGTGTTATAGCAGTTAACCTATCCTAAATTAGGGAATTTAGATGGTATTTAAAGCTATGATAGTGATGTTTGCCCATCAAGGGGATGAGTATAGAAAGGAAAAAGAAGAGATCCAAAGTTGGATAAAAGAGTTAAGAACCTGAGAAGGAGCATCCAGTGAGTTAGGAAATCAGATAAAGTAAGTTTATTAATAGGGAGAGGTCAAGTGTGAAATTCTGCTGAGAGACCAATTAAGATAAAAAGTTGGGAATGTATCATGGAGTTAACAAAGTGGCATTATTCCTCTGGTCTACACAAGAATAAAGCTAAGGGAGTTTATTTTATTTATTTTTTTTTGACTGGAGTGATTTTAAGAAAGAAGGGGAAAAGAAGATAGTGCTATATGGTTTGGATGTGGTTTGTCCCCCACAAGTTTGTGTACTTGATCCCTAGTGTGGTGCTGTTGAGGTGATAGAACCTTTAAGAGGTTGGACCTTGGACTGGGTATGTAGCTCAATAGTAGAGTGCTTATCTAGTCCTGGGTTCAGTCCCCAGCATCAGGAACAAACAAAATAAAAACAGATATGGGGCTTCACTGTATGAAATGTGTTAATGCTATCTCAAGAACAGCAAGGATACCCCTCTTTGTCTTGACCCCCTTCTGCATGCTGCCAGTTCCCTTTCTGCTTCTGTGCCACATTGTGATACAACTTGATTCTCTCACCCATGCTCATGTTTTTTGAACTTCCCCTACCCACCAGAATTGTGAGTTGAATAACCCTTTTTATTAGTTATCCAGCATTGGGTATTTGTTATAGGAACACAAAATGGAATAAAACAGTAAGGGAAGTAGGGTCAAGAAATTTTTTCGATGATGAAAAAGTAAGGGCATAATGTACCAGAAATGAACCATTAGATAGTAAAACATCAATGATTTCAAGATGAGGTAATTGCTGAAGCAGAGTCTCTGAAGAGGCAAGAGAGAAAAGGATTCAGTGCACAAGAGATTTCAGTTCTATTGACTTTCAATACAATACTTCATGATCGCAGGAAATAAGGCAAAGTATGTGCTAATAAGTTGTGCTAGTTCAGAAGATAATGATGGTTGGAGTCTGATATGGTCTCTTGCAGTTGTTTCAGCCTTTTTCCCTTAAGGAAGTAAGGTTATCAGCCTGGAGTAATAATTTGGAGATATGGTATTTTAAGGTGGGAAATGAGTGTGTTAAAGTTTTTTTAGCAGCATGAGAGTGAATTGAGTAGTGACAAGTGGTAAAATTGATAAGCAACATTAAGTTATGGAATGTCTGGACAGCGTTGTGGATCTCCTGACTTCTTGGTGTAGGTCCTCAGATCAGAGTTAAATGTAACTTGTCAAGGCAGTTTAACACAGTATGAGTCATTCTCATTTTGCATCAAACATAGTATCATTGGGAAATAGAACATGAATTATTACTTCTTCTTGCAGCATCTGCCATTATCCTGCCATGAATTTAAGCTAAATTTGCAGAGAGCTGATAACTGATTTTTTGAAAAGTTTTCCTTCATTCTCTATTAGATATTTATTGTTTTGTCTATGTAGATAAAACAAATCACTGCTGTCTGACTTTTTTATTCTATACAGTGATGTTATTGCTATTGTTACTTTTTAACTCTTCAAATTTGACTTGTCTTAGCCCATACTTTTTCTACTGCCTGAAAGACAATTTGTCACCCATCCTAGTCCTCCAAACCTTTCAGACTTAACTCACCTACCATTTGTTGTAGAAGGCCTTCATAACCTCTAAGGCCTAATTTTTTCTCTCCTTTTATAGCATCTCAGAATTTACCTATATCATTTTACTCACCATTGTATTGTTTTTTGTTGGTGTTCATTTCTTCCTGACTGGTACTGTTCAGTCATACTTTCAGTGACAATGGGAATGTTCTTTGTCATCCAGTGAGGTAGACACCAGCCATATATGTATGTGATTATTTTGCACTCAGAATTTGCACACTAGAACTGAGAACTCAATTATTTTTAAATTTGAATTAAATGGTCACATGTAGCTAGTGATCACCTTGATCAGTGCAACTCTATACATTTATTTATTTATTTATTTATTTATTTATTTATTTATGAGAAAAGAATCTTTGTTGCCCCGACTGGTCTAAAACTCCTGGAGTTGATCAGGTCTGCCTCAGCCTCCTGAGTAGCTGAGGCTATGGATACACAATACCCAGTTTCTCTACCCCATTAAAGTTGAGAATCATGTGGAATTCATATTTAATTTATTATTGCTTAACATCAGACTACTGCTACTTAAATAACTGAATGCCTTTTCAGTACTCTTGGTCAAAATACTTACCACTCAGCTGGAATGTGGCAATTTGCTTTCCTAAAACTTCTGTCTTTAACCAGTTTTTCAGATTGTTTTTAGAACTACATTGACTTATGCAGCACTAAGTTCTTTAGTCCTGTAAAGTTAAGGGATCATGTTCCCCATTAGGACTGAAAGATTGCATACCATATGATTATTTCAAAGATTGTCTGAGGGCTGGGGAGTGCTGAAGAAGCAGTTCATGGGCCCGGCTTAGTTTGTGAGGCACTTTCTGCTTCAACCAAAACACTCCTACTTCATAAGCTAATATACTGGAATTCTGCTTGATTTCATTTGAAGAGTGGAAAAGGGCTTGTAAAAGATAAATGTGGTGTGTGTGTGTGTGTGTGTGTGTGTGTGTGAGAGAGAGAGAGAGAGAGAGAGAGAGAGAGAGAGAGAGAGAGCACACACGTGTGTACATGTACAAGCATGTGTGTATGTGTGATGCTGGAACCAGATCCCAGTTTCATATATGCTAGGCATGTGCTCTACACTGAGAGCATCCCTAACCCCAAAGATAACACTCTTAATTAAGGTGACCAGTCATGCACATGGTAGCATATGATTTAGATGGAGAATTACTAAATGCTATAGGAGTTCAGAAATAAAAGACTATTTGGGGCTAATGGCATCTTGATATGAAGTAATCTAGGCAGGTAGAAGAAAGACAAAAGGGTGAAATAGTGGAAATCATATTTACAAAGCATTAGAGTTTCAAGTACATATAATAGCTTTTGGTTAAGGAATATAACAATCTGATTATCATTGCAAATTCTATGATGTAAAATTTGACTAAATTAGATGGGACTGAATGATGGAAAAGAATGATAAACTGAAAAAAAAGTGCACTTTCTATTGTATGCAGTGGGGTAAAATCTTTTGAGGTGTTTTGTTTGTTACCAAGATTGGAGAAAGGGACACTCTCAGCATTTAATGAACAAGATCCAGGGTAGTCAGCCATCCCACAATACTCAGAATAGTCTGCACATTTAAAATTTATTGCAAATAACTACATGATTTGCTGGATTTCAAGGATGTGGGTGAAAAAATAATTATAATGATCTGAGCTTAGAAATTTAACTCTATTTTATGTACAAGGCATTTGTAGAGTACACAAAATTTCAGGAATTCAGATGTTATGTATGTTGAAGGAAGATTAAAGTTTTATCTTTGAAAACTTTATCAAGAGTTCTTCATCTCTTTAGAGGATGTGGGGGGAAAGGTACCCTCATACATTGCTGGTGGGAACTGCAAATTGGTGCAACCACTCTAGAAAGCAGTATGGATATTCCTTAGAAAACTTGGAATGGAACCACCAATTGACCCAGTTATCCCACTCCTCAATTTATACCCAAAGGACTTAAAATGAGCATACTACAGTGACACAGCCACATCAGTGTTTAAAGCAGCTCAATTCACAATAGCTAGATTGTGGAAGCAACCTAGATGCCCTTCAACAGATGAATAAATAAGAAAAATGTGGTACATATACACAATGGAATATTACTTAACATAAAGGATGAAATTATGGCATTTGCCAGTAAATGGATGGAATTGGAGACATTATGCTAAGTGAAATAAGCCAATTCCCATAAGCCAAAGGCCAGTTGTTCTCTCTGATGCTGACTCACAGTGTGTGTGTGGGGGTTCCCCAGACTGGAAAGGGAAGAGTCAGGGGAAGGGGGATGGGAATAGGAATGAGTAGAATAAATTGGAAATAACTTTCCTATATTCTTATATGAATCCATGACCAGTGTAACTCCACATCATGTACTCCATGTATATATGATATGTCAAAACACATTCTATAGCTATGTGTACCTAAATAGAAAATAGAGAAGGTCTTCCAAAGGAAAAAATACTTCACCTGAGAACAAAACCAAAGGCTCAGTGTTCTCTCTGCTATGTGGATGCTAACACACAATTTGGGAAGGGGGGGTTGAGTACAGACACACTTTGGTAGACAGAGGGGAATGCAGGGAGGGAGGATGAGAATGGGAAAGGTAGTAGAATAAATCAGACATTATTTTTCTGTGTTCATATATAAATACATCCTGGTGCAACTCCACGTAATATACAACCACAAGAATTGGAAGTTATACTCCATGTATGTATGTCAAAATACATTGTACTATCATGTATAACTAGAAAGAACAAATAAAAAATTTTTAAAAAGAAAATTATGTAATTGATGGCAGCACCACTTGTTCAGTGTTTGTGACTCAAATATTCTTCCCTTCAGTCTAAAGTTGTAGCTCTCATAGTCATAGTGGTTCTATGTATAATATAGAAGCAAGCAACCTTTATGCTGTTTATCATAATAATTGTTTATACATTTTTAAATATAAAATATTTTAAATTTTCAAACAAATATAAATTGATTTCTTTCATATTGGTCACAGTATTAAGTAGTAGGTTTTACAAATTGTACTTAGGCAGATGATCTCTTAATTTCATTTAGGACAGTTACAGGAATTATCCCTAAATAGTTGTTATAAAAAGGGGAAATCAATTTCTGTTCTCTAATGGTGGACTGGATCATTATGACAAACCTTTCTGATGAATAACTAACCTAAAAATCTTTTTTTTTTTAATTTTAACTTGAAGAGCTGAAAAGATAATGGGGAGCTGTCAGGCCAGTTCTAGGAAATAGCAGGAACCAAAGAAATAAGTGAAGAATCAATTGGGTTTTGCCCTAAGGGTAGTTTCTAGTATATACATGTTTATATTTGGGTTTGGTAGATTTTTATATAGTGAAGAGGACAGAATCATGGCCTAACATTCATCTAAAGTCAGTGTCAGAAAGAACAATCTCATTGTTAGATGGATCCCCAAGGATTATTATTAGGTTATCAGCAAAACAGAACTAAATTGTTTACCCATTCTTGTACTCAGGGATCAAAGGGAAGGTTGAATGGGGCAGGGGAAGAGATTAAAGTAAGAAAAACAAGTCTTTCAAATTGTGAGGACAGTTTTAGCCTTCACACTGATTTGCTGCCCAGGTTTGCTGTGCATGGTCCATTAAACCTCAATCCATTTATCATGATTCTTAGTTTCAGACTAATTGTGTTCCCAAGGCCTGGCAGAAGGAAAAGCAAATAATTTGTGGAGAAAGACCTTTCATTCTCAGGGAATTACTATCAATAATTTTTCAAAGACAATGAATAGTATGTTCTCACAAGTAACCAAGCATAGTAAAAAGTAATAATAAGCAAAATTATGTATAATTATAATAGACTACATGTAATCTATTTGTAGAATTATTTGAGCAGTATAATTTGTGCAGTTTTCTTAATGTACTTAAAAGTAATCTTTTAAAAATAGAAAATAACCAAGCATGCATTAAGATGGCATTATGAATAAGAAATAGAGCAGAAATAGATACACAAAATCCTTAGATACTGTAAATATGAGATGAATTTAAAACAATTGCTGTTGAATTTAAAGAATTGAAGACAAGCAAAGAAGAAGAGACTATAAAGAATGACTTCCTAGACTTGTGAGGAAAAAATGAATTGCAGAAATGAAACTACTGTACACCAAATAAACCTAAGTGAAAGACTTAACAGAATGTACTTAGCTGAAGAACAAATTGGTTTGACTAGAAAATAAGGTAGAAGAGGCTTACCAGAATACAATCCTGAGCATCAGAAAGCTGTAAAATACTGAAGAGAGTTTAAGAGACATAGAAGACAGTGAGACTTGACATTTAATCAGAGCTCGGGAAGGAGCTGAGGAGAAAGAGATTAGTGCAGCGGTAATATAGATGAATGGGTAAAGAAACTGGCATATATGCACACAATATGGCATTTGCAGATAAATGGGTGGAATTGGAGAATATCATGCCAAGTGAAATGAGCCAATCCCAAAAAACCAAAGACCAAATGTTTTAGCTGATAAGTGGATGATGATATATAATGTGGATGGAGGGGGGGAGTGAGAGGAGAATGGAGGAACTTTAGATTACATAGAGGAAAATGAGAGGGAAGGGAGGTATGAAAAATGGTGGAATGAGACAGACACGATTATCCTATGCTCACTTAGAATGGGGGCAGAATGGAGGTTCACTGAATTGGAAAGGGAGGAGATGTAGGAAGCAAGAGGGGTTGGAAATGGAAGACAGTAGAATGAATCGGATCCACCATTCCTGTGTTCATGTTATTACCTGACCAGTGTAATTCCACATCAAGTGCAACCACAAAAACGAGAAGCTATAATCCATGTATGTATAAAATGTCAAAATACTTTCTATTTATTCATGTATAAGTAAAAAGAACAAATAAAATATTTTAAAAAGAAATGCATTGAATTTCTAACCATTTAAATAATAAGAAATCCATACCCAGACAAATCATAGTAAAACCACACAAACCTTAAAAGAAGGAAAGAAAACATATTAAAAGCAGCCAGAAGCAAAGATTGTCTTCAAAGGAGAAACTATGGACTGACAGCCAACTTTTCAACATAAACTCATACATTCTCAAAATAATTGTCAATTGAAAGAAAATTCTGAAGTATTCATTAGGTGGAAAGATTTAAGATAAAGATCTGAAATGCAAAAGGGTGTAAAGAGCAGAGGGTGACAAATATGAGTTGTATTGAAATAAACTAACTTTAAAATATTGGTAAGACCTTAATTAAGTATGACACAAGAAGTATTGAGACTTTTATGTTGTCTGGGAGATAGGTGTATGTCCATTGTAACTACTAAAGCAAGAAAAAGAAACTTAGAAAACAAAAGGATTGGAAAAGTAGAAATGAAACCATTCATGGACTACAGACTATATATTTAGAAAGTCTAAAATACAAATGTTAATGCATTCAAAGGTAACTTTATTACTGTATACTGGCAATAAATAGAAAGGAAAAATCTTAAGTCATAATCAATGACAATAGCATTAAAAGAGATATTCCTAGAAATCTAAAATATGACTTAAGATTTAAAGCCTTATTGAAACAAATTATAAAAGACTTAATGGTTGGTGCCATATGCCATGTCATAGATTCTGCAATGTACAGATACTTACCTTCCCCCAATGGATTTATATAATCCCGGTCAAAATTTTAATAGGGTGATTTTGGGTACAGAGTTGGTGTTGTGTTTTGGTGGAAAATCTGATTCTAAAATTCTATGGAAGATAAATTAAGGGCCTGAAACAGCCAAAACACTCAAAGAAGAATAAAATAGAAAGACTTAAATCAATTATTAAAACTTACTGCAAATAAGTAAGTAAATAAGACACTGTCATGATAGTCTGCTTATAGATGGACAGTAGAATAGAAGACAATCTATGTGCCTGGGTTACTTTGATAAATGATGAATATATGCTGGTGGTAATTAGAGAATGCCTTTTTAATTAAATGGTTCTGGAAAAATTGAGAAAGATCAGACTGTTCATAAGGTTCATAAATCCTGGGTAGATTAAATGAAAATAATAAAGTTTTTTGAAGATTATATGAGAAAATGTTCTAGCCTATTTATTTAGAGAGGTTATTAGAAAGCTAACTTTTTCATTAAAGAAGTCATAGATTCTGAATTGTACCATTATTTTTGTATCTCTAAAGTAAACTGCTGCCATGAATGCTAATAATATAAAGTGTACCTCAATTTTCACATTTTTCATCTTCTAACATCTTAAAAACAACAAAATGTAATGCATTTCCTAAATTTTCTTATATCTTTTGGGGGTATAACTTAGGGTCTATCCTCAGTGAGATGCATTCTCACAATTGGGAAGGCACAGAAGGTGGCTTTCTTTTTACTGCTGTTTTGACTGGTTGGCATGGTTGTGAGATCTGTTTAGAAGCAGTTGAGGTAGTTAGACTAACTATTCCAGTGTTCACTACCAACCTTTTGGGGATGAAAAGCCAATAATATCAGCAGTGGCCTCAGCTTTGGGACCTCTGGTTCTCAGAGTATCCTTTATCTGAGTTCAGTGACTGACTTGCAATTCTCAATTGTTCCATTATTTTGAATGACTTATAAGCATCTTAGTTCTTGTATTAAATGGTTTTCTAGTTGAAATATCTACACTGATGTTTAAATTTTTTTTTCTGCCCTGAAATCTAATTAATAACATTTTATTGACTTAGGGGGAGTCATTTAATTTTGAGGGGGTTCTGGGGATTAAGCCTAGGGGTACTTTACCATTGAGCCACATCCCCAGCCATCTTTTATATTTTATTTTGAAACAGAGTCTCACCAAATGGTTGAGGGTCTCACTAATTTGCTCAGGCTGACCCAAAATTTTAATCCTCCTGCCTCAGCCTCCTAAGTTGCTGGGATTATAGTTTTGTGCCACTATGCATAGCTATTAATGTTTTTTGTTGTTGTTGTTTGTTTGCTTATTTGTTTTTTGTGGTGCTGGGGATTGAACCCAGTGCCTTGTTTATGCTTTGCAAGTATTCTACCACTGAGCTTCAACCCCAGCCATAATTTTTTCATGGTTTTTAAAATTGTGATAAAATGTACATAACAAGATTTTTATCATTTTAACCATTCATATGTGTATAATTCCATGGCCTTAAATACTTTTTAAATACTGTATAATTATCACCATTATTTATACCCCAAATTTTTCATCTTCCCCAACAAAAACTCTGTGCTCTTTAGTCATTGGGGAGATGCACATCAAAACCATAGTGAGCTGGCACTTTACACTTAGTAGAATGCTGTGTTAAAGATAGAAAAAGAATGGGGCTGGGGTTGTGGCTCAGTGGTAGCATGCTCACCTAGCATGCATAAGGTCCTGGGTTTGATTCTCAGCACTACATAAAATAAAGGTATTGTGTCCACCTACAACTAAGGGGAAAATATATATAAGTATATATAGAGAGATTGAAAAAGGAAAATAAGGTTGGTGAGGATCTGGAAAAATTGGAAACCTCATGCCTTATAGGTAAAATCATGCTACTGCTGTGGAAAATAATTTGGTGGTTTCTCAAAAAGCTAAACATAGAATTCCTCTACAACCCAACAATTGTAGTATTACAATCGAAAGAACTGGAAACAGACTTGGGCAAATAGTTGTAAACTAATGTTCATTGCAACATTATTTATAAAAGCCAAAAGTAGAACCCACCCTGTCCATCAGCAGATAACAAAATGTAGTATATATGTATAATGGAATATTATTCAGCTATAAAAAGGAATGAAGTTCTGATATGTGCTGTGATGTGGATAAACTTTGAAAACATAGTAAAATAAGTTAGATGTAAAAGGATGAGTATTATATGATTTTCATGTAATAAATTATCCAGAATAGGCAAATTCTAGATGCAAAATGGAATATGCTGGGTGTGTACCTCTGTAATAAAAAAAAAAAAAAAACTTACCTGGCTAGCATGTATGAGACCCTTATTCAATCCCTAGCATCATAAAAAGAAAAAAAAGGGGGGGGGGAGAAAGTAGAATAGAAATTGCCAGAAGGTAGGAGAGAGGGAGGAATGGGAGTTAGTACTTAATATTAGGAAGATCAGAATTTAATATCAAATAGAACCTAGTCTCAACTCTTAAATAGTACAAAATGTCTTCTGTAGTATTCACAAATGCTTAGGCATTCAATTGAATGTCCTTAATAATAAAGCAACTCATTACTCTGTTAAATGTTTTTACTGTTAATAAAGATATCTCCTGATATGGAGCCCAGATATACCTTCCTTTAATTTCTATTTAGATTTCTATCATCATCCCAATTTAGTTTCCTGGAACAAAATAGAACAGTCTGTCTCCTTTCTATCATGTATTTTCACCCCTCATTTTTTTTTTAACACACACACTTCAGGACATTTCTTTGACACTGGTTTCTTGCTCTTTGCTTTCAAATGTATTGAGGCCTTCTCACCCCAATCCCAACAACCTTCCCTTGATTGCTACTGCCTTGAGCTTATGTTTTCTCCTCCTGATACTTACTGAATGCTCTCAGTGCACATTCATATCATAACAGTTTGACAGTCTTCTTACACTCCACAGAATCTGTTCTTTGAACAACCAGGCTACTTTTTGAGCTCTACTGTCAGTCCTGTATTTCCAGTTGTCTCTTGGGCATATTTACATGAATGTCTCACTGACACCACAAAGTCAGCAAGTCCCATACTGAATGAGTTATCTTCCTTTTAAATTACATCTTCCATTTTCCTTATAATGCTCTCCTCCTGTTCTAATTTGTGCTTGAAACCCCAGAGCATCTCTGTTTCTGTCTTCTTGTTTTTGCTATGCAGCTATCTCTCAAATTCTTTGGATTTCCCCTCTGCTATTCATCTATTTTTTTCTTCCTCTGCTGTTACTTTTATTTAGGCCCTGATTATGTCTCTTTGGAAGATACTAATTTTTTATCTTTTTGGTGCCAGGTATTGAACCCAGGATTGCTTAAACACTGGGCAGCATCCCCAGCCCTTTTTAATGTTATATTTACAGATAGGGTCTTGATGAGTTTCTTAGGGCCTTACTAAGTTGCTGAGGATTGCTTTGAATTCACCATCCTCCTGCCTCATCCTCCTAAGCTGTTGGGATTAAAGTTGTGAGCCACCATGCCTTGCTCCCTAATATTAGTCTTCTATTATTTTTGTCCTGTCCTTAGTTAACTCCATTTTTAATTCATTGCATATACTGTCAGATAAATCTTCCTAGACACTTAAAGTATAGCTCTGGTCATATACCCACTTGCTCAAAAATATTTACTAACATCATCTTGTCTGCAAATTAAAATTCTTCACCTTGACATTCAAAACTCTCTTATTTATTTATTTATTTTTTATTTATTTATTTATTTTTGTGGTGCTGGGGATTGAACCCAGGGCCTTCTGCTTACGAGGCAAGCATGCTACCAACTGAGCTATATCCCCAGCCCCAAAACTCTCTTGACCTAATAACTGCAGCCCTATCTTCTTCTGCTCTTCCTATGTTATATTGCTGGTACAAACCTGTAAAGTAATACTTTAGAGTTCTGAACATTGAGTTTTGCTATGCTTTGTTTCCCTTCTTTGTCAGTTGATTTACTTGAAATGGCCAAGTCTTTCCCTCTCTATCCTATCCCTGCAGTCCATTCCTCTCTATTTTCCATGTAGTCTTCTCAGTCCTTTTATGTGTAATGATAAAGTAGAAAAAAAGTAGGATGTGATTTGGACATATTTATATATATTTTAGCCTCTTTTCCTGATCTGTAAGATGATGAAAGTAGTGTCTCCTTACAGGTATTGACTTTTCTAAGACTGTGACCTTCAGGTCAGTAAGGACTATCAATGTCCAGTACACCACGTGATGTTACTCCGAGACTTTTATAAAATGCGTGTTTAAAGAATAAGTGATAATGAATCTTGATATTTGGCCTATTGCTCATTAAATGGCAGTTCTTTTCTTTATAAGATAGTTTATAGTGTACAGACATTGTCTATGTTTATTTATTCCCATTTAGTATAGAGATCAAATATTGAGATTCTTTGTACTGGATTGTATGCTGGGTACTGGGTTATAGAAATGAATGTAAGCTCCTGGAGCTTACATTCTAATGGTAGAAGCAGACAAATCAAGAATTAAGGACAGTGTACTATAATGAAAATGTGCCCCATATGCAGAAGGGAAGAGGGGCACATAATTCAAAATTGGGAGGTAATGGAGGACAGAAATATTTCCTAGGAAAGGAGATGCTTAAATTTAAAATTTTTTTCATCCCAGCCCTTTTTATTTTCATTTTGAGACAGATTCTCACTAGGTTTCTTAGGATCTTGCTAAATTGCATAAGCTTGCCTCAAACTTGTGATCCTCTCAAGTCCCTGAGATTACAGGAATGTGCCAGGCAAATTTTAAATATTTAAGATGTGCAGGACTCTTAAAAAGAAGAATGGTTAGACTTTATGGAGAGATATAAAAAGGCACCTAAATAAATGGTGTCACATACTATGTACTAGAATGAATTAAAAGACTGATAAAAATATTTTTCTTAAATTGATAGATTTATTGAAATCTAAATTCACATTCCTATAGACTTTTCTATTGAACTTGGCAACCTAATGGAACAATTTCTGTAGAAGTAGAAAGGAGCAAGAATAGAATCTTTATAAAGTAATGTGGGAAGACTTCTTTAATTCATCATCTCAGTCAACAAATTTTGACTGTTATAGCTAAGCACAGCTGGGATATGGTTATTACCTGGGTGAAGATAGCCCTGTTTCCCATCCAGAGCCCATATTTGAATCTACTTGTAGTGATATCTACAATGTTTAATAGACCACTTTCTAAAATATCAGGTAAATGCCAAGACTACCAACGAACATATCACTCCAGTTTTATTATTTGAATTTTATGTTTAAAATTTTCCTTATATGTGTTGGGTTTTTTCCCTATACATTTTATGTAATTGGTTTTTGCTCATTTCTCTTTACAGGAGGAAGCCTAGAACTAGAGGTTTTGATTTAAATAAATCTCAAATATAGTATCAGTTGGGTCACAACTTTGTGAGAAGTAGGTGGGCTTGGAGAAGAATATATGACTGAGTGGTATCTGAAGAGGTGTCCCACTTTGGGGTAAAAGGGAGGATGATGACCTGGAGGGTCTCACAGGCATGGAGTTTGAGTTGCAGCCTGTACAGTATCTGAGTGACTGATAAAAAGAGAAGATGAATAACAAAATTACAGGTAATACAAAATGGGAAGATGTTAGTAATCAATTTTAAATGCTTATTGGGAGTAGGTGGGTGGACATATGCTATGACACTTATTGAAACAGTTATTTACTGTGTTGAATAAATGAAGTCAGGACCTGCCCCCCAACACACACCAGTTACTATAAATAAAAATCAGTTCCTAGATTAAATATGAAAAGGTAATCTGAGAAAGCTTTTACACAAGTAAAAATGCCTAATTTTACAAGCTCAAGACAAGAAAATGATTTCTTTTTCCTTCTTTTAGAACTGGGGATTGAACCCATGAGTGCTCTACCATTGAGCTACATTGCCAGCCTTTTTTTTTCTTTTTTTTTTTTTTCATTTTGAGATGCTCACTAAGTTTTCTAAGCTGTCCTCAAACTTGTGATCCTCCTGCCTCAGCCTCCTGAGTAGCTGGGATTACAGGTAGGTGTTACCACACCTTGCTCTTTGGGGGCTGGGAACTGAATCCAGGGCCTCAAGCATTTCAACAACTGAGCTACTCCCCCAGCTGAAGAAGAGATTTAGCCACAAAATTTTGATAAAATTTGACTTAAAAATAGAAACTTGTATTCATTGAGACCTTATCTGTAAAGGTGACCCTCACCTGGAGGTCTTTAGTCCTGGCTGGACTGGGTGAGCACCCGGAGGTGTTTTCCCTGGATGAGGCTACCAATTATTCTGCTGCCCCTAACACTGCTGTTACTGTTGCCCTGAGCTCTTCTGTGTGGGTGCTGCTTCCACCAATGCTGTTGCTGCCAACCCTTTTTCTTTTTTTCTTTCTTTTTTTTTTTTTGTGGTGCTGGTGATTGAACCCAGGGCCTTGTGCTTATGAGGCAAGCAATGCCAACCCTTTTTCTAGGTGCCACTGTGGGTGGCCTGCCACCTGCTGCCACTGCAGATGACCTGCCACCCACTGCTGCTGCCACCCAGAGGTCCACTGCCACAGTACCTGCAGGTTTGGTTACATCTGGCTCCCTCCATCTTGGAATGCTGGCCAGTGCCTGGGGAGCCAGGGTGTTGGTTTGCTGTCACCTCCAACTCTAGTCACAGACACCTCTGGGGACACCAACTGGAACTTAGAAGTTCAGTGTCAGAGTGCCTGCAGGTTTGACTGCATCTGGAGTCTTCTTATTGGGAATGCTGGTGGCCATCACCTTGAAGCTTCTTTTCAGGGTTACTCCTCTATGTATGCCCAACCCTGGTGTTCTCTCTGCTAATTGGAATAGCACTGAGACCTTGGAACTGCAATGTGGCCAAGCCTGGGGTATCTGAAGCCCATATCTGTGGGATAATGACTGGGTCTGCATGGGCTGGTCTGGGCCTGGAAGTCCCATGATGAATGAGAGACAAGATGGAAAAAACTTTGACACAAACAGTTGTTCAGTTTTGCATTGAGCTTTTTTTTTGTTTTGTTTTTGTTTTTAAAGAATTTTTTTCCATCTTTAGCATCTTTACTATTTCTGGGACTGGGTATTTTTCATACATCAATTTGTTGAGGACTGTGGCATATGGATGGTATTTTGAAGTTTTGTTGTGTATTCCTATGTTTTTGAATTTTTTATTGTACGTATTTTTTCTCTCACTTGTCTGTTTTCCTGGATTCTCTGTCTTTTCTCCTCCTAATGGTCAGTCTTTGTCAATTCCTCTTCCACTCTTACTACAGATTTTTGCATCTGGCTTCGCTCTTCTCCCTCTCTCATGAACATCAAGTCCTGCACCACTTTTGTTCTTCGTCCAACATTTAGAATTGTGAGTCCTTTTAGCAAATTTGCTGTGTATCTTATGGACAGCAGTTGAACTTGTCAAGTTTCTGTTTGTTGCAAGAAAACTGTGGAAGTCTTGATAGGATCTAGTGGGTTTGAGGCTCTGTTGTTTACATTCGGTGCTGTTAATGTTGAAGTTAAGGTGCTGGAATCCTTTAGGGACACTATTGGTCTGCAGGATATAATTTGTGCTGCCTTAGATCCATACTGCTAGATGGGAAAACACACAAACAATATGATAAAATAGGGAAATAAAGTGCCCCAAACAAACCAAGATACTCCAATGACAGAATCCACTAACAACAGTAGAAGAAATGTCAGAGAAGGAGTTGAGAATGTACATAAACTGATCTGCAAAGTAAAGGATAGTATAAGGAGTGAAACCAAAGGAAAAAACACAGGAAGCAAAAGATTACTTCAATAGTTAGATTGTTTAAAAAAAAAAAAAACAGAAATCTTTGAAATGAAGAAATCAATAAACCAAATTGTAAATTCAGTAGAAACCATCACCAAGAGACTAGACCACTTGGAAGACTGAACATCAGGCAATGAAGTAAAAATATATAATCTTGAAAATAGAGTTGACCATGCAGAGAAGATGGTAAGAAACCATGAACAGAACATCCAAGAAATATGGTATAACATGAAAAGTTCAAATTTAACAGTTATTGGGATAGATGGAAGTAGTGGAGATACGAAAGGAATGCACAATCTTTTAAATGATATAATATTAGAAAATTTCTGAAACCTAAAGAATGAAATTGAAAATCAAATACAAAAGGCTTACAGAACCCTAAATGTACAAAGTTGTAGCAGACCCATAGTGCCAAGCACAATATAATGAGAATGACTAACACACAATAAAGATAAAATCTTAAAGACCATGAGAGATTTAGGTACAGTTTGATTTATCATTCATTCATACAATATATATTCATTAAGCACTTACATCCTGACCCAGTTTGAGGTAGTATGGCTACCTAGATCAAAACAACTCAATTTTGGTAGGAAAGTAGATGAAACACACACACACACACACACACACACACACACACACACACTTTTCAGACAGTAAGGAAGTATTAAAAATAAAAATGAAAAACAAGTAGTAAGATGCTGTTTTGAATAATCAGGGAAGAGTCAGATGTGATATCTGAGCAGACACTTGAATATCATCAGATACACAGCAGTGCAGATGTCTGGGACAGAGTATTCCAGGTAAGGAAATAGCACTTATTCCTGCAAAACCTGGTTTTGGTCTTGATTGAGGAGCATCCATGGCACTGGGAGGTATGAGTGAGGAGAATGGTAATCAATTAGGGACATGATTAGTAGTAATCAATTATGGCCACTGAAAGGATTTGGGATTTTACCCATGTCATAAGAAAGCCATTGGAAGGTTTTAATCAGAGAAGTAACATGATATTTCTTACTTTGATGAAGGCTTACACTGGCTACTTTTAGAAAATTGATTGCAATTGGGAATCTAAGAATCTGGAGAGTTAAGAAGGCAAGAGATTGTTGTCCCCAAGTAACATGTTGGAATTCAGATTTCAGCAGTTGAATGATACTGGGTGAAGAATTCTTTTGCTTCTACTTTAGGCAGAAGAAACCACTATGAGGGATTGCTAGGTTTGGTCATATGGTACTAGTGTTTTAAGTTTATTTAGGAAACTTACTGTTTTTCACAATAACTGAGTAATTTACATTTCCACCAAATGTATAAAAAATTTTCCCTTTTTTCCACACCTTCACCAACACTTATCTCTTACAACTTATTAAAGTAAAATTATATGAAAAAAAAGGTAAAACATTATGGAATAGTTAAAAGCATAGTAAAGGAGTGTATTTATTGATGTGGAAGAATTTTTATGACTTAAAGTATTTCCATGATATTAGTTTTTTTTTAACTGTAAAGCAATACCTCAGGGGGCCTGAGATTGTGGCTCAGTGGTAGAGCACTTCCCTTGCTCCCCTTGCACATATGAGGCACTGTGTTTCTTAGCCCCACATATTAAAAAATGAATGAAACAAAATGCCTGAGGCATATTACTTTATAAAGAAACATTTTATTTTGGTTCCTGTTTCTGGAGTTGCAAGTTCTAGGGACCATATCTAGTGATGGCCTTCTTGCAGGTTAATTCCTGAGACTACACAGAGCATCATATGACAAGAGACAGGTTATACCCATGTGTACATGTGTGTCTTCTGGTATCTCTTTTTGTAAATTCACCAGGATTCAATCATGAGTACTGTACCCCAGTCAATTTATATAATCCTAATCACATCCCAAAGCCCTCACCTCCAAACTCCACAGATTTTTTCCACTGTCTTAATACCTCACAATGGGGATTAAATTTAAACACAAGGAGTCTTGAGGAACTCTTGAACCATATCCAAACCATAGCACAGTCCTTAATCCCCCATTGCTTTTCATTCCTTAACTCCTTTATTTCTTTATATAGCCTACATGGTTCAATTCAAATTACTTTCCTGCAAATTTGCTTATTTTCTTTGTTTCTCTTTGGACTTTCCAACCTGGCAAAGCATCAGGACTGGATAAACCTAGTTTTTTTCTCTTTACTGATATACTTAAGAGTCTTAAAATAGCCCAGAAACTACCTAGGGTGTCTCTATTACCTCAGATTCTCACTCCCCACTGCATAATTTCTCCATTGTTCTCAAACCTCTTAATCCCTGCTAGTGCTACTTGACCTGACAGTCTTTCTCTAGGGACCTATGCTTCCTTTTGAAAACACTCTTATCTTGGCCTTTGTCACACCACATTCCTTTTGTTTTTCCCATTCTTTTTAACCCTTTTCTCTCTTCCATGCTCTTCTGCTTTCCCTTGAATTCTTTTTTTTCTTTCTTCTTTCTTAAATTTATTTTTATTGTAAACAAATGGGATACCTGTTTCTGTTTGTACATGGAGAAACAGCATACCATTTGCATAATCATACATTTACATGGGGTAATGATGTTTGATTCATTCTGTTATTTTTTCTTCCCCCCAACCCCTCCCGCTCCTCTTTTCCCTCTATACAGTCCTTTCTTCCTCCATTCTTGCCATCCTTCCCTCCCTTCCATGTCATCATCCACTTACCAGCGAGATCATTCATCCTTTGGTTTTTTGAGATTGACTTATCTCACTTAGCATGATATTCTCCAATTTCATCCAATTGCCTGCAAATGCCATAATTTTATTATTCTTTATAGCTGAGTAATATTCCATTGTGTGTATATATATATATATATATATATATATATATATATATATATATATATACCACAGTTTCTTCATCCATTCATCAATTGAAGGACATCTAGGTTGGTTCCACAGTATGGCTATTGTGAATTAAGCAGCTATGAACATTGATGTGGCTGTATCTCTGTAGTATGCTGATTTTAAGTCCTTTGGGTATAGGCTGAGGAGTGGGATAGCTGGGTCAAATGGTGGGTCCATTCCAAGTTTTCTAAGGAATCGCCACACTGCTTTTCAGAGTGGCTGCACTAATTTGCAGCCCCACCAGCAATGTATAAGTGTACCTTTTTCCCCACATCCTCTCCAAAACCTATTGTTGCTTGTATTCTTGAAAATCGCCAATCTAACTGGGGTGAGATTGAATCTTAGTGTAGTTTTGATTTGCATTTCTCTTATTACTAAAGATGTTGAACAATTTTTCATATGTTTGTTGATTTCTTGTACATTTTCTTCAGTGAAGCATCTGTTCATATCCTTAGACCATTTGTTGATTGGGTTATTTATATTCTTCATATAGAGTTTTTTGAATTCTTTATATATTCTGGAAATTAGTACTCTATTTGAAGTATGAGTGACAAAGATATTCTCCCACACTGCAGGCTCTCTCTTTGCATTGCTGAAAGTCTCCTTTGCTGAGAGAAAGCTATTTAGTTTGAATCTATCCCAGTTATTGATTCTTGCTTTTATTTCTTGTGCTATGGGAGTCCTGTTAAGGAAGTCTGATCCTAAGCCAACAAGTTGAAGATTTGGTCCTACTTTTTCTTGTATAAGATGCAGGGTCTCTGGTCTGATTTCAAGGTCCTTGATCAATTGTGAGTTGGTTTTTGTGCAGGGTGAGAGATAGGGGTTTAGTTTCATTCTGTTGCATATGGATTTCCAGTTTTCCCAGCACTTTTTGTTGAAGAGGCTATCTTTTCTCCATTGCATATTTTTGGCACCTTTGTCTAGTATGAGAAAACTGTATTTATTTCTGCTTGTGTCCGTGTCCTCTATTCTGTACCATTGATCTACCTGTCTATTTTGGTGCCAATACCATGCTGTTTTTGTTACTATTGCTTTGTAGTATAGTTGAAGTTCTGGTATTGCGATGCCCCCTGTTTCATTCTTCCGGCTAAGGTTTCTTTAGCTATTCTGGGTTTCTTATTCTTCCAGATGAATTTCATGATTGCTTGCTCTATTTCTGTAAGGTACATCACTGGGATTTTAATTGGAATTGCATTGAATCTGTATAGCACTTTTGGTAGTATGGCCATTTTGTCAATATTAATTCTTTCTATCCAAGAACATGGGAGATCTTTCCATCTTCTAAGGTCTTCCTTAATTTCTTTCTTCAATGTTTTGTAGTTTTCATTGTAGAGATCTTTTACCTCTTTGGTTACATTGATTCCCAAGTATTTTATTTTTTTTGAGGTTATTACAAAGGGAGTTGTTTTCCTCATTTCCCTTTCAGCTGTATCATCGCCTGTGTATAAAAATGCTTTAGATTTATGCATGTTGATTTTATAGTCTGCTATTTCACTGAATTCATTGATGAGGTCTAGAAGATTTCTGGAGGAGGTTTTTGAATCCTCTAAATATAGAATCATGTCATCAGCAAATAGTGACAGCTTAAGTTGCTCTTTTCCTATTCGTATCCCTTTAATTTCTTTAGTCTGCCTAATTGCTCTGGCTAGAGTTTCAAGGACAATGTTGAGTAGAAGTTGTGAAAGAGGACATCCCTGCATTATTCCCATTTTTAAAGGGAATGGTTTCAGATTTTCTCCTTTAAGAATGATGTTGGCCATGGGCTTAGCATAAATAGCCTTTACAATGTTTAGGTATGTACCTACTATCCCTATTTTTCTAGTGTTTTGAGCATGAAGGGGTGTTGTATTTTGTTGAACGCTTTTTCTGCGTCAATTGAAATAACCACATGATTCTTATCCTTAAGTCTATTGACATGATGGATTACGTTTATTGATTTACCGATATTAAACCATCCTTGCATTTAGGGATGAGCCCCACTTGATCGTGGTGAATGATTTTCTTAATATGTTTTTGGATACGGTTTGCCAATATTTTGTTAAGGATCTTTGCATCTATATTCATCAAGGATATTGGTCTAAAATTTTCTTTCCTTGATGTGATTTTTCCTGGTTTGGGTAAGAGTGTGATATTAGCTTCATAGAATGAGTTTGGTAAGGTACCCTCCTTTTCTATTTCCTGTAATACTTTGAGAAGTATTGGAATGAGTTCTTCTTTGAAGGTCTTGTAGAACTCGGCTGAGAATCATCTGGTCCTGGGCTTTTCTTGGATGGTAGATTTTTAATGACTTCTTCTATTTCATTGCTTGATATTGATCTGTTTAAATTGTGTGTGTCCTCCTGGTTCAGTTTGGGTGGAACATATGTCTCAAGAAATTTGTTAATGTCTTCTGTAGTTTCTATTTTGTTGGAATACGGATTTTCAAAGTAGCTACTCATTATGTTCTGTATCTCAGTGGTGTCTGTCATATTTTCTTTTTCATCATGAATTTTAGTAGTTTGACTTTTCTCTCTCCTTCTCTTTGTTAGTGTGGCTAAGGGTTTGTCTATTTTGTTTACTTTCTCAAAGAACCAACTTTTTGTTTTGTCAATTTTTTGAATTGTTTCTTTTGTTTCAATTTCATTGATTTCAGCTCTGATTTTAATGGTATCCTCTCTTCTACTACTTTATTCTGTTCTTCTTTTTCTAGGGCTTTGAGCTGTAATGTTAGGTCATTTAGTTGTTGACTTTTCATTCTTTTCTGGATTGTGCTCCATGCAATGAATTTTCCTCTTAGTACTGCTTTCATAGTGTCCCAGACATTTTGATATATTGTATCGTCATTCTCATTGACCTCTAAGATTTTTTTTATCTCCTCCCTGATGTTTTCTGTTATCCATGTTTCATTCAATAGCATATTATTTAATCTCCAGGTGTTGGATTAATTTCTGCTTTTTATGTCATCATTGATTTCTACTCTCAGTCTATTATGATCTGATAGAACACAAGGCAATATCTCTATTTTTTTGCATTTCCTAAGGACTGCTTTGTGACATAAATATGGTCTATTTTCAAGAATGTTCCATGTGCTGCTGAGAAAAAAGTGAATCCGCTCTTTGATGGATGGAATATTCTATATATGTCTATTAAGTGTAGGTTATTGATTGTGTTATTGAGTTCTGTGGTTTCTTTGGATTTTGTTTGGAAGATCTATCTAGTGGTGACAGTAGTGCATTAAAGTCACCCAGAATTATTGTGTTGCGGTCTATTTGATTCCTGAAATTGAGAAGGATTTGTTTGATGTACAGGGATGCATCATTGTTTGGGGTATAAATATTTATTATCATTAGATCTTCCTAATTTATGGTTCCCTTAAGCAGTATGAAATGTCCTTCTTTATCCCTTCTGACTAACTTTGGCTTGAAGTCCGCTTTATCTGATATAAGGATGGATACTCCCAATTTTTTACTGAGTCCATGTGTGTGGTAGGTTTTTTCCCATATTTTCACCTTTAGTTTGTGGATGTCTTCTTCTATGAGATAAGTCTCTTGCAGGCAGCATATTGTTGGGTCTTTCTTTTTTATCCTTTCAGCCAATCTATGTCTTTTGATTGATGAGTTTAGGCCATTAACATTCAGGGTTATTATTGAGATATGATTTGTATTCCCAGTCATTTGGGCTTCTTTTTGGTTTTTAATTTGGCTTGGTTTCTCCTTTGAGTGTTTTTTCTCTAAGGTAGTTCCTCCCTTTGCTGACCTACATTGTTGTTTTTCATTTCCTCCTCATGGAATATTTTGTTGAGAACATTCTGTAGCACAGGATTTCTATTTGTAAATTCTTTTAACTTTTGTTTTTCATGGAAGTATTTTATTTCATCTTCATATCTGAAGGTTAGTTTTGCTGGGTATAGGATTCTTGGTTGGCAACCATGTTCTTTCAGAGCTTGAAATATGTTGTTCCAGGCCCTTCTAGCTTTTAGAGTCTGGGTTGAGAAGTCGGCTGCTATTTGTATTGGTCTCCCCCTGTATGTAATCTGATGCTTTTCTTTTGCAGCCTTCAAAATTCTGTCTTTATTTGGAATGTTAGGCATTTTCATTATAATGTGCCTTGGTGTGGATCTGTTGTGATTTTCTGCATTTGGTGTGCTGTAAGCCTCTTGTGTTTGATTTTCCATTTCATTCTTCAGGTTTGGGAAATTTTCTGATATTATTTCATTGAGTAGGTTGTTCAGTCCTTTGGTTTGTATCTCTGTGCCTTCCTCAATCCCAATAATTCTTAAATTTGTTCTTTTCCTGATGTCCCCTAGGTCTTGGAGATTCTGTTCATGATTTCTTGCCATCTTCTCTGTTTTGGCAATCCTGTTTTCAAGATTAAATATTTTGTCTTCATTTTCTGAGTTTCTGTTTTCCAAGTGGTCTAGTCTTTTGGTGATGCTTTCAATTGAGTTTTTATTTGGTGTATTGTTTCCTTCATTTCAAGGATTTCCATTTGGTTTTTTTTTTTGAGAATCTTTCTCTTTGTTGAAATGATCTTTTGCTTCTTTCAGTTGCCTTTTCAGCTTATTGATATTATCATTCATTGTCTGCATTTGCTCTCTTATGTCATCCTTTGCTTCATGAATCATCTTAATCATGTGTAATCTGAAGTCCTTTTCTGACATTTCTTCTACCATACATTCATTGGATTCTATTAATATAGAATCTGGATTTGTTTGGAGCATTTTCTTCCCTTGTTTTTTCATGTTGTTCATGTATCTTCCCCTCTAGCAGTGCAGATCTGGGGTATTGCAGATTTCCCCCTATAGGCTTATAGTGGCCCTACAGGTTTCCAAAACCTTTTCTTTAAGGGGAGATCAATAATAGCAGTGCCCAATTCAGACAGTATGCAATCCTAGACCAAATAGCCCCTATGAGGACAATAACAAAATTGTCATAATAAACAGAAGGAGTTCAAATATTTTCTTCAGTAAAACAAACAGATTTGCAATAAGGTCTGCATTTTCTAATGGAGGACAAAGAGGATGCAGAGTGATGTAGAATGTGGCTGTTAATGGGATAAGAAAAGAATATACAGAAGTTCTAGATAATAGAAAGGGTGAGAGTGTAATCAAAAGAAATTGGATGGTAGCATGCAAAAAAGGGAGAAAGAGACTCTGAGGGAACAGGTAAACAAAAGGAAAATAGAGCAAGAAAATTAAAGAAATAAAAACTTAAATTTTTTTCAATAAGGAGAAAACAAAATCTACAGTATAACAGTCATATAACAATGAAACCTCCCAGTGTTCAGTAGCCTGATGAGTGAGAGGTACCTGACATTGAGCTTCAAGTCTCCAGCAGGCATCTCCAGTTGGGATTTGCCCCACCTAAAAATCAGAGCTGTGACTTCCAGGATTATCCAAGATGGCCACTCTGGCTTCAAAATGTGTTGGCAAATAGGGAGCTGGAGTTGCTGGAGGTGGGGTACAGTTGGTCAGGCAGGGTTCCTGATGGTCCGGTGTGTTTGGTGTTGTTGCAGGATCCTGAAGGCCTGGTGAAATCAGTCAGTCTGGGGTCCTGGTGATACGGTGGTGATAGGGTGCTGTCAGTTGGTTGGGGGTCCTGGTAGCAGGGAGCAGCCAGTCGATGTGAGGGTCCCAGAGGAAGGGAGTGATGGGTTGGGCTGAGGGCTCCTGGAGATGGGGCTCAGTCAGCCTGGCCAGGGGTCCTATGGGGACTGGCTGTTGTCTCAAAATTGTGGCAGCCACATGTAATTAACCTGCAGGTACTGTTGCAGTGAACTTCCAAGCAACAGCAGGCAGCTGGTGCTCCACTGGTGTTTGGTGATCAGTTTGATGACTGTTGTTGGAGGATCAGGAGGTGAACCTCATGCATTGGGTGATGGATCAGGGTAAGGCAGGTGAGGTAGGTAAATGGTGGTTGATAGGTGCCTGACAGTGAGCAATCTGCACTTAAAAAAGGCATCAATATGCTGGCAGACTGCAGGTGGTCTCAGCAGACAAATGGGGTAAACAGCAGGGGATCAATAAGCAGCAAAACTGCTTCACCAAGAAACAGATATCCTTTGTTTGAAACTGGAGTCACAGAGCAACAAGGAATGCAGCTTCCCTCTAGTCCACCATCTTGGATCTCCCAGAACAAGTTTTTCTCCCCTGACTTCTAAAAGATCTCATTAAATTAATTTCTCCTCTTTTTCCTTTTGTTTTTTGTTTTAAATGTGATCTGCTTGCTAAAGTCTTTCATGTTACCTCTACCCAGAGTTTGTTTGGGGCTGGATGATCCTTTGTTGTCATTGTGGGGGACTGCCATGTGCATTGTAGTATATCCAGTAGCATCTTTGTTCTCTACCCAGTAGGTGCCAGAGGAACTCCCTCTACCCAAGTTGTGACAATCAAAATAGGTTTTATCACCTATCTCCTGGGAGACAAAATCTGCATTTGAGAATTATTTAAGCTCTCTTCTGTGAATCTATGGAAAATACCTTTTTGAAATCATCCACTTGAATGTCTCATCGGCATCACAGATTTAAAATAAAAATGGATGCTTATTTTCTCTGCAATGTATTCTTTCTTCAGTTTTCCTCATTTTATATCTTTCATGACTTTGTGGGGCATTGAAAGCATTCGTCTTTAATTTGGAGTGAATAGGGAAGCATCAGGTGTTTTGGGTCAAGAAATTAGATGGTCCCACTTTGCTCAGACCTTTTATGAGAATGGCCTATTATGAGTTGGAAGATTGAAACAGGAAGACCAGATAGGAGGCAACTCTGGTAATACCAGTGAAGAATGGTAGTGCCCTGGACCAGAGTGTTAATAGAAGGATGGTGAGTAGTATTGTCTTTGGATTATTGCTTAAAAATGAATATTACTGAGAAGAGTAGTACATTGTTCCATCATGAATTAATAACTTTGTGTGCTTACATTTCAAGGTTTTTCTAAGAACTTAGAAGAAATAGTTTTGAATCAGAGGAAAAAGAGAGTAATGAAAACCCAGGAACTTCCTGGGATTTTACTGGAGGGGATTTCAACTAGAATAGGAGGTAAAATTAGGGATACAACAGGATGAGTAAGTAAACCAACCTATACAGCCAGTTCTACCTCACAGTCTTATCTATAACTGACCCTCCCACTGTAAAACATGTACCTTTAGAAGAGAAGCTAGAACAAATGTAAGTCAGGAGACTTTCCTTCATTAACTATGAGAAGCAAGTCATTTTGGACTATATGTCCACTTGCTGAGGTATGGTGGCTATTGGTGTTTGGGTTGAGACAGGTGTTTGTTATACAAGATTATCCAAAACATTGCAATACCCTTAGGATCCCTCATTCTTCAGCAATTAGCAATGGTGTGCTCCCTTATTGTGACCTCTCTACACACCAATTTCCAGAATATCCATGGGAGTTGGACATGCTCAACAGCAAACCACTGGACTAAGACCCCTTTTCTAATTTCTCAGTTACATTTCATAAGGCTATGACATACTCGAAAAGAAAAACACCTTGAATTATTTGTTTTTAGTCTTGGATATTTAGAAGATATCTACTAGAACTTTAAAATTAACTAATTTTCATTGCTGATAGATCCAATAAATGTTTTTTGTCCATGATATAGACCTTAAATATTAATTCTTAATCCTTTAACAGAGGGTGTAGATGTCTCAGGGCTGTTTCTGAAGATAGTGGGAAGGACACAAGCTTCAGCAGCTTCCTTGCCAGCTCTGTAATGTAAGGGAACATGAACTAAAATGAGTGTGGAGTTTGGATGAAAAAGAAGTTCCTTGTTGGATTTTGTCAGAGGATATGGGAGTAGGATTAAAAGAGGGAGTTCAGTGGCTAGTATGTGAATATTTATGTACATCAAGTCTTTATCAGGTCTATCTAGTATCAAAAGCTAAATGTGTTTTACATAATATTTTTAAAAAGTAATAGAAAATAGAATGTAACATTCATCAGATTTATGAAGGGTTAAAGCTTCAGTATTGGAATGCTGAAAAATTTACCAAGGAAAAATCAACAATTTTAAATGTGTTACAATAACAGGATCAGGAGAAATGTGTGTATAAAGCATGACTTAGGATTGATATCCAAGATACCTGAAATTTATTGATGTAAAAATATTAAATTTTAGAACAAAAATAGGTAGAGTATTTTAGCAGTTATTAAGTATTTCAGTAATATGTGGCATATTACTGAAATATGATTTATGATTACCATAAATGGGTAATCAGTTAAATACATTTTAAATCAACTTTGAATTACCACTTCCGTTCTCTCAAAGTACTGTTCTTGAGGGGTTTAAAAGAAAGGAGCCCATTCATTCTTATTTGTTTATTATGCTTTATCTATTCCTAGTCACTGCTTTTCTCTGAATAGTCTGTGTGGCTTCAGACTCTTGTACCTTAGCCTCTTGGGCATTTTCCCCCTACCTCCTTGTCCCCTGTCAGATTTTCACTGTTTTAGAGCAGCAGTTAGAACCTGGAGGCATCTCCCCTGATGCAGTGCTGGCAAGCACAATGCCCTGTCTCCATGGACATGTGATTCAATCATTACCCCTAGAAGGGTGGGTCTTGAGGTTTGGTATCATCATGTCCTGCACAGGGCCTGGCACACAGTAATTTTTTGATGACTGTTGTCCTGAATAATTGAATTTTGGTGAATGTTTTGATAAACTACATTATGTTGGGTTGTTGAAATAGTATGGAAAAATTTGTAACTAAGTACAAAATAATATTTTTAGTGTGATTTTAAACTGCATTTAAAAAGTAATATGCATAAATGAACATTTAGATTTGACTGTTAATAAACCTTTTAAATTTACCATATATAGTCTTTATGATAAATTATGTAATTAAAAAAATCACCTGAAAAACTTGACCTCTGCCTTCTACATCACAGACTTACATCTAGGCCTCCTGCCCAGTTATCTGGTCTAACAGGTAGCAGCATGGGCCACCATATTTTGTGGAATTTGAGAATAATTGCATTTATGTGAGTGGAATTAGGTCCTCACATGTATTTGAACTTACCACTGTTCCTTGATGCATGTAACTTGAGAGATATTGTTTTCTAAATAATTTTATCTTATGGGTGTATAGTACTTAGGTTTTAGTTTACAAATGTGTTCTTGTTATCAAAGATAAATGCCAGAGTTTCTAATGATGTCAAATGTAAATGGTAATTGGCTCCTTTAACATATTTTGAGTATTGACCAACCATCTGCCTGTGACCAACATAGAGAATTTCTTTAGACAATCCTTGTCTGTTAGGGAAGACCAACACATCCAGAGGCACTCCACATGTTACCATGAGTGCTATGAGCATGTGATGAACAAAGTGCAGTGGAAGGCAGAGGGGAGAGAGAAGTACATTTTTTAGTTTTTTACCAAAGGAGGCCAGTGAGATGCAAGATTCTTCTATAATGTGATGCATCTTCAGCAGAACTCCAGAAAATAGACAAAATTTTTTGTCAGGAGGAAGGAAAAAAGGGAAAGCATGAAAAGAAAGAGTTATAGAAGTACAGTATATGTTCAGAATCCACTGAACAATTTTAGACAGGGATATGACATGATCTGTTTTGTGCTTTTGAAATAAAATTGAGGTCAATGTTGGGAATAATTGTAACACAAAAGTGATTCTCAAACTCTTCACTTTTGTTGTGTGCTCTCCCATGTGACAATTAAGTAAACATCCCCAGATTTTAGATTACAACATACATATACTTTATATTATGTACAATTCTAGCCAATCAACTTTGTGACCTCACTATAGCTATACATCAGAGTGTCTCTTCTGAAATTCTGAGTAAGAACCAGTGGACTAAGGAAATGAGATCAGCTTAGAGGCCATTGCAATGTTCCTCTATATTTTGCTGTGTAGCTTTGGTGTCAGAGTTGATGTATAGGAGAAGGGAAAAAATAAATTACAGACCAGTGTTTCTCAAATTTTTATGTTAATATAAATTGCCTGGGGAATTAAATGTAGATTCTGATACAGCAGGTCTGGGGCAGGCAAGGCCTGAGATTCAACATTTCTGTAGGTTCACATTGATGCAACACTTTTTTTCTATGGACCATATTTAAGTAGCAAGAGTGAGATAACTTGGCTGTGAGACTCCAAAGATTAGATGGTGATGTCATCATTTGAAATGAGGAACACAAGAATAAAGCAAGGAAGGGGAGAATTTGAGGAATCTGAGTCCTCGTGGTATATTCAGGTCAACAACTAATGATAAATGGAAATTTGAATATTATGTGTAAGGGAAAAATGAGGCCTAGAGGTACAAATTTGGGAATCAACCTTTCATAGTTGGTACTAAAGACTGTGAGAATCAATGGTATTACCTACAAGGAGGAGATGGAAATAATATTAGAAAATATACTTATTCCTGTTTGCTAGAACTTTAATGCTTCATTCAAGTGACTATAAACTAGCAAAGGAGAATAAATTTGAGAGCTTTCTCCCTATGAGTATTTTTGGGGTAAATTCAGGAATGGGGAAGTCTGCTTTGGAAAACAGCTTTCTTCCTTGGTAATGACCCTAAATGAAGTTAAATATTCCATGGATCAGTTTAAGAGTGCACTGAAGTGTCTGTCCTTATGAAAATACATTCATATAAAAATACATATTAAGCATCCTCAATATGCCAGGCATTCTTTTTGAAGCTCTGACTTAAAATAATAGGAAATAAAATGAATCCCTGATAGAGTGGAGTTTATGGAGAGAGGGACAAAAGTAATTACAATAAAGTATGGTAAATACTGTGATAGGGAAGTGTAGGGTGATATGAGAACTCCTACATCAGGAGCATGTGACTCAATGGGAGTCACAGGGTGACCTTCCCAAGGAAGTAGCATTTAAACTGAGACCAGAAGGCTTGAATGGAGGTGACCTACAAAAAGAGGAAAAGATGGACTTGTAAGCAATGTCCTAGAGGGGAGAAAAGCCTGCAGGTTGCTGGAGTTCAGTATATCTGACCCATGGGTATGTGGGGTGAGATCAATGAGAGATGATCTTGGAGAAGTGACCAGAGTCTGTGCTATGCAGTGACCCCTGGGACTTGGGATGGGGAAAGAAAATGATGTAGAAGAAAAAACTATTATTCTACCTTGGTGTAAATCAAGCAGTAGTCTTATGTGAATGATTTTACAAGGCTTTTGTGGAGTGACCTAATAATGAGATGGTTACATTGTTTCTATAGGGAAAATGTTCTGGACTTCAAAAGCTGTATTACAATTTATCTTTCAAAAAGTTTTTTTTTAACCATTTGGGAACTGCTTGGATAAGTACATGACTCTAGTGCTTTTTTGCTATTTGTGCTAAAAATGTGCTTTTACTGGTATTTTAAAATGAGGCTACAGTGTTGATTTTCTCACTCTCTGATGTGGTTGAATTTTATTTTCTTGATCAGATTTAGAAAATATATGGAAATATATTCATCAATATTTATAAGTTGTTTTTCAAAGTGTTCTAAAAAGTTAAGGATTTTCTGTGAACTGTATTATGGGATATGTTATATACCAAGAAAACTGACATTATTAATTAATAGAAAGTAAAAGATTAGTATGGTTTCACCACTGAAGTCAAGTGTAATGCAGAAAGTAAACAATAAAATGATAAAGTGCCTTGCATTTTAAAATACTTAATCATAAGCTATTGTTAGCAGTATATATTCTTGAATTTTTAAATCAGGAAGAAGCTGGTAAGTTCAGTCACTTTGTAAAATAAGTTTATATGAACTGCATTTCATTTCAGAAAAATGTAGACTGAAACTGAAACTGAAACTCTCAAATTCCCATGTCTGCAACATGCAGTTAAGTTCATCCACATTCTTTTCAGAAAAAACATGTTTCTATATCATGTACAAATGCTTTCAGTGGCAAGTTCAAAAAAGACCCAACTGAAAATGAATTCAGTAATAAGCACATTTTATTATCTAACTAGATAGATAACTAGAAGATCTGGTTTTATAGTTGTTTCATGCAGCAGCTAACTGCTGTCATCAGACTGTGGTACTTTCTGTCTTTCCATTATACAATCCTGGATGATGTTGCTTTTTGTCTGCAGACTTCTCCCTTCTTGGTCTACAGATAGCAACTTGAGCTCTAAGAAATTCACTTAAATTTCAAACTAATCAAGATTTTAAGAAAAGGGTATATCTTTTTTGTTTTGTTTACCCAATTTAAAATGTTTTATTTATTTTTTTAATTTTTTTATTGTAAACAAATGGGGTACAACTTGTTAGGGTATATCTTTGATGTCTTTTTTTCGAGTGAAGAAGACTTTCTTAGAAGCCTTCTGGAAGACTTGATCTTTCTAGCCAAAATTGCATCTCATATTCATCAGTTGCATCTCAGGGGCCTGCAAGCCCTGTTTAGCTGAGACTAGACAAAATTCATGTCACTCCACCCTTGCCAGCGTGAACATAATTAGGATTATGTTATTCTAATTCCTCCCATGGCCAAATTATTCATGCCTGGGCTCTTAATCACTTTCAGTCTCTTAGAAGAACCTACTCTGTTAATCATTCTTCTTGCCTGAATTTTCAGGTTCTTTTCTCATTCTTTTAAATTCAAGTTTATTAGAAAAAAAATCTACAGATGCCATCTCCATTTTTCCCTCCAATTTTTCCTTAATCTCCCTGCCATTTGGATTCTGCTCTTAATAGAATCTCTTTTTCCATAATTTTCAGTAAACATCTGATTACATAATCCTTTGCCACTTTGTTTTCTTCACTTTTGACCTTCTGTATTTCACTTGTTTGTACTATATGCCTTATTACTGTCTTTGTTTTTCTTGCTTAGGGTTAATTTATTCTTTTTCTCTTCTTTATATAGCAAGATTGGGTTATTAATTTAAAGCATTTTTATGGATGTTATTTGCCTCTATGCACTGTTTTATTTAGCTGTAACACTATAAATTTTGGTATGTTGCATTTGAGTTTTCATTTTTTGAAGGATAGTTTCCCACTTCCTTTGTGATTTTCTTCTTTAAAAATGTGGTTATTTTGTTGTATTTTATTTCATTTCTCCTTATTTGTGAACTTCCCCAAATTCCTTATGATACTGATTTCCAGAAGGAAATCATTCCATTACATTCCATTGTTTTATGTTATTTAGTCTTGTTCTTTATTTAGTGTTCATTGTCTACAACATGGTCTATTTTGTAGAATATTTAATGTGCACTTTAAAATAATATATAATGGGTTTGGATGCAGAGTATTTTATAAATGTCTGTAGGTCTGTTATCTTACAGTGGTATTCAAAACATCTTTGTTATTGCTATTTTCCTTATTGTTTTTTCTTTCTAGTATTTAGTGGGGGAAGTTCAAGTCCCTAATTAATACTTTTAATTATTTATCCTTTTACCTTTTTTGCCCCTCTGATGTTATGTGCTAATTTATTTTTATTTGAAGAATGGACTTGGGTCTTAAATGTCATCAAAAGTTTATGAGTTGAAGGTTCATTCCCAAAAAGCAGAGTTCATAGTTGGGACCTTTGGAAGGTGATTGGATCATGAGGGTTCTTGCCTTATGAGTGGATCAATACAGTTGTTGATTAATACTTTAATGGGTTATGGGGAATGGATTTGTTATAAAAGTGAACTCTTTTCTGTGTACTGGCCACCATGAGGTCAGCCACTTCCCTTCTTCCTGTGCTTCTCATTATATAGTGCCTTGCTGTAGGCCTAAAGCAATCAGGTCATGCAACCATGAACTGAAACCATGAACCAAAATAAATCTTTTCTCTTAAGTTTTTTTGAAATATTTTTTCAGTGTTTATTTGGTTGAATTCATGGACATAGAAATCTGGATGCAGATGACTTCCTGTACATTTTATAAGAACTTACTTCTGATTTATATTTACTTTTTGGCAAAAGAGACATTTTTCCTTCATTTTTTATTTCATTTCATCTCTTTTTTTGTGGTATTATTCTATATATATATTAGTAACTCATATAATCATTCCTTTTAAAGGAACTGGGAGAAGAAAGGAGAGCATGTCCATATTCATAGGTAGTTATATTGATCTTTTTATGTTTCATTCTTTATTTCTTCAGATTTGGATGTTCACTGTGTTGCCCAGGATGGCTTTATATTAGTGATACTTTAACCTCAAACTCTCAGGTAACTCGGGTTACAGGAGTGTACCACTGTGCCTGGCATGATTTGTTCTTCTATCATTTCAAATCTGCTTTTTTGTTTCCTCTAGGTAATTTTTCATTTCAAAACTTACTTTATTTTTCAATTCTAAAACTTCTGTTTTTATACCATCTATGTCTCTATGGATATTCTGTTTGATGAGACATTTTATCATACTTTAATTCCTTATGTGTAGTTTCTTTTAGTTTTTGAACATATTTATAATAACTACTTTGAAATCTGTATCTGTTAAGTCCAACATCTGTACCCCTTTAAAACCAGCTTTTATTGCCTCCCTTTTTGCCCAGCTTATGGGTCACAGTTGACTGTTTCTTTGCACAATTTTCAATTCATGTTTAAAAACTGACACATAACATAGTGTAGTTAGTGAACCTACAGATGCCCTTCTGGTAATGGAGGGGCATTGATGTTCTTTGGTTGACCACTTATTAATGAGTTAGCTGAGCTAACTTTGTGAAGTCTGTTTCCATAGAGTGTACAATCTGAGATGTCCATGTTCAGATTTCTTTTCTTTTTTTTTTCTTCTAGCTTTGCCATCCCATGCTTACCTCTTGATTAGCATAAGCCACATATTGGTCAAAGTCTGCTTATACCCTCTGTGTCAATTACATTTTTTACTCTTTGCTGTTGTATATGTGTTTTTCTTATCAAAGTTAACAAAATTGAAGTAATTTTTGTTCTCCCCTATGTTTATATGGAAACATGTAGCTTGGATTTTCCATTTCCAGTTATACCTGAGAGAGAGCAACCTTGGGCATACCCATAATCCTCTAGATTGCCAGGGATATGTGTGCTTTCATTTTAACACCCAGATTCCTAGGTATTATTCTTGCAGCAGAATAGGTTCATGTTCAGCTACTGTTTGATCAAAGGTTTTTATTCATCTCCTAGTGATGGTGAGGTGTCCTTTTATTGAATATCTGTGTGTGGTCTGAAAATATTTTCATATGCCCCATGAACTTCTTTGATTATTTTTGAGTTAGTGCAGTCTACCACTTTCATACAGTTTTCCCAATTCCCAGATTTTGCTTTGCCCTGGCTATTCCTTTCCTGGTTCTGTCTGTTAAACTTCTCATTGCTCTACCATTTTGTTGGGTACTGCTTTTATCATGGAGATGTGAGCAACTTCTTAATTGCTTTCCATGAAGATTTTGTTGTTTACAGCATTGTACTTAGGTATTTATTTCACAAGCTGTCTTGTGAATACTTAGTTCCATCAAAACAGAGGAACTGTTTGTCCTTGAGTATTGCTTCTCCAGTTTGTCTCTCCTTCTAGGCAGAACCCTTTACCACTGCACAAGAAGAAGGATAGTTGTTCACTTCTCTAAGACTGATACCCTTGCTTTAACTAAGGTGATTGGGAGCCAGGGAATCCCCTAGTCTTGTTGGATTGTCCCTCTGGGTGTGGAACCTGTGCATTATCAACAAGCTGGGCCAGGAGTGATAGCAGCCTAGTATTAGGCTGTTGCACCTAAGGTAGAGCTTTCACACCTCATATGAGGAAATTGGCTGGAGGAAGAGAACTCTAATCCTCTGATTCTGCCATAAAGGTCTGGGGAAAATGAAAAGTGCTAGTGGCCTGCCTTCCCTGAGTGAAATTGTAACCATAGACTGGGTACTGAATGAAAAGGAAACCCCCTTTTTCTTGAATAGATCTGCCTAAACTAGAGCTTATGGAGTCATCTCTTAAGTCAGAACTTGGAAATGTGGGTGATATAAGGACAGAGCAGGTTGTGGCTCAGATGTCACCAAGTAGCACTTACTATGATTTAGTAGGTTTTCTTGAGTGAAAATCTTAACACACTTTCCAGAGACATTAAATGATTGTTTGAAATAATTTTTCCTAGTTCAGTTGCTGTTTCTTGGGCAGAGATTCTATAACATTTTTTATTCTTCATTCCCATATTTGGTCTCCTGTTTTTACCCAGTTTAAAAAGTTGATAAATTTTATACCTCTTATTGTCTACATATTAATTTATACATTTCTAATCTTCAATATTCTCCATTCATTTGTATCCATGCCTTTACCTGTTGAAAGGCTTGAGAAGTTTTTCCTGTAGATTTTCCTACATTCCTGAGTTTGGTGTTTGCATACTTGTGGTGCTGGTCAGCATGTTCATTTGATCTCTGTCTTTCCTACAAGTACCCCAAAACTGGATCAGACTCAGGTTCAATCCTTTAGGCAGTATTTTTTGTGGAATTTAGCAAAATATAGCATGCCTCTGAATCACCTGCTGGAGGTATTAAAGCAAATGTTACTGAGTAGCAAGCCCACACTTTCTGATTCATTAAGTCTGAATCTGGGTCTGAGAATTTGCATTTCTTGCAAGTACCCAAGTGATGCTCAGGCTGCTGAAAAACATATTTTTAATGTCTGATGGCATCTCTTTTTGTATCCTAGTAGCTGTGTGTGCCTTTATCTGTTCACTTATTTATTTGAAAATGTCAATATTCTAATTTTTTCATTGGAATATTTTTATAAAGAGATGCTCACCTTTACCTAGTATTTGGTTACCCAGTGTATGGGTAACTAAGAAAAGGTAGAGTAATTTATTGATGTTTTTCACTCTGATTTGCTGATTATAAGATAGGTGGTTCCCTGAAGGAAGCCATCTATGATGTCTCATTTGAGAACTGAGTGTATTTCACGCCTTTAACTAGGTATCTGTCTTCAGGAACTCACAGTTCAGTAATGAGAGTTTGAGAATGACCAAGTCATGTGGTTATCCTGAATTAGCTCACCACTCAAGTTCAAATACAAGCATTGGATGTGGAAATGACCCTCTAGAGACAAATGACTTGATTACCTCCACCCCTCTATCCAGTTTTTCCCAGAATCAGCTCCTTCCAGTGCATTTGATCTGTACCACTATAAATAATGCAAGTGCAGTCTCTCTTTGTTAGAACCATACCCTCTGGATGGCTCAATCTGTCATGTCCCTGCTCTTAAGATAATTTTGTCTTCTGTCTTTATTTCTCATAAATAAATTTCATAGTTTTTTTTTTTATTTTGAAGCCAGCCCATCATGCTAACAGGAATCCTTTCTTTCATCCATGGGGGATGTGGAGTAAGAGATCTCTATGTATTGAAGGTTATTCTTATCATTAAACATATTACATAGGTCTAATCCATTTCAAGTGTGATCATTATTGAAGCTGACATTATTACATCTTCAGTCAGTGGGAGACTCTTGAAGTTGACTCCTGAGTCCTAAAATCTGCCATTTCTGTTAGAAACCCTGTCTAAGGTGTGATATCAGCTTGGTCATTGTTTCTGTGTTTTGTTCTGACAGAAGTTAGAAATATGTATTTGTTTAGTCACCTTTTTTGCTGCTATGACCAAAGAACCTGACAAGAACAATTTTAGAGGAGGAAAAACTTATTTGTTGCTCCCATTTTTAGAGATCTCAGTCCATAGATGACCAACTCCATTCCTCAGAGTGTGAGGCAAGGCCATACATCATGGCAGAAGACTGTGATGGAAGAAAGTGACTCAGAACATTGCACTAAGAAGGAGAGAGAGAGAGAGAGAGAGAGAGAGAGAGAGAGAGAGAGAGAGAGAGAGAGCGCTCTGTTTGACAGGGAAAAATATAAATCCCAAAGACATGCATGCCCCCAGAAACCCGTCTCCTCCAGCCACACCCTACCTGCCCATAGTTACCACAAGTTAACCCCTACCAAGGGATTAATGTGTTGATTAGGTTAAATCTCTCGTAACCCAATCATTTAAATTAAACTTTCTTTCATTTTCTCACAAATGATCTTTTGGGAGCACCTAATATCTAAACCATAACAGTGCACATATTTAAGATAAGGAAAAAAATACTTCACAGGTTCTTATTGATACTGAAATTTTGACTTGAGAATACAAAAAGGAGTAATACACTTCCATGTTCTCCTAAATCTAAAGGTCAGCATTGTTGGTTTGTGTGGTATCATCTTGCATAGAAAGGTTCTCCTAAATCTAAAGGTCAGCATTGTTGGTTTGTGTGGTATCATCTTGTATAGAAAGGTGTGGCCATAGAATCTGGGATTCAGTTTTCCTTTAACAATAATGTTAAACATTTGCTTGCATGCTTCCTAGAATGAAACCCTGTCACTTTCTACTCCTACCAGCAATAACTTCCTTTTGGTGGAACTCCTTGATTACTTTTAGCTTCCCTAGTTAGGTGTGGTTCTTCAGAGTACCTAGTAAGGTGAATGGATTGATGGATAGATTGATGTCAACAAGGGGGTAGGTTATTTTAAGTGACCAACACATGATTTTGGGAGCTGGCAAGTCTGAAATTTGTAGAATAGGCCATCAGACTGGAAACTCAGGCAGATTCTTGTGTTAATAGTCTTGACGCAGAGTTTCTTCAGCAAACACCAGTCTTTTCTGATAAGGCCTCACATTGATTTATTAAGTTCCACCATTTATGGAGGGTAATCTGCTTTATTTAAAATCAGTTGAGTGTAAATGTTAATGACATCCACAGAGACTCTCATGCAAAATCTAAATTAGTGTTAGACTATAGACCTGGGCACCATAACCTTAGCCAAGATGACACATGAAATTAACCATCACAGCTACATTGAATACTAAATTTATTGTTCAAATTGAGATTTCTTGAGAATAAGGAATTATAAATTATAATTAAATTCTTATAATTATATACATTGAGTATTATAGTTACGTGATTTTATTCATTGACCAACTGTTGTTTATCATTGGTGAACCTACAAAATTGTCCTGTTAAGAAAATTATTCTAAATTATCAAGATTTATCTGTGTTCATTAAAGCAAAACAAAAACTGTTCTGTTGAGTTTCTCAACATTAAAAAGTACATAAATGGAATTCTCAGTAAATGTTCTTATATATTTAGTATCTTAGGCATTAAATGGGGTATTTATGTATTTCTGAAAAAATATATTTAAGAACTTGGTTGAATTATTTTTAATTGTCTCATAAAATTGTGTCTTTTTTCAAAGTTGTATTTTATGGGTTGCTAAATTTGAAAACATTGAAAAATTTTAAACATTTTGTTGATTTGTTTTTTCAACAGCTGCTAATCTATGAATTATGATTTTAAAATTTTAGTATAGGCTCAAATTATAAATACTAAGGTATCTGTTGATTTCAAAGCAAATTCTATCAAATTATTCTAAAATTTTGATATTTTAAAGTAGTTTAATATGTAAATATTCCAGTCCAATTATTTCACAGGTATTATCTCCTTTATTCTATTTGGAAATCCAAATTTCTAGAAGGGAAAGCTTGTCACATAAGTTGTATCTACTTTAGAGCTTTTGAAAATTGTACCAAATTTATACACTTCTAATTTTTCAGGCATTCATAGGTTTATTTTATTCTGCCATATATTATAAACTTGTCTAAGTAAAAAAAATTCTCTTTAAATACTACATATTGAATGAAGATTTGTATTGCTATTATAAAATATCATATATTCAAAGATTAAATAGCAGGCTTTTATTCCTCATAGTTCTAGAAAATGAGAAGTCTGAAGACCAAGGTGCTGAAATCTTCATTGTCTGAAAAGGTAATGCTTCCTGGTTACAGAACTGCTTAGATCTTATGTCCTTCCATAGCCTTTCCTATATGTTTTCACTGAGAGAAAGGGAGGGTAGGAGAGACAGAATGATTTTGTCTCATCATTTTATAAAGGCATTAATATCATATTTAGGGATCCAAGTACATGACATAATATAACTTTAGTCACCTCCCACATGCCACACCTACACGTACAATCACATGTAGGTATTAGGATGGCAACTTAAGAATTTTTTGGTGGGATACATATTTTTAATCTGTAGCTATTTCCAAATGACTATGAATGAAATGAAACCAAGGTTTAGAAAGTGATTGAGGGATCTTCCAAGATGGCGGACTAGAGGGCGACTGCATTTCATGTTGCTCCAGGACGCAGGATTCAAAAGAGGAGATAATGAGAGACTTGGGACCAACACAAAGCTGCCAGGTGAGTCTCTCCCTTTGGGGAGGCATCCCGGATGGGGCGATAGCCCCGGAACGCAGGGAACTTTGTGAAGTAGAGTTGCCTGGTGAGACACCCCTCCCCCCACTGAAGTGGTAAACACGGACAACTGGGATCATCATAGAGGTGGCGGCTCAGAACAGCGCTTGGAGTCAGAGCAACCCCTGGGGCTCCGGGTGGCTGCCTGAGGAGGAGCTGCTTGGCGAGCTGTTTGGACTCAGAGCAACTGCTTCTGAACACTGGGGGCTGCCCAGAGAAAGAGGAGAAGCGCGGCGGGTCTCTTGGTCTAGGAGTGACTGCATCAGAGATACAGGAAATTGCCAGAGGAGGAGCTGCGTGGTGAGCTGTTTGGACTCAGAACGACTGCTTCTGAACACCGGGGGGTGGCCCAGAGGAAGAGGAGAAGCACGGTGGGTTGCTTGGTCTAGGAGTGACTGCATAAGAGCCACAGGCAGTTGCCAGAGGAGGAGTTGAGTGGTTAGTTGTTTGGACTCAAAGCGACCGCTCCTGAACACCAGCGGACTGCCTGGAGGAGGAGCGTGGTGGGTGGTATGGTCTCCAAGCGACTGCTCCTGAACACCCGGGGGGCTACCCTGAGGAGGAACAGGGTGGGTCAATTGGACTCGAAGTGACTGCCTAGGGCTACGGGTGGTTGGCGGGAGAAGGAGACGTGAAGTGAGTTGCTTGGACTCCTAGTGACTGCATCAGAACACCAGGTGGCTGTCCAGAGGAAGAGGTGTGTGGCGGGTCTCTGGGGCTTGGAGCTATTGTACGGGGCTCCAGGTGGTAGCTCAGAGGAGGGGCCACATAACCAGGCAATTAGGTGCAGAGCAGGGTCCCAGGACTGGCTTCTTGGTGGAAGAGCCACACAGAGACACGCCTAGGGGCAGAGCAAAGTTTCTAGGACTGTGGGCAGATTCTCTGAGGAGAGGCAACCTAAGGAGACTTGTCTGGGAAGGGTGAGGCTCCCAGGTCCAGAGGGAGGTCCGAGCCCCTGGGAATGTGGAAGAGGAAGACAGCCCAGCCCAGGCGGTAGTTGTAGATTGAGGGGAACCTCTAGGAGGGGAACTGACCAGGGAGACCTCCCCACCAGGTGAGTCTTCTCCACCGGTTGAGGTTTTCCCACAAGGATGGTAAAATCAGAGACACAGGCTCAAACAGGCCTTGCCTCAGCCCGCAGCATAGTTCCCCTTTGTATGACCATTGGTCAACAAGTGGAGACACCTCTGCCCACTATCAGGGAATATACCCCACCTGAGGGTCACCAAGCCTAGAGAGTCAGCTTCCTTGTGGAGCACCACATTATCAACTTCCTCCAAGACTGCAGGCTACTGAAGGATAAGACGGGATATACCAGCAATCTTCAGGGACATTATAAGTCAATAGAGGAAATCTGCAATATCTTAATGACCCACTGATTCCAGAACAATATGAGGCACATTATAATGAAAATACCTAACACACAAAATAAAGACAGAATTTTAAAGGCTGTGAGAGAAAAGAACCAAATTACATTCAGGGGGAAACCAATACGGATATCAGCAGATTTTTCAATCCAGACCCTAAAAGCTAGAAGGGCCTCGAACAAAATTTTTCAAGACATCAACAGGTTTCTAGAGACATAGGAATTGCCTAAACTGAACGAGGAGGACATACAGAATTCACATAGACCAATTTCAAGTAATGAAATAGAAGAAGTCATCAAAAGCCTACCAACAAAGAAAAGTCCAGGACCAGATGGGTTCTCAGCCGAATTCTACAAAACCTTTAAAGAAGAGCTCATTCCAATACTTCTCAACGTATTCCATAAAATATAAGAGGAGGCAACCCTCCCAAATTCATTCTATGAAGCCAATATCACCTGATACCTAAACTAAACAGAGACACATCGAGGAAAGAAAATTTCAGACCAATATCCTTAATGAACATCAACGCAAAAATTCTCAACAAAATTTTAGCAAATCGCATACAAAAACATATTAAAAAGATAGTGCACCATGATCAAGTGGGTTTCATCCCAGGGATGCGAGGTTTGTTCAACATCAGGAAATCAATAAATGTAATTCACCATATCAACAGACTTAAAGAATCACATGATTATTTCAATACATGCAGAAAAAGCATTTGATAAAATACAGCACCCCTTCAGGCTCAAAACACTAGAAAAAATAGGGATAGTGGGAACATTCCTTAACATTGTAAAGGCCATCTGTGCTAAGCCCAGGGCTGATATCATTCTAAATGGTGAAAAACTGAAAGAATTTCCCCTAAAAACTGGAACAAGGCAGGGATGCCCTCTTTCACCACTTTTTTTCAATATCCTCCTTGATACTCTAGCCAGAGCATTTAGAAAGACCATAGAAATTAAAGGGATACGAATAGGAAAAGAAGAACTCAAACTATCCCTATTTGCTGATGATATGATTATATACTTAGAGGAACCAGGGAAATTACACCAGAAAACTTTTAGATCTCATAAGTGAATTCAGTAAAGTAGTGGGATATAAGATCAATGCACATAAATCTAAGGCATTTTTATACATAAGTGATGAATCTCCAGAAAGAGAAATTAGGAAAACTACCCCATTCACAATAGCATTGAAAAAAATATAATACTTGGGAATCAATCTCACAAAAGAAGTGAAAGACATCTACAATGAGAACTACAGAACACTAAAGAAAGAAATTAAAGAAAACCTTAGAAGATGGAAAGATCTCCCATGTTCTTGGATAGGCAGAATTAATATTGTCAAAATGGCCATACTACCAAAAGTGCTATACAGATTCAATGCAATTCCAATTAAAATCCCAATAATGTACCTTACAGAAATAGAGCAAGAAATTATGAAATTCATCTGGAAGAATAAAAAACCCAGAATAGCTAAAGCAATCCTTAGCAGGGAGAATGAAACAGGGGGTATCGCAATACCAGATCTTCAACTGTACTACAGAGCAATAGTAACAAAAAAGGCATGGTATTGTTACCAAAATAGAAAGGTGGATCAATGGTACAGGATAGAGGACATGGACACAAACCCAAATAAATACAATTTTCTCATACTAGACAAAGGTGAAAAAATAATGCAATGGAGAAAAGATAGCCTCTTCCACAAATGGTTCTCAGAGAATTGGAAATCCATATGCAACAGAATGAAACTAAACCCATATCTCTCACCATGCATGAAACTAAAGTCAAAATGGATTAAGGACCTTGGAATCAGACCAGATACCTTGCATCTTATAGAAGAAAATGTAGGTTCAGAGCTTCAACATGTTGGTTTAAGATCAGACTTCCTCAACAGGACTCCCATAGCACAACAAATAAAAGCAAGAATTAATAACTGGGATAGATTCAAACTAAAAACCTTTGTCTCAGCAAAGGAAACTATCAGCAATGCAAAGAAAGAGCCTACAGACTGGGAGAAAATCTTTGCCAATCATACTTGAGATAGAGCATTAATTTCCAGAAACTATAAAGAACTCAAAAAACTCTACACCAAGAATTCAAATAATCCAATCGACAAATGGGCTAAGAAAATGAATAGAGACTTCACAGAAGAAGATGTACAAGCAATCAACAAACATATGGAAAAATGTTCAATATCTCTAGTAATAAGAGAAATGCAAATCAAAACCACCCTAAGATTCCATCTCACCCCAATTAGAATGGCATTTATCAAGAATACAAGCAACAACAGGTGTTGGTGAGGATGTGGGGAGAAAGGTACAGTCATACATTGCTGGTGGGGCTGCAAATTAGTGCAGCCACTCTGGAAAGCAGTGTGGAGACTCCTTAGAAAACTTGGAATGGAACCACCATTTGTCCCAGCTATCCCACTCCTTCGCCTATACCCAAAGGACTTAAAATCAGCATATTAGAGAGCTACAGCCACATCAATGTTCATAGCTGCTCATTTCACAATAACCAGATTATGGAACCAACCTAGATATCCTTCAGTTGATGAATGTATAAAGAGACTGTGGTATATATACACAATGGAATATTACTCAGCCATAAAGAATGATAAAATTATGGCATTTGCAGACAAATGGTTTAAATTGGGGAATATCATGTTAAGTGAGATAAGCCAATCTCAAAATACCAAAGGACAAATGATATCACTAATAAGTGGATGATGACACATAATGGGGGGTGGGAGGGGTTAGTGTTAGGGTGAGAGTTAGGGTTAGGGAGGGGGGCAAGAATGGAGGAAGGAAGGACTGTATAGAGGGAAAAGAGGGGTGGGAGGGCATGGGGGGAAGGGAAAAAATTTCAGAATGAATCAAACAACATTACCCTATGTAAATTTATGATTACTCAAATGGTATGCCTTTATGCCATGTAACAGAGAAACAACATGCATCCCATTTGTTTAGAATAAAAAAAAAAGAATCAAAATAATAAATTAATCGTGATCTCTATTCTGACACTTTCCAAAAGACACAATGTAAAAAGAAAAAAATAAGGAAAGTGATTGAAAATCATCAGTGCTATTGATTATACCAAGTGCATATTAAGATTCAAAGTTTTATAAGACAGGTAACAAAAAGAGAACATGTATACTATTATGATGTAGTACTTTTTAAGTTGACATCATCTTTGTCACAAAAATATTTTAATTCACTTTATGTGTGTATAAATTTTCATAAAACTTAGTAGACTACCACAGCTTCTTTGGATGGAATTGTTAATTCCCTCCATTTTTATTGGTGGTGATATATTCAGGTTTATATGCTCACAGTTGTGAATTATTTGTGAACCACAACCAAGTACAATCTGTTTTTGTTCCATAATTCATATTTTTACTGTGATACTCTCTGTGCTCCACCAAAATCTGTAGTTTTGTTATTACCTTAAAAATATTGTTGCTTCTTATTCACAGATTTTATTTTTGTGAATATTTCTATCCTTATAAGTTTAATTATAACTTCAAAATCATTATTTATGGAGTTTTTGTGGTCATTCACTGAAATGAATGACTACAAATTACAAAATAGTTATAAAATTGTGATTACTCGTTACACAATTTTAGCTGGACACTTATGTTCTACTTTGTGTTAGCTCAGATATGGTAAATAATTGTCCTTTATGTGGCCTGTTTTGTTTTGCTTTTTGGTTCTTCTTGTTAGTAATTTTTTGTTTTTAATGTTTTAAATATCAAATACAGAATCGAAGAACTGTGTAGTGTTCCTAAGGACGAGAATGCTGTGATGTACATCCAGAAAAAATTACACATTAGAAAATCTTCATTCAGACCTGTGTTATACTGCTGCTAACCATGAGTTAATAGTGAATCGACAGTATATATTAAATAAAATATCTTAAAACAGATATATACATAAAACAAGAGTACATTTGATCAGTTGATGAAAATGTGACCAGAGTCTGTCAGCCTAATCTTGTATCTCCTAGCAGATGTCGTTAGGTAATGCACTAATTAGGTGTTCAGGGTAACATAAAACTTAACTATTCTGAATAATGAGAACTAACTGTAATTTTATCATTATTGTTGAACTTTTTAACTGTATTGAAATAGCAATTACAAGCAATATCAGGTGTTTCATGTTCTACAGAATGAACGTCCAAAAACTTTACATTGATTTCATGAATTAAATGGAGAAATCAAGCCATTATTGGAATTGAATTTTCTATTTGACACTGATAGAAAGCTGAAACCATTAAATTGTTAATTTCTACTGTTAATGCAGCCAACAAAATTATATTCATCACTTTACCTTGAATATATAAAACAATTTTAAATCAGAACTGAGATTTTTTAAAAAGTCATTTGATTTAGATGAAAAGTCATGCTTAATAGAATAACATATAAAATACTTTATCTGCTTTTATTCCATTGGTGTGTTTGAGCAAGTCAAAATCAGGGGCAACATTGGTTATTTCTTCTGGGTATTCTCTTTGAGAGTCAAGTGTCAGTTATGATACTTACAAAAGGTTGGTTACTGCTAGGTGTCTTTCAGATGTAACTACATGTTGAATTGATAACTGGTTTCCTTGCCTGTACTGAGAAATGACTGAGCTCATACCAGAGCCTGAATGAAAATTACAGATGTCTCAGCTTATTTCAATGGGCCCATAAAAATCATTGAAGAATGAAAAATCTAGGATACATGATAAATTGGTTGGGACATAAGACAGTGGTCATAAATTGGATCATTTTGGGGAAACTGATACACATGGACACATTCACTAAATGTGTCCTATCAAAAATCTCCTAACACCACCTTCTTTTTTTTTTTTTTTTCTTGGTGCTGGGGATCGAACCCAGGGCCTTGTGCTTGCAAGACAAGCACTCTACCAACTGAGCTATCTCCCCAGGCCACCATATTCTTGATTATAGTTTTCCCATCAAAAATGCTATGCCCCTGATATGATTCACTTGTTTGTGACTGTTTAGTAATTTCCACAGCATTATGTACTGAGAAAAGAATGTGAAATGCACTTCTTATTTTTATTAATTGTATCATTTATTTATGGAACATTTTCTATTCATCTTAAAACTTTTATACTAAAGTTACATACTTTCACTTTTAAACTAAAAATAATAATAATAATAATAATAAGTCAATGCATAATCTTCCCTGAAATTAGTTCTTTTGTTATCTTAATATAAGTGCACAGTAATTAAAAATGAAAGTTTAAATGGAAAGTAATTTTTATATATATTTGATAAAACTTATCTGATTATATTACTTTATATTTTATTATAGAGTTAATTGAAAAGATTCTATCTTATAAGTATAAGATCCTTGAGAAATAGGATGTGACAAGGCTCTTTAGAGAGCTATTTCTTTATGTAACTTTTCTCTAATACCCTATAATCATATTTTCCAGAGAATTTTGAGTTTTTTTCTTTTATAAGTTTTTCTAGAGGGTAGTAACCATTCTTTAACTTGTACTCAACTAGGGTCGTTTTGACCCATTTTCCCATCAGCTTATGATTTTTGATCTCATGTTTGTTTGAAGTTTGAATCACAGCAACAAGCCACTCATGATTAATGTGATTTTAGACTCTAAAGGTGTATTAACCCTTGGAGGGGATTGAGGAGTTTAGACATACTGTCTTCCCTCATCCTGCCAGCTGCTGAATAATGATGTTTCTGTCTCCTGCTTTAAGATCAACTCTGATTTATTGCAATTCACTTGTTCTACCTTTGTAAGAAATACTGCTTTCCTAATGAAAGTCTAAGTCGGACCTTCCACTTCAGTTTTTGTAAGCTTCAGTGAGTGCTTATGGACTGAGCAGCTGAGAATCAATCATAGGGACTCAATATATTAGGGGATTTTCTTCTAATTAGTTATCTTTGTGGGGAATGGGTGCTGATCATTTATTAATATTATGGTCCAAGAGTACATAAAATATCTTAACTGAAACAAGGCTATCACATTTAAACATTTAGTGAATACTACAGATTAGGTAAGGGAGGAGAGCCAAGAGAGTACTGTGAATCATGAATGTAAGCATTGTGATTCTGGAATTAAAGCATATACATCTTCAGTTTGTTGGTACTGCTGCTTTCACATAAGTGTCTTTTTGCATTTCAGAAGTTGCACATACATCCATTTTGGACTGACAGATCACTAGAAGGTGACCTCTCTAGGCATGTGCCTCCTTTATGAGGCTGAACAAACCTCAAGCCAGGGTACATGGTACTAGGGCATGAGTTCAGCCCCTCTCAGTCCCTATCTGGGTACTTTTGTGCAGGGTCACATCATGTCCACTTTAACAGTCCCCAACCCACCCTCAAGTTTTCTTAGAGGTTCCTTATCTCCTCAAAATCCAGAGGTAGCCAGAGGCAGAATGACTGTTGTTTGCCACCTCTGGTAGGTTTACCCTAATGATGCCTGCTTGATCACATTTTAAATATGTTATTTAAGCACTGCTTAAAATAGTTAATATAATTAATAATCCAGTTGTATTTAGCAACCAATTATACAGAACTTCAATCAAGTACTATGTGTATTTGAGGTGCAGAGAAAATGTGCAATATGACTTTTAGCTGTATACCTGGCCTCTACACTTTAGATGTCAGGAATGTGTGCATAGTCATATGTGTGCATACATGTGCGCACACACGCATGCACACACACACTGCTTAACTAATGCTCTCAGGTACATGTACAGAACTTGCAAAGTGTACTCTTTTGAGAAAAATTGCCTATAGCTGGGGACCACTACATTAAAACATTTTATAAGATGTTATATTGTAGGCTACAGGCATTATGTTCCATGTGTTCAACTTCATTCTGAATTTTCAAGATTCCTTATGTTATCAAATACATCGTCCTTCTTGGGAAAAGTTAAAAATAAATATGAATATGATGTTGTGTTGAAAAATGAATAATTCTTTTATAAGTAGTAAATCTTTACTTAAATTCTCATAAGGAATTTACATAAAATAGTAGTGGGTTTGCATGGGCCCACATGGTGAAGTTGTATATTATAATAATACAATGAAAAATAGAGTATATATAATCAATCAGATACATGTTGATATATATATATATATATATATATATATATATATATGAGAGAGAGAGAGAGAAAACTACTCCTATGCATCTGTCCAGAATACTAGCCATGCCTTCTTACTGATAATAGTTACCTTGCCCACTTACATTCTCTGGGTCCCCCCTGCATTGTGTAGCAAGATCATAAAAACAGTGATAGACTTGGCTGGATGTGTCAACCATGAGAAGTATTCCACCATCAGTGGGAACCACAAGGATGTTGATGATAAATTTTATGTTATTGATTGAATCTGTACCATCCCCCAAAGGGTATGTTTTACCAATGTGGTACACAGCTGATTACACTATGGGGAAGTAGTAGGAACATTACAGGTTGGGAACTGGTAGTAGAAATAAAGGTTGCTGGAGCATGCCTGTAAAAACTATTGAGGCCTCAGATTCATCCTCTCCCCTCATTGCTTCTTAGGGACCATAAGGAAGACAATAAGTTTTGTTCCACCACACAATTGCAACATGAAACTCTACCTCACTACAGGGCCCAAATCAATGGGGACAGGTGACCAAGAATTGAAATCTTAAAAACCATATTCCAAAACAATTGTTTCCTCCTTTCACATTATTTTTCTTAGGTATTCAGTCACAGTGATGGAAAGCTGACTAACACAGTTTATATATCAGAAACAAGACTGAAGTAAATATATATAACTTTGCATATATCTCCATAGGTAGCATAGTTTAAGAGACAACCAACTGTGAAAGAAAACATCTGATGAATTGTATTTCATGGAATGCAATTTGTGATGAAATAAGTTTCAGAGCATGAGTGACAATATTTTAACAATTTGTGGCTAAAAGATATGGTTTATTCTTCAATGAAGCATGAAAAACTAATGAAAACTACACTTAGATACATGAGAGAGTTTACAAGCCAGGAAAACTGGTACAAATCTGTAAATAAAGCTGTTCAGGAGACTGAGGCAGGATGATATCAAGCTCAAGATTGGCTCAGAAACTTAGTGAGATTCTACTGCCAAAATAAATAAGTAAATAAGTAAATAGATCTGGGTATGTGGAGAGTGGTGACAGAGTATGGGAGAGTGGTGACAGAGGATGGCAGAGCAGTGACTAAGATTGGGGATCCCTGTTAACCATGTCTGTGGCATGTGTGGTGCCTAGGAATGTTCCTGTGCAAGGGCACAGGATGCTTAGCTGCTGTGGTAATGCCCTGCATGAGAAGACTCAGTTCAAGAGTCCTACCAGCTGTGACCTTGATCTCGGCACACAGCTCCTGGGAACAGAGGAATTCCTTTGCTAGACAATTAAAATGTTTCACCAGTTCCATTACTCCTGAGTCTGCTTTAAACAATGGACTTTGTAGAGAGCTAAACAAAGCTCATAACATTGCACTTTGCAACTGAGGATTGCAATTGCAGAAAAGCTACAAAGATGTTATAGTTTCAGTAACTTTCCTGAAAACAAAGAATACTGGTTACATAGTAATTAACCTGATAATGAAACATATAAAAATAAAGATTGCTGGTGTAACTCACATTTGCATCTTCACCAGAAAGAAGCACTCCACCTGACCCAAACTTTATCTTCAAAATCTGTTTGTGATTCTCTTTTTCTAATCCTCCTTCACCCTTTGCCAGAATATGCAAATTTGGCAGTGCTAGTCAAGGCAGTTTGTGGCCCATATGGGGAGTGAACCCATGACCTTGGAGATGTAACTCAGTGATAGGCATAAAACAAAGAATTTACACATATTTGTTACAAGTATACTCATACAATTATGCATATGTGACACAAAGGTTTGTGAAAGATAAGAAACAAACATATACATCTGCTTTTCCTAAAATGGCTCTTACCTATTATATTGCCAAGCCTAGCTGCTAAATGACTCCCATAGAAAGCAACTGCACCAGAATTGTATTAATTATTTTATTATCAATTCATTTGATTTGTGAAATACTGCAATAAATAATCACTCTGTTTGGAAATGTTATGGGGTGCACATTAAGAACAGACCGATCACCACTGAGAAGTCCAAATTTGAGAGTCTTTATTAAGCTGGCCAGCTTAATACAATGCCCCAAAAAATGGCTATTGGGAGAACAGACCTGACCACAGGGTTGTAGGGGTTCTTATACCAAAAATCACATCAATCATAAGTGTCTGTTGCTATGATTCAAAATTACACATTAGCATCATGAGATCATCGACAGAGGGGGAAGTGGGTCAAAATGACCCTTACCTAGGTACAAACTAAAGAATGGTTACTAACATCCACACAATCACTGTTCACATGGTACATTGTTTTGATGCAATAGGAATCAAAAGAGAGCAATTCTTCACTACATAGGAGTTGCCATTGTATATTATTAAATATGTCACACTAAGTAACTGACGATGGTCACAGAGGTGGGGTGTTCCCATGGAAGAAACTTATTTCCTACATAACATGGAGTCTCAGAGCAAACTGGAGTCTGTTTAGTCATTTCCCTTAGAGTCTGGCCTATAACTTTCTTATGGAGTCAGATCTGTCAGCCCATCACAGATACAAGGGAAATATTTATTCAGAACCCTAGAAAACATATACTATTGAAATTTCTCTACCTAAGCACAAGCAGAGCCTGCTCTGCTGATTTACTCCCCTTCAGATAAAACAAACTACCATGTTTTCCCAGAAAGCTCCATGTTAATCCATCCATTCCCCACCATGCACCTGTAAGCCATTAATTCATTCATTTAATATTTAACAAATGTTGTCCTTGTACCAGGCATTATTTTTGAAACTTGAGATATGTTAATAAGCAAAACCTAGTTTCCTATTGCTTATGAAGCTCATTTTCTAGAAGAAAGTGGTACATACTGGAAAGGTATAAGAAAAGTAAAGCCAACAATAATGTACTCTATGTAGCATCTATTGTGGTAATGATAGATAAAATAAAGATACATTGTATAAATCTCTAAAGTGGGACCATACATGCTTCATTTTAATGTACTCAAATATTGACCACTGTGTTCCTGAGGAATTGGATTTGGGGGCAATTAACAAACTGATATATAGTCTTAAATGAAATAATGACTTATTCTCTTACACAAAACACATGCATTTGTGTTCTTTACAGTGTTGATATCACACATCCACAAAACTTTAGACTACTTCCTTTCTGTTCAGTTGTTCTTAGAATGTGACTGTTGTCTGGAGTGTCACTGGACAGATGCAGAGACTACTTCAGGAAAGAGGAATGGGAAAAGCAATGGGCAGGAGGACCCCAGACTGCACCCTGTATCAAGTAACCCCTTAAAGGCCTTTTATGGAAACATGACCCCATCACTTTTGATATTTAGAGAATGGTTTAAAAACCATGACAGTTTGAATCAGGAGAAACACAGGTTCAAATCCAGCCTCAGCAACTTAGCAAGGCCCTAAGCAACTCATTGAAACCCTGTCTCTAAATAAAATATTAAAAGGGCTGGAGATGTCTCAGTGGTTAAGTGCCACAGCGTTTGATCCCTGGTTCCCAAAAGTAAAGAAGGAGGAGAAGAAGACAACAAAGAAGAGGTAGCCTCTTTAGGAACCTTTTTACTGCACATAGCACTTCAGGAAATATTTTCTTGGGCTTCAGGGTAATATGATTGTAAGCTGTCTGCAAAGACAAATGGTTATTAATAGAACTTGGAGATACTAGAAATTAAAAGAGACTATAGATGCAAATTCTATCTATAGAGGAAGTTGTATTAAATATCTGCATGAAGAGGTCTAAGAAATCAGTAAGATTTATGGCATGTAGTCTGTTCCTTTTTAAGAGTATGTAACCTACTTTTGTTTAAAAAGAGAGCTCACAAATTTGGCCCTGTCTCCTGCCTGACTTGATGCTGTTTTTCAGAGGGCAGCCATGTGAAGCATGACACTTTTCTTGATCAACAGGGATGGATAATAACAGGACGGTGGTCCTGTAAGAGTACAATTGAGATATGAATGTCCTTTCTAGTAATTTTACTGTGCATTTTCTATTGAGGTATGTGTAGGTGTGCAGATGTTCAACTAGTGAGTTACCTTGGTGACTGCTTTACACAGCATGACATGTGGGTGAGAAGTGCAGGCATGCAGAAGGCTGTCCTGGGTTTGTGGAATGCTCCTGATGACCAAGAGGGGAGCAAGTAAATGGCATTGTTTTTCTCTATGAACTTGTCCTCACCACCAGCTATACCTTGACTTCTTTCCCCAACTGGTTGTTCCTGGGCTTTCCACCCAGGGTTACTGAAGTATGCTTTGCTCTGGCTTGGAATACATTGTCACTGTCCACATTATTAATTGGCTCATATCTATCTTAACCTAAACTTGCCTAAATATTTGAAATTTACTTTGGACCCTCAGACTGTGTAGGAACTTGACCTGAAGGTGGGAATATCATGTGGTTGTTTCAAATGATTTCTTACATTGTTAATAATTGCATAATGGTTTATTTATGTTTTCCCTGTGTGTCACACCAAGTTGGGGTGAATCTGAAAGTTTGTTGTCCAGGAGACTTAGCTAGGTGGAATTGTGTTGGGAGACTTTCAGTTCATTGTGCCCATGAAGGAGGAAGCACTGTGACTTTCCTTGTGATTGTCTTTTTCATGCTACAATGGTTCCTTAAGGTCAAAAACTATTTAAACTGGCTTGTATGTAATTTATTACCTGAGTTTGAATCATACTCTCAAGGACATGGGCATAAAGCTTGAGTCTTGTGCTTGTGATTGGAGAGAGCATTTGGAGGAGGTCAGGATGACATAAGATTTGCTATGTAGCTATGGGTACATGATCTTGAGGTGTCTGAACTGTGCTCTCCACTTTTCTTTTATGCACCTGGAATAATGGTATAGCTCTGTAAATGTTTAAAATACTGCTGAAAGAATGAGCATTTGAATGTTCAACTAGGAAAACTTCCTGGGAGAATCCAAGATGTTTTCTAACTGGATATTAGGTAGGACAGAGGAGCAAGTCCACTTTAAGTGAACTATGAATATCCATTGAAGTTGACTTAACTGAAGGTACCAGGGATTTCCACATTCTTAGGTGGTAAAGGGATTTTTCTAAAGTGTTAGTCAGTGATAGTTGTAGAATAGATTGTGTAAAGGGAAGTGGTGCTCAGAATCCAGTGTGTGGAATTTGCTGGGTATTCGCAAATTCCTGGCTCTTAATCTTCCTTCCTAAAGGCTAGTCCTGTACAGTTTCATAGTCACTAGTGACAGGTGACTCTTAAGCACTTGAAATAAGCTGCAGGTGTAAAATACCAGACTTTGAAGACTAAAGAGAAACATGTATCACAAAATTATTTCTAATTGATTACAAATTATATTATATGCACTGGATTAAAATAGAGTAATTTCACTTTTTACTATTTTTCAAGTGTCTACCAGGACATTTAAAATGGCACATGGGACTTGTATTCTGCTTCTGTTGGACAGTGCTACACTGTGGTATAGGCTGATGAGGTGACATAGTTAACAAATACCCTGAGTGATTCTGATGCAGGGACTTAGACCACTGATTGAAAAAGTATTGACTGCAATAGATATTTCAGTATGCAGGCTAGGAACATGAGAGCTGTGACTAAATTGGGTCAAAGAGGTTAAGTAAGAAGGGACACATCAGAGCAAGATGCTTTGAAAAAGAAATTGAGTTGATGGCAAATGATGTGGAGAAAATATTCTGTCACCCGACAGGGTAGTGATGGCCCATGCTCTGATACAGAAGCTCCTCAAGCTCAGCCTGTTCTCACACTTCACCATGGTTACAATTAAGTGCAGAAGCTTCTAGGGACTTTGAGTTTGTCCTTGACCGCATCTTATCCAATGTGTGTACACTTTTCAGAATGTTTCTTAAAAGTGTATTCTTTGTTTCTTGCACTTACTTTCTTCTCCAGGCAATGCAGTGATCTTAAGGGATTTTGTGAAAGTCATTTGGCAAGGGAGAAGTATAGATGTAAACTTATTTTCTGAAGAAAATCAGAATTACTAAACCCTTATTCATAAGAGATAACTGAAAATACAGACTGGCCTCTATTGCACATTTGGGGTTTGAAAACATTTTCCAAGTTTTTTACTCAAAATTTTTCTAAAGCTAGAATCATGGCATTTTTATACCAAAAGTAGCTTCATTAATGACTTAGTTACATAATTATATTGATAAGAAATATGAGGCCCAGCATATTACATATTTAGTTTATAATTCCCTGTTCATTTAGTGGAAGATTTTGTTGAACATCTAGATTTATTGACATCATCTCCTTTTAAATTGTTTCTACTTGAAAACATACTGAGTATTTTTTTTTATTTCTGTAAAGTTTTTTTTATGGAAAAAAAAGAACTGATTTTAGGCTAAAGATTTTTATACTCAGGACCTTCTACACATAGTATGGAGAGAAGGACATTTACAAACCAAAACACTTTATGCAGACACAGAAGTCACTGCTGGTGCCAGAAGGGGACAGTGTGCACACAGCAGTCATCTTTTCAGCCTTCAGAACTTGGGAACCTGCTCCTGGGAAACTTAAATGGGAAGGCTCCTATTTCTAAGGTACTCATGTTGCATGGAATATTGACAATAAATGTTGAGTTTTAATGTATTGCAGAAGTGGTGTTCTTTTAAGCATATGTACACACAGACTGAAAATTACATGAATAGGTTATAGTATTTAATAATATTTTATTTAGATGTTAATTGTTTTTATATGAAAAAAGAACATTTTAGGTGATTAAATCAATATTCTCATGGACTCAGATATGTTCCCATTAAATAGTGTGAGTTGTTTTATTTTTCAAGTCAACCTCTTGACACAAAGGAGTTTATTCTAAATCTCATGATCAACTTTCATAATCTCTCATGATCTAAGGCAGACTGCCTCCAACAAACCATGGAAATCTAATGAAAGACATTTAAGAACACTATAGTAAGATATAAGACATTACTCAAAGAAGGACACATGTGTTCTCAGGTTAAAAGACTCTTTTGTAAACATGTCAGTGTTATCCAGTGACCCATAAATTGGTTGTATCCCAATCAAATTTTCAGCAATCTTTCTTGTACAAATGAACAACTCATATGGAAAAGCAAATAACTGAGAATAACAAAGAAAATCTTAAAGAACTAAGTTGCGGACACACATTAACAGGCAACAACAAGTATTTAAAATCTAACTAATTAAGAGAGTGTTTTATAAGCACAAACAGGATCAGAGATTCTAGAAGCAGATTCATATAACCACATTCATCTGATTTACCACAAAGGCAGAATTGGAATAAATGAGGAAAAGATGATCTTTTTAATAAGTTATGCTAAATCAAATGAAAAGTCATATGGGGGAAAATAAACCTCCACTCCAATTTCTTGCCATATAAAAAAATCTATTTCAAGCCAGTTGTGGTGGTGCACACCTGTAGTCCCAGTGATGTAGAAGTCTGAGGTAGGAGGATTGCAATTTTGAGTCCAGCCTCAGCAACTAGCAAGAGTCTAAGCAGCTTAGTGAGACTCTGTCTCAAAATAAAAAATAGAAAGTGGTGGTGATGTGGCTCATTGGTTAAGTATCCCTTAGTTCAGGCCCTGATACCCCCCCAAAAAAACCAGGCAAAACCCAAACAAAAAAGGAATATTTCAAATAAATGTTACATCTACATATAAAATGGGAAAGTGGACAAAGTATATAATTCTGCAATTGATAAGAAACATAATGTCAAATGACTCTACACATATGGAAATATATTAATTGCCATGCAAATGAAATGAAAAATGTTGATAACATTTTATATTTCATATTTATAAAAATCAAAATGTGATAATTACTTGCAGTGGTTGAGATTTGAGAGGTTATCTTGTATTCTTAGGCACTGCAAGTGGAAATTTAAGTGGATATAGTGGACTGGGGATATGGCTCATTGTTTGCCCAACATGCTCAAGATCCTGGGTTTTCAATCTACTCTGCTAAGGAAACAAAAAATGTCCCTGGATTAAGTCTCCAGCACTGCCAAAAGTAAAGAAGAAAAGAAATATGGGCATAGCACTTTTAGAATTAATTAGGCAATAATTATAAAAATATAAATGTATATTCTCCCTAACCCAGAAGTGCTATTTCATGGAATTTATTCCACAGATATACAGAACACCAGAAGCAACATTAATGTCCACCACTTAAGAACTGATTAATTACTTGTGGCTCACCAACATATGAACTATAAGATAATTGCAAAGAATGAGTATTCTCATTTAGAAGAATTGCCACTGTATTTTGTGTAAAATAACCCAAGACATAAAACCTGTCTTCACAGTATTGTAGAACTGAGAAAAGTTGTATGACAGTGTTTCACATCTTTGAGGAACAGCGAGGGGTATATGATATAGGTGAAGTATGTTGGAAATGTCATGAAGGGTCAAATCAGTCAGGAAGATCATATATCTTAGAGGACTCAGGAAAATATGGTTACTAGGGGTGAGATAAACAGGAAAGACCTCAGTGTATGCTTGTATCTGATTAATGCCTGCTCTACCTTTGCATACTAGGTGTGAGTGAGATAGATAACTCTGAACTTTTTCTTTTTTTGTTTGATTTTTCTTTTTTCAGTGTGGGGAATCAAACCCAGGACCTCATGCATGCTAAGGTTCATACTCTACCACTGAGCTATCTTCCCAGCCCTGAACTTTTATTTCATATGTTCAAGGCCTTTAAAGTGTTACAAATGTATTTGTATTTAATATAGAGGAAAGAGATTGATTTTTAAGTGTCACTTAAAATAAAACAAGTATCTATAAAATACTGAAATGGTTAATAGGAAGTAGTCTTAATACAATGTGGGTAAAATACATTAAAAATCATTTACTTTTGGTGAGATAGAAATATTGGAGCCATTTATTATTAATTAAAATCAATGGTAAAATACAATGAATTTTTGGAATGTTTATTTGTAAATATACAATCATTAGTTTATATCTCAAAGTTTAAAAGTTTTCCTATCTGAAATCTATCATTACCATCAAACTATACCTATATTTATTGTAATCAACACTTATATATAAAGCTCCTTAGAAAACCTTCAACCCAAATGTCTAATCAACTAAAAAAATGTACAAATCAAATGTGATATAGTGATACACTGAAGGGTTATTCAGGAATAAATAGAAATGCAGTACTAATCCATGTTTTACTCTTAAAAAAAACCTGAAATCACTGTTAAGAAGCCAGTCATAAAGGACCATATATTGCATGATTCCACTAATATAAAATTTTCCATAATATCCAAGTATTTGGAGACTGAGAGTAGAGTAGTTTTTGCTTGGGATTGGGTTTGGGTGAGAACTGGGGGTTGATGGCTAAGTGCTGCAAGGTTTCTGTGGGAGACTAATGAAAATGCTCAAAAGTTATGCTGATAGACGTATAATTCTGTGAATACACTAAAATCCATTGGATTATATGCTTTAAATGGGTGAATTATATAGAATATGATTTATATTTCAATAAACCTGTTAATATATTTACAAAATCTTTAGTTTCTATAAAAGATCAAAACTCAAAATATATACTAAAACATATATGGAGAGCATAGACTGTCTTGTATTTCTTCAAAAGTTATAGAAAACTCACATACAGTAGGTCCTCAGTAAATATTTAATTATAAAAATATAATAAAACCCAGTCAATAAATGGGCTAAGGAAGTGAATAGACTCTTCACAGAAGATATATAATCAGTCAACAAATACATGAAAAATGTTGAATATCTCAAGCAATTAGAGAAATGCAAATAAAAACTGTAAGATTTCATGTCACACTGATCAGAATGGCAATTATCAACAACAAGCAACAATAAGTGTTGGAGAGGATGTAGGTAAAGAGGTACACTCATACATTGCTGGTGGGAATGCAAATTGATGCAATCATTATGGAAAGCAGTATGGAGATTCCTTAGAAAACTTGGAATGGAACCACCATTTGACCCACTTATACCATTCCTCAGTTTATAGCCAGGACTTAAAATCAACATACTACAGTGATGCAGCCACATCAATGTTTATAGTAGCTTAATTCACAATAACTGTACTGTGGAACCAACCTAGATGCTCTTCAACAGATGAATATAGAAAATGTTATATATATGTATGTATGTGTATGTGCATATATATATATGCATGTATATATATATAACATTCCATATGTATGTGCATAGATATACATGTATACAAATATATACATATACATATGATGAATATTATTTATCTTTAAAGAAGAATGATATTCTGGAATTTGCTGGTAAATGGATGGAATTAGGAAAGTTAGTGAATATCATGCTAAGTAAATAAACCAAACCCAAAAAACAAGGCTGAATGTTTTCTCTGAAGAGTGGGTGCTAATTCACAATAAGGGGTGTGAGGAATAGGGAAGAATAGTTACTTTATATTAGGTAGAGGTGAGTGAAGGGAGGGGAAGGGGTATGGAGGAAGGAATGGTAGTAGAGTGAAACATTATTACCACATGTACATGTATGACTGCATGAGTGATGTGCTTCTTTAATAAATAATCATAAAAGTGAGAGATTACACTCCACTTATGTATGATCTATCAAAATGTATAAATGCATTCTTATGTCACATACAACTAATTAGAAAAGAAAAATATTAATAAATTCTGAAAAATTATTAGATACTGGGTATTACTAAAAGCAAATGTTATATACTTGATTCATTCTTCAAAATTATATATTACTTCTGTAATATATATTATCCTTGTTAGCCTAAAATAATTCAAAAATTCTGTGGAATATATATCAAATTTGCTGAGTATCAGACTTCTGCTTTCTCAAATGATTTTTGCTAAACTTATTTCGATTCCCTGAACCATAACCAAATTCTTAAATGAAAAGGTAAATGAAATAGGTCAGAAGTAAACTGGCTGGGAATAAGCATTTTACTATGGTTTGTATGAAAATGTGTGGCTCACGAGGAGAGAAACCAACTTGCTATGATTTGAATATGCTTCTCCCCTCTAAGACTCATGGTTTCTAATGTAACAATATTGAATGGTGGTGTGGCCATTAGGAGGTGATTTACTCATGGGGGCACTTCCCTTATGAGTGGATTAATGTCTTTTTCCATGGAGTGTGTAATTCCCAGGGGAGTCATCTGAGTTACCTCTCACTCAGGAATGGATTAGTTACCCCACCAGTGGGTTGTTATAAAGCAAGCCTGCCCTTGTTGTATTCTCCTTTTAATAGCCTCATCAGCTTTTCCATGATGCTATGGCACAACACAAAGGCTCTGACAGATGTGGATGCACGGTCTTAGACTCCCAGCCTCAGGAACTGTGAGCCAAAATAATCTACTCTTCTTTATAAATCACTCAGCCTCTGATAGTCTGTAACAGCAATATAAAACAGAGTAAGACACAATGCCATTATTTTATATTTCTACATACAGGATCTTGTATCAGTATAGGAACTTTGGGAAATTTTTCATTCTATAAAGTGTACTAAGTCATCAGAAGCCAGCACTCAGCTACTGAATTTAGCTCTATAGAACAATAATCTTAAAAACAGAGTGTGGAGAACAATCATTTTTACATGCTAGAAATGCTGTTGCTCTATATTACTAAATTTCTTGTAAGCTTTGTTAAAAATCTATATTACACATTTTCTATATTATGTATGCCTGAAAATAAAACTTTAAATAGGGGCTGAGATATAGTTCAGTTGTAGAATGTCTAGTAGTACTAGGTTCAATCCCCTGTACTGCTGTTATGATTTGGATCTGAAATATCCCCTAAAGATTACTGAGATAAAGGCTTGGTCCCCAATGCATAGGTGGAAATTCGAGGAACTGAATGGCTCATGAGAGCTCTGACCTCATCAGTGGATTAATTAATTGAGGAATTCATTGCTGTGTGGATTATTTCGAAGAGTGGAAACTGTAGGAGATGGAATCTGACTGAGGGAGTGGGTTCATGAGGTGTGGCCTTTGGGGATTTGTCTTGTTTCTGTCCCCTTCCTCTCTGCTTCATAGATGCCATGAGGTAAACAGCTTTCCTCTGCCATGCCCATTTTACATGATTTTCTGCCTTGACTCAGGACCAAAGCAATGGAACAATCTGACTATGAACTGAAATGTCTGAAATTATGAGCCAAAATAAATTTTTTCCTTTAAGTTTTTCCCCCCAAGGTATTTAGTCATTGTGATAAAAAAGCAAATAGAACTGCAGGCAATAAATAAGTAATAATGAAAAGAAATATAAATGGCTGATAGAAATGGGTGGATGTTCAATTTTCCTAGCAAAGATATATTAATCTAGAGGAGACAACATTTTTGGTTATCATAACTAGTAACAGTTAAAAATACATAAATGCATACACACACATACTCAGTACTGGGAAATACAGCAAACATTTTAAAAAAGATTATATTCGTTTTAACAAAACAGTTCCATTTCCTGAAATTTATCCTAAGGAAATATAGAATCTGAGCACATGTATATCTAAATAGAGGTTCATAAAAGTATTATTTATATAGTAACAAATCAGAAATAATCTAAATACCTAACTGTAGAATACTGTTAATAATGTCAGTGCAATATTGTGAAAAATATTCAGCAATTGATATGTTTCAGAAAAATACCTAATCATAAGAAAATATATTCATCTATTTTAAGAAAAAAAGGGAGATGGAAAAATATTTCTAATAAGAAGTGCAAATAAATACACATGCATTTATAGTCTGTTGGAGAAAAGTCTGTTTTAGAAGTATTTCAAAAGAATGATCTGGGATCCAAGATGGCGGCCTAGAGGGAGACTGCACCCCCAATCACTCCAGAACCCTGGAGTTAAGAAGGGGAGGCATTGAGAGACTCGGACTGAAATAGAGCCATGGGTGAGTCTGCCCACTGGGTAAAGCTCGGTCCGGGTGGCAGGCCCAGATACAGGTGGCTTATCGGAGCCGGGCAGGGCAGCTAGAGTCATCCACAGGCAGCCCTGCGCACTCTGGCAGTGGGCCCCGCCCACACAGCCAGCTTCTCTAGGTTCTCGGAATGGAACTGGCCCGCTAGTGAGAGCCTTTCTGACCAGAACAAGCTCCGAGTCCTGGAGCCAGCGCAGCATACTCTGGCAACGAACCAGCAGAGAGCTGCGATCCGCAAACAGCTTCTGGGATTAGGGCAGGGCAGCCAGAGACCTCTTCAGGCGGCTCTGCCCACTCCGGCTGCAGGCTCTCTTCACAGGGTGATCAAAGATGGCGGCCTAGAGGGAGACTGCACTCCCAGTCGCTCCAGAACCCTGGAGTTAAGAAAGGGAGGCATTGAGAGACTCGGACTGAAATAGAGCCAAGGGTGAGTCTGCCCACTGGGTAAAGCTCGGTCTGGGTGGCAGGCCCAGATAGAGGTGGCTTATCGGAGACGGGAAGGGCAGCTAGAGTCATCCACAGGCAGCCCTGCGCACTCCGGCGGTGGGCCCCACCCACACAGCCACCTTCTCCAGGTTCTCGGAACGGAACTGGCCCGCTAGTGAGAGCCTTTCTGACCAGAACAAGCTCGGAGTCCCGGAGCCCCTGCAATGCAGCGTACTCCGGCAACGAACCAGCAGAGAGCCGCGATCCGCAAACAGCCTCTGGGATTAGGGCAGGGCAGCCAGAGACCTCTTCAGGCGGCTCTGCCCACTCCAGCTGCAGGCTCTCGTCACGGGGCAATCAAAGATGGCGGCCTAAAGGGAGACTGCACCCCTAGTTGCTCCAGAACCCAGGAATTAAGAAGGGGAGGCATTGAGAGACTCGGACTGAAATAGAGCCACAGGTGAGTCTGCCCACTGGGTAAAGCTCGGCCCGGGTGGCAGGCCCAGATAGAGGTGGCTTATTGGAGCCAGGCAGGGCAGCTAGAGTCTTCCCAAGGTAGCCTTCCACACTCCGGCAGTGGGCTCCTCCCACACGGCCAGCTGCACGGCGCAGGCCCACAGTGAGAGCATTTCCGCACAGAGCCAGTTCCAAACCGTGGAACCAGTAGGGGGCTAGGGGCAGTTTTCTTCGGATGAGCTGCTTTATCAGATTCCTCCAAGACATCAGGCTACTGAAGGCTGGGAGGTGATACACTGGAAATCTACCGGGACACTATAAGCCAGTAGGGGAAAACTGCAATATCTCAGGGTCCCACTGACAACTGACCAATATGAGAAAACAAGGGAAGAAAATGTCCCAAACAAACCTAGATACTACATCAATAAAACCCAATGACAGCACAGCAGAAGAAATGTCAGAAAGGGAGTTCAGAATGTACGTAATTAAAACGATCAGGGAAGCTAATGAGATGAAAGAGCAAATGCAGGCATTGAAGGAGGAGATGAAAGAGCAAATGCAGGCATTAAATGATCGCACCAATCAACAGTTAAAAGAGCAAATACAGGAAGTAAGAGATCATTTTAATAAAGAGTTAGAGATACTGAAAAAAAAAACAAACTGAAATACTTGAAATGAAGGAAACAATAAACCAAGTTAAAAACTCCATAGAAAGCATAACCAATAGGATAGAACACCTGGAAGACAGAACCTCAGACATTGAGGACAAATTATTTAATCTTGAAAGCAAAGTTGGCCAAACAGAGAAGATGGTAAGAAATCATGAACAGAATCTACAAGAATTATGGGATATCATGAAAAGGCCAAATTTAAGAATTATTGGGATTGAGGAAGGCTTAGAGAAACAAACCAAAGGAATGAACAATCTATTCAATGAAATCATAACAGAAAATTTCCCAAATCTGAAGAATGAAATGGAAAACCAAGTACAAGAGGCTTATAGAACTCCAAACATACAAAATTACAACAGACCCACACCAAGGCACATTATTATGAAAATACCTAACATACAAAATAAAGACAGAATTTTAAAGGCTGCGAGAGAAAAGAATCAAATTACATTCAGAGGGAAACCAATAAGAATATCAGCAGATTTTTCAATCCAGACCCTAAAAGCTAGAAGGGCCTGGAACAACATATACCAAGCCCTGAAAGAAAACGGATGCCAACCAAGAATCTTATACCCAGCAAAACTTACCTTCAGATTTGACGATGAAATAAGATCCTTCCATGATAAACAAAAGCTAAAGGAATTTACAAAAAGAAAGCCAGCATTACAGAACATTCTCAGCAAAATATTCCATGAGGAAGAGATGAAAAACAACGATGAAAATCAGCAACAGGAGGCGCTAGTCTAAAGGAATAGCCAAATAAAGGAGAAACAAAATCATGTCAAATACAAATATGAGTCAATTGACTGGGAATACAAATCATATCACAATAATAACCCTGAATGTTAATGGCCTGAATTCATCAATCAAAAGACACAGACTGGCAGATTGGATTAAAAAGAAAAATCCAACAATATGCTGCCTGCAAGAGACTCACCTCGTAGAAAGAGACACCCATAGACTAAAGGTGAAAGGATGGGGAAAAACATACCATGCACACGGACACAGCAAAAAAGCTGGAGTATCCATCCTCATCTCAGATAATGTGGACTTCAAACCAAAACTAATCAGAAGGGATAAAGAAGGACATTACATGCTGCTTAAGGGAAGCATAAATCAGCAAGACATAACAATCATAAATATCTATGCCCCAAACATTGGCTCATCAACGTACGTCAAACAAATCCTTCTCAATTCCAGAAATCAAATAGACCACAACACAATAATACTAGGCGATTTTAACACACCTCTCTCACCACTGGATAGATCGTCCAAACAAAAATTGAATAAAGAAACTACAGATCTCAACAACACAATCAGCAATTTAGACTTAACGGACATATATAGAATATACCATCCAACAAAGAACGAATACACTTTATTCTCAGCAGCACATGGATCCTTCTCTAAAATAGACCATATTTTATGCCACAAAGCTACTGTTAGCAAATACAAGAAGATAGAGATACTACCTTGTACTCTATCAGATCATAATGGATTGAAATTAGAAATAAATGACAGAATAAAAAACAGAAACTTCTCCAATACCTGGAGACTAAATAATACACTATTATATGATGAATGGATAACAGAAGACATCAGGAGGGAAATAAAAAAATTCTTAGAACTAAACGAGAACAAAGACACATCATATCAAAATCTCTGGGACACTATGAAAGCAGTACTTAGAGGAAGATTTATTTCATGGGATGCATTCAAAAAAAGAAGTAGAAATCAACAAATAAATGACTTAACACTACAGCTGAAAGCACTAGAAAAAGAAGAGCAGAACAGTACCAAAAGTAGTAGAACACAGGAAATAGTTAAAATCAGAGCCGAAATCAACGAAATCGAAACAAAAGAAACAATTGGAAAAATTAACAAAATAAATAGTTGGTTCTTTGAAAAAATAAATAAAATTGATAAACCCTTAGCCACACTAACAGAGAGAAAGAGGGAGAAAACTCAAATTACTAAAATTCGGAATGAACAAGGAAACATCACAACAGACACGAGTGAAATACAAAACATAATTAGAAGCTATTTTGAAAATCTATACTCCAACAAAACAGAAAACCTCAAAGACATCAACAAATTTCTAGAGACATATGAACTACCTAAACTAAACGAGGAGGACACACACAACTTAAATAAACAAATTTCAAGCAATGAAATAGAAGAGGTCATCAAAAGCCTACCAACAAAGAAAAGTCCAGGACCAGATGGGTTCTCAGACGAGTTCTACAAAACCTTTAAAGAAGAGCTCATTCCAATACTTCTCAAACTATTCCATAAATAGAAGAGGAGGGAACCCTCCCAAACTCGTTCTATGAAGCCAATATCACCCTGATACCTGAACCAGACAGAGACACATCGAGGAAAGAAAATTTCAGACCAATATCCTTAATGAATATCGATGCAAAAATTCTCAACAAAATTTTAGCAAATCGCATACAAATATATATTAAAAAGATAGTGCACCACGATCAAGTGGGTTTTATCCCAGGGATGCAAGGTTGGTTCAACATTCGGAAATCAATAAATGTCATTCACCATATCAACAGACTTAAAGTTAAGAATCACATGATTATTTCAATACATGCAGAAAAAGCATTTGATAAAATACAGCATCCCTTCATGCTCAAAACACTAGAAAAAATTGGGGTAGTGGGAACATTCCTAAACATTATAAAGGCAATCTACGCTAAGCCCATGGCTTATATCATTCTAAATGGTGAAAAACTGAAAGAGTTCCCCCTTAAAAACTGGAACAAGGCAGGGATGCCCTCTTTCACCGCTTCTATTCAACATCGTCCTTGAGACTCTAGCCAGAGCAATCAGAAAAACCAAAGAAATTAAAGGGATACGAATTGGAAAAGAAGAACTCAAACTATCCCTCTTCGCTGATGACATGATTATATATTTAGAGGAACCTGGAAATTCCACCAGAAAAATTTTAGAACTCATAAGTGAATTCAGTAAAGTAGGAGGTTACAAGATCAGTGCTCATATATCCAATGCATTTTTATACATAAGTGATGAATCTTCAGAAAGAGAAATTAGGAAAACTACCCCATTCACAATAGCATCGAAAAAAATAAAATACTTGGGAATCAATCTCACAAAAGAGGTGAAAGATCTCTACAATGAGAACTACAGAACACTAAAGAAAGAAATTAAAGAAAACCTTAGAAAATGGAAAGATCTCCCATGTTCCTGGATAGGCAGAATTAATATTGTCAAAATGGCCATACTACCTAAAGTGCTATACAAATTCAATGCAATTCCAATTAAAATCCCAATGATGTACCTTGCAGAAATAGAGCAAGCAATTATGAAATTCATCTGGCAGAATAAAAAACCTAGAATAGCTAAAGCAATCCTCAGTAACAAGAGCGAAGCAGGGGGTATTGCAATACCAGATCTTCAACTCTACTACAAAGCAATAGTAACAAAAACGGCATGGTATTGGTACCAAAATAGACATGTAGATCAATGGTACAGAATAGAGGACATGGACACAAACCCAAATAAATACAATTTTCTCATACTAGACAAAGGTTCCAAAAATATGCAATGGAGGAAAGATAGCCTCTTCAACAAATGGTGCTGGGAAAACTGGAAAACCATATGCAATAGAATGAAATTAAACCCCTATCTCTCACCCTACACAAAACTCAACTCAAAATGGATCAAGGACCTCGGAATCAGACCAGAGACCCTGCATCTTATAGAAGAAAAAGTAGGTCCAAACCTTCAACTTGTTGGCTTAGGATCAGACTTCCTTAACAGGACTCCCATAGCACAAGAAATAAAAGCCAGAATCAACAACTGGGATAGATTCAAACTAAAAAGCTTTCTCTCAGCAAAGGAAACTATCAGAAATGTGAAGAGAGATCCTACAGAGTGGGAGAATATCTTTGCCAACCATACCTCAGATAGAGCGCTAATTTCCAGAATCTATAAAGAACTCAAAAAACTCTACACGAAGAATACAAATAATCCAATCAACAAATGGGCTAAGGAAATGAACAGACACTTCACAGAAGAAGATGTACAAGTAATCAACAGATATATGAAAAAAATGTTCAACATCCCTAGTAATAAGGGAAATGCAAATCAAAACTACCCTAAGATTTCATCTCACCCCAATTAGAATGGCGATTATGAAGAATACAAGCAACAATAGGTGTTGGCGAGGATGTGGTGAAAAAGGAACACTCATACATTGCTGGTGGGGTTGCAAATTAGTGCAACCACTCTGGAAAGCAGTGTGGAGATTCCTCAGAAAGCTTGGAATGGAAACACCATTTGACCCAGCTATCCCACTCCTTGGCCTATACCCAAAGGACTTAAAATCAGCATACTACAGCCACATCAATGTTCATTGCTGCTCAGTTCACAATAGCCAGATTGTGGAAGCAACCTAGATGCCCTTCAGTTGATGAATGGATAAAGAAACTGTGGCATATTTATACAATGGAATATTACTCCGCAATGAAGAATGATAAAATTATGGCATTTGTAAGCAAATGGTCGAAATTGGAGAATATCATGCTAAGTGAGATAAGCCAATCTCAAAAAACTAAAGGACGAATGATCTCGCTGATAAACGGATGAGGACATATAATGGGGGGTGGGAGGGGCTAGCATTAGCTTTAGGGTTAGTTTTAGAGTTAGGCTAAGGAGAGCGGCAAGAATGAAGGAAAGAAGGACTGTGTAGAGGGAAAAGGGGTGGGAGGGATGGGGGGAGGGGAAAAATAAAATAAACATCATTACCCTATGTAAATGTAAAAAAATAAAATAAATAAATAAAAAAAAGAATTATCTGGTCCTTTGATCATCTCTGAGTCAGCTATTCAAAAAATGTATTGTTATGCTTTGTTGTAAATATTGTCAAAGGCTGAATCTATCTCTATCATTCTAAGCTCTCCTGTTTTGCACAGAAGAATAGAAATATTGCAGATACTCTAAAACATGCAATAATAAAATTCTTACATGTATTCTCTCAGCAGGGATCTGATTTAGATTTTGCCAAAGAAAGACACTTAGTGTATTTGAAAGAAAGTTAAGGAAAAAAATCATTATTGTCCTCCAATAAAAATGATATGAGCACAGATAGCAGCTGGGAGAGTTGAAGCACATGCCAAAGTCACCAATTCATGGACAGTAGTTAACACTTTGGTCATATGGTGAGGTATTTGGAGGAAGTTGGTCCACGGGTGTTGGAATGGGAACAGATATTCAGTCTCTTGTGAATGCTCCCCAGGGCATTTGCTGCTCTGGTTTCTAATAATCAAGCAGATAAGATAAATTATTTTGTATATATCAGTCAGCATCCTCCACAGTGACCCCTACTCACAAACTAAACTAGAAAAAGAAAAAAATGAAGTATCTGTGTTAAAATCAGATAAAACAGACTCTGGGGCAAAATGTATTATTCAAGATAAAGAGATTCAATACATAACAATTAAAAAAGTAAATTCATTAGGAAGATGTGACAATTTCACATTTGTATGTATATAACATAGGCCAAAGTGTATAAGTAAAGACTGACAAACAGAAGGGGAGATTGAAAAACACATTGCCAATTTAAACATATCAGAGAACTTTAAAGTATCTATTAGATATCAGTATTTGGTGAATCAAAAAGTCCAAAAAGAAAAAAAAAAAAAGGAAGAAAATCCAAAATCAACTAGAATTTGGAAAGTAATATACAGTACATTGAGTAAGTCTGAGTTAATGAGACATACATAGTATACTGTATCAAAAATCAGGAAATATAACATGCTTTCAAGGACATATGCAAGCTCTATAAAAATTACAGATGTACTACATCAATAAAATGTCAACAATGTTCAAATCATAGGTATTCTATAAACATGAACTGTCCAGTATTATAGCCAGTAGCCATAGAATTCTACAGTCTCACTGGCCACATTTTATAAGCTCCATGGCCACATATAGCTACTAGTTACCATATCGAGCAGTGCATGCATATTACTAAACCAAGAGGTGCTGCTGCACAACATATATTATGATTAAAATGAAGTATAAAATTATTGAAAATTTAGAAAAATCCATAATTTCTTATATTCATCAATAATACAAGAAATCAGTTTATTTAAAACATTTAAAACTGAGAATAAATCTATATATCAACATATATAAAAGTATATATTAAAATGAGAAAAAAGTCAAGTGTAGTGTCCAACTTTTTAAATTAAAAAGAATAAAATTATAGATTATACCTGAAGGAAAAATTAATAGTACAGCACAGAAATTAAGTAAATAGAAAAGAAGAAAATGAAATTAGAGAGTAAAACATACAATATGGAAGACACACATTAAAAAATTAAACACACTTTAGGCAAAAGAATGAGAGCATACTTAGGTAAATGTTGACAAGTTGTTGAAATGGTCTGATTAGAAGAAAACTGTAATTTTGATAATCTTACATAAACTCATAAAGAGGATAGAAAAAAGGGGAAAAAAAAGAAATACCCCTACATATTTTATACTTAGTATAATCCTGATAATGAATTTAACAAAGAAAGTACAAGAAGGAAAACTTATTTATAAACCTGCTTGTAATATCTTAGTCAAAAGATTGGCAATTATAGCAGTGTATTTTAAAATAATGTAGCATAACTGTCCTGGGTTTATTTAAGTACGCAAGATCACATCAACTTAGAAGATCTACCAATGGAACTAAAATATGAACAAATTAAAGAAAAACTATTATTTCAATAATGCAGAAAATATTTGTTAAAAGTCATAAATACAGTAAAATTCAATATACACTGCTTAAAACTATTTGGAAATAAAGAACAGTCTGTGTAAAATATGAAAAGTCTGGGAGAGTTCTGGGAAGACATCTGGAGACTTTTGGAAGCATACAACTTTCAGGGTTAAGCTTGGGAATTTAATTTCAAGTTCAGCCCTTAGTTTAGTAACATCTCCCCATCTCTCACCCCATTGCCCCATTATAGCCAGCCATGCAGGTGCTGCTGTTGCAAATTTCACACAGGTTAGGGTGATCAGAGTGGGAAATAAGAACTTAAATGACTAGTTAGCACATCAGACTGATCCTTGACATGAAAACATCCTCTAGCAATTAATACAAAAACAAACCAAAAAATGACAAGCCCTAGGGAGGAAGAAAATCTAAATTTCGGAGGTTTATCCCATTATTAATTTCAAATATCAAGTTTTCACCAAATCACACAGCATACAAGGAAATAAGAAAGTATGGCCCATTCAAAAGAAAAATAAAAAAGAAAGCATCCCAAATAATGACAAGATAACAGATATTCAAGAAAAACACTTTAAAACATTGTCCTATTGTACTCAACAGAAGAAGATATGCAGAAAACCAAGAAAATGAATGTCTGAATAAATTGGAAATTTCAATAACGAGTAGAAGAAACCAAGAATTCTAGAACTGAAAAATACAGTAACTAAAATGAAAAAAAAAGTCATGAGAGAAATTTGAAGGAATGTTTGAGCAGGGAAAAGAAAGAATCAGCAATATCGAAGATAGGAAAATTAGAATTATTGAGTCTGATGAACAGGAATCAAAAAAATATTGAAGAAAAGTGAACAGAACCTACAGGAGGTATAGAATACTGGCAGGTGAACCAAAAAGTACACATAAGAGTTCCAAATGGAGAAGAGAAAGGAGTAGAGAGCTGATGTGAAGAATGATGACTGAAAATTTTCCATGTTTTCTGAAAGATACAATTGTAAATATCCCGGAAGTTCAACAAACTAGGGATAAACTCTATGAGAAAAATAATTAAACTGCCAGATACTAAAGGAAAAGGGAATTTTTTAAAATCACAAGGCAGAAATGACTCAACATAAGGAATTGCCAATAATTTTAATAATAGTTACTCCAATTCTTGTTTTCCACATGGCTTCAGTGACTAGTGTATTTAAAAAGCAGTTATTAATCTCAAAGCTAGTATTATTATCTCTGGTTTGTAATTCCACATTTTTTTCTCTACTTAATTAATTTAATGTGTGTGGGGACATGTAATCCACTTGATCCCAAGTAAGAAAACCATTAAGCCTATTCAGTTATTTTCAATATTCAGTTTATGTAACAAAAAGAAAAAAAAAACTTTCTTTCACATTCATAAAATTCCCAATTTTGGAAATGGTAAGTAAACCCTCCCTTACCTATTCCTTTATTAAATACACAAAGAGCTTCAAATGCAATTTACTTTGCTTTAATCTTGATGTGTAATCCAATAAGACTGAAAACTAAACATTCCAAGTCCTATACCAAATAGTAAAATACTCGAAGACCTTCAGGATCTTTTGACTGATTTACATCAATAAGAGAACCTGCTTTCTATGTGGTAAAAGAAATGTGTTCATCTCTAATTACAATTTCAAGTTCCTGTTATGCAGCCCTGTCTAGGGGAGGCCACAGGGCATCATCTTATTTCACAATGTCACTGTCATCAATAATTCTCTTCAGTTCTTTTATTACCCTCTTATGTGCATATGTCTCTTTCCTGATCTTGACATCATTTTTGCAGTTGCTGTTATTGCCACATCTAAGCTTTCCATCCAGCCTGAGCTTGAACTCTAAAAACTTGTGTCCAAACTTGCCCTTGTGCCCTACATAGTAGCAAGAGTAAAAATCACTAGCCATAGCCATTTTTTGACTCCTGGAAGCTCGCTGAATGCTTCTGCATTTTCAAAATGATTATTAGTTTATGGTTTTGAACACATAGTATAATTATTTGTAATAACACAGATATACAATTCTGTGACAATAATAACCAAAGCAGGTTTGTCAAAAATATAAATCAGAGTTTTTGTATATGATTGAAGTTAAATTGCCATAAATTTAAATATGTTACAACTTTAGAAAGCTAAAAGTAATTTCCATGATCACTACAAAAAAAACAGTTATAAATTATGCCAAAAATTAAATAACAATCTAAATATTATGCTATAGAAATCCACTAAACACAAAGTAAATAATACAGGAAATGAGGGCCCAATAAAAGCCATAAAGAATATAGAAAACAAATGACAAAATGAAGAAGTAAGTCTTCCTTATCAGAAATCACTTCAAATGTAAATGGATTAAATTCCCCAATAAAAAGATAGAAATTGTCAGAATGGAAAAAAGTGAAACAAAAAAGGGGGAAAATGATTGAATTATGTACTGTCCACAAGAGACTCACTTTAGATCCAAAGACACAAAATGAAAGCAAAAGAGTAGAAAAAGATATTCCATGCACCACATGGTGCCCAACAGAGCAGGAGTGGCTGTACTATTGAAAAATTATTTTTCCAGTGGTGGGGATCAAACCTAGGACCCCACATATGCTAGGCAACTGTTTTACCCTCTAGGCAAAACAGACTTGAAGTCAAGTGTTTCAAGAGACAAAAGAAGGACATTTTTATAACATTTTATTTTAATAAAAATGTAGTATTTCTGAACATAGCAAGAATATGTAACAATTATAAACCTCTGGATACCTTCAAGCAGGCAATCAAAATAAACACATCAAAAATTGACAGAATAAAAAATAGAAATAGACAGTTCTAGAAAAGTAGTTGAAGATATCAATACCCTAAGTTCAATAATGGATAGAACAACAAGATAGGGGTTAAGCAAGAAAACAGAGGACATAAACAACACAGTGTACCAACTAGATCTAACAAAATTATACAGACACTCTATTCAACAATATGTTATACATTCTTCACAAGAACTCATGAGACATTCTCCAGCATGGGCCATTATATTATTCCACAAATGAAATCTTAGTGCATTTTAAAAGACAGAAATAATACCAACTATCTTCTTCACCCAAAGCATGACAAAGTTCCAAACTGATTTCAAAAGCTGGAGATGTAGCACAGAGGTAGAGTGCTGGCTTAGCATGTGCAAGGCCCTGGGTTTGATCCCCAGCACACACACACAAAAAAAAGGAAGAAAGAGTAGATGAAGAAGAGGAAGAAGGAAAAAGTAAGAAATTAGAAACTGAAGAAAAACTAGAAAATCCACAAATTTATGTCAATTAACAACACTCAACAAACCAAACAACAAAAAAAAAACATGAAAAATCATCATGAACTTTGAAAATTATATATAAATAAAGTCACTATGAGTGTTAGCATTCACTTATTAAAAGAACTTTTACTTTTGTTTTTTTGTGATGCTAACACACAATAAAGTTCAGGGAGGGGAAAAATAGAGGTTCAGTGGATTAGACAAAAAGGAAAGAAAGGAAGGGAGTGGGTTTGGGATAAGGGAAGACAGTAGAGTAAATCTAACATGACTTTCCTATGTTCACATATGAATACACCACAAGGAAACTCTACATTATGTATAACAACAAGAATGGGATCCTTATTAGAATAAGTTATATCCCATGTATGTGTACTATGTCAGAATACTCTTGGTCATATATATCTAAAAAGAACAAATGAAAAATAAAAACAAGCACAAGGAGATGGCATGTCATACCCCTTCATATAACTTTTTCAAAAAAGTGTTGGCAAGAATGTTGAAAATTTGGAACTTAAGAACATGTTCAGTAAGAACGTAAAATGGTACATCTGCCATAAAAAACAATGTAACAGTTTCTTTAAAGATTGATTTACCATGGACCAGCAATTGTGCTTCTGGGCATTTACCTAAAAGCAGAATCAGAGATATTTGTACACCCATTTCACGAAAGCATTCTTCACAATAGCTAAAATGTGGAAGGAACCCAGGTATCCATCAACAGTGAATGGAGAGGCAAAGTGTGATGCATACATACAATGGAATGTTATTCAGATTTATAAGGGAAGTAAGTTCTGATGCATGCTCCAACATGGATAAATCTTGAAGGCAATGTTTCAAGTGAATAAGTAAATCTCAAAAATAAAAATAGTGTGTTATTCCACTTCTGTGAACTTCCTAGAGGAGTCAATCATAGAGAAATGAAATAAAATGATGTTTAATCTGTCCTGGGGGAAGAAAGTTTGAGGAGTTAATGTTTAGTGTGTACAGAGTTTTAGATTTGCAAGATGGACAATTCAAGAGGAGGATGGTGTTGATGGATACATAAAATATGAATGTACTTAATATCACTATACTGTACACTTAAAAGCATTAAAACAATAAAATTCATTTTATGTGCTTTTGACCACAATAAAAATATTGACAAAACTGAAGTACAAAACAGTAAAGTCAGATAAGAGAATATATTATAGCTTTGGAACAGGGGAGGAATTCTTTTTTTTTTTTTTCCTTTTTTAAAACTTTTATTTTTACAGACTGCATTTTGATTCATTTTACACAAATGGGGTATAACATTTCATTTCTATGGTTGTACACCACAATGTAGATTCACACCATTCATGTAATCACACATGTGCATAGGGTAAAAATGACTATCTCAGTCCACTATCTTTCCTTCCTCCACCCTGTCCCACCCCATTTTTCTGTACACAAGCCAGAGTTCCTCCATTCCTCTCTTACCCCCCCATGACCCCCACTCCTTATGTATCACATCCACTTATCAGAGAAAAAATCCAGCCTTTGGTTTTTTGGGATTGACTTATTTCACATAGTATCATATTCTCCAAGTCCATCCATTTACATCAAATGCCAAAATTTTATTCTTCTTTATGGCTGAGTAATACTCCATGGTGTATATATACAATGGTTTATTTATCAGTTCATCAAATGAAGGGCATCTAGATTAGTTCCACAATGTAGCTATTGTGAATTCAGCAGCTGTGAACATTGATTGATTGCTGATTTTAAGTCCTTTGGGTATAAACTGAGGAGTGGGATAGCTGGTCAAATGGTGGGTACATTGAAAGTTTTCTGAGGAATCTCCATACTGCTTTCCAGAGTGGCTGCACCAATTTGCAACTCCACCAGCAATTTATGAGTGTGCATTTTTAGGGGAAGATTTCTTAAAATACAAAAAAGAATTTATAAGGAAATATTGATTACATTTAAACATTAGGTATTTGTTTATTAAAATATATCACACAGAGAAAAGTCTTGGCAAAAGAGGCCTGCACTACATTTAGCAAAGCACTTATATCCAAAAAATTTTAAATAACTCATACAAAACAAGTAGAGAAGGATAACCTAATTTGAAAGGTAAAGGGCAACAGTATAGAGTAGGAAATATGAATGACCCATAAATAAATGAACATATCTCACAACTCAGTGGCAATCAGTAAAAGGCAAATTGAAACCACACAAGGTCTCAAGACACAAACTACAACATCAAGTGTGGGTGAGGATGTGGAGTATACAAGATATGTTTGCAGAATATGCTTCCTCCAGAGTCTAATGACATTAAGTTCTTGAAAGTATAAAACTAATGTGTTACTTAGGGATGCATATTTACTTATAGTAAAATGATAAAAATGATAAGGGAATGAGAACACCAAATTTCTTAATGTGTATACATTTGGAAGGGTGAGGCAAGGTTGTCATGGAAGGTCACAGAAAGAGAGAGGAAAGTATTGATAAAGCTCTATTTATTCAAATGCAGACTTGGGAACATTATTACTCTTTTTAAATGAAACATGACTATTTTATATGTTCTTTTGTAAATAGATATGGTTCATAAGAATTTTTATGTAAAAGAAGAAAATCCTCCAAAACTAAAAACTTTTTTACCTTTTTCCCAATGATCACAGTTACTGGCTTATTCTACTTTGGTTCTAAAGCTAATAAAGTTTGTGGAGTTTGAGAATGTAGCATAGGTATAATCCAGGAGTCACCAAGACAAAGTAAAGCAGGTGTGGATTACACACACAAACCCATACACTCACACACACAACACACGTAAAAAATGCATTAAAAAAGAAGATTCAGGGAAGGAAAATTCAATGAGAAAAATGTGGGAGGGAGATCCACAGTCAATGTCACACATATACTATTTGTTGCATAGTAAGTGTAGGAGCTGGTAGAAATTCCATTTTGTTTCAGGGCAATAAGGTATTAAGAAATTTAGATAAGAAAAAAAGAATATTAAATAGCCTAATTTTAATAAAAACAGAACATAGCCAAATAGAAAAGAAAGACAATCAAGAATTAAATTTAGGGGCTAGGGATATAGCTCACTTGGTAGAGTGCTTGCCTCTAAAGCACAAGGCACTGGATTCAATCCCCAGCACCACACACAAAAAAAAAAAAAAAAGAAAGAAAAAAAAAGGTAAATATATTATTCTCCAGATTGTTTTTAACCTCTCTTTAGAAAACCCCCAGAAACCTAAAAATTAATTTCCTCAAATGCCTTTTGTTGTGAATCTACATTAAGTATGTCTTTTTTTTTTCTTTAAAGCAAGCAAAGGTGACATTTTTAATGAAAACATTCTTCTGAAGAAATAATGCACCATTGGTTTCTGTAAATTGTAGAAAACTCAAATTCCCATGTGGTATCCCATGTTGTTACCAACTTTAACAGAAAGAAATGAAAAAGTATGTGTTTCTGTTTTATTTCTGGTAGTAAGCTCTTGTACAGCCTTGAAAAACTGCCCTCTGGGCTACTGCTTCTGATACTCATCTGTCCCATTTATTTCCCACCTTAGCACATTCTTTGCCTACTTTTCTGGTCCAGAGTGATAAAGTTTATAGAGCATTAATTTTTTAAACCAGCTTAAACCTAAATCGGCTTGTGGTGATACATTTTGGTATGTTATTCTAATTTTCTGCTCTCATTATGTGGATGCTGGAAGCAACGATTCTGAATTTAAATTCTAGGTATACTTCCAGATGAATTTCATAATTTCTTGCTCTATTTCTGTAAGGTACATCATTGGGATTTTAATTGGAATTGCATTGAATCTGTATAGCACTTTTGGTAGTATGGCCATTTTGACAATATTAATTCTGCCTATCCAAGAACATGGGAGATCTTTCCATCTTCTAAGGTTTTCTTTAATTTCTTTCTTTAGTGTTCTGTAGTTCTCATTGTAGAGGTCTTTCACCTCTTTTGTGAGATTGATTCCCAAATATTTTATTTTTTTTGAAGCTATTGTGAATGGGGTAGTTTTCCTAATTTCTCTTTCTGAAGATTTATCGCTTGTGTATAAAAATGCCTTAGATTTATGTGCATTGATCTTATATCCTGCTACTTTACTGAAATCACTTATGAGATCTAAAAGTTTTCTGTTGGAATTTCCTGGTTCCTCTAAGTATACAATCATATCATCAGCAAATAGGGATAGTTTGAGTTCTTCTTTACCTATTCATATCCCTTTAATTTCTATGGTCTGTCTAATGGCTCTGGCTAGAGTTTCAAGGACGATATTGAATAGAAGTGATGAAAGAGGGCATCCCTGCCTTGTTCCAGTTTTTAGAGGGAATGCTTTCAGTTTTTCACCATTTAGAATGATATTAGCCATGGGCTTAGCGTAGATGGCCTTTACAATGTTAAGGAATGTTCCCACTATCCCTATTTTTTCTAGTGTTTTGAGCATGAAGGGGTGCTATATTTTATCAAATGCTTTTTTGCATCTATCAAAATAATCATGTGATTCTTGACTTTAAGTCTATTGATATGGTGAATTACATTTATTGATTTCCTGATGTTGAACCAACCTTGCATCCCTGGGGCAGAAAGAGTGAAGCAGGGGGTATCGCAATACCAGATCTTCAACTCTACTACAAAGCAATAGTAACAAAAATGGAATGGTATTGGTACCAAAATAGAAAGGTGGATCAATGGTACAGAATAGATGACACGGACACAAGCCCAAATAAATACAATTTTCTCATACTAGATAAAGGGGCCAAAAATATGCAATGGAGAAAAGATAGCCTCTTCAACAAATCCTGCTGGGAGAATTGGAAATCCATATGGAACAGAATCAAATTAAATCCATGTCTCTCACCATGCATGAAACTAAAGTCAAAATGGATTAAGGATCTTGGAATCAGACCAGAGTCCTTGCATCTTATAGAAGAAAAAGTAGGTCCAGAACTTCAACATGTCGGCTTAGGACCTGACTTCCTCAACAGGACTCCCATAGCACAAGAAATAAAAGCAAGAATTAATAACTGGGATAGATTGAAACTAAAAAGTTTTCTCTCAGCAAAGGAAACTATCAGCAATGTGAAGAAAGAGCCTACAGAGTGGGAGAAAATCTTTGCCAATCATACTTCAGATAGAGCACTAATCTCCAGAATCTATAAAGAACTCAAAAAACTCTACACCAAGAATTCAAATAATCCAATCGACAAATGGGCTAAGAAAATGAATAGAGACTTCACAGAAGAAGATCTACAAGCAATCAACAAACATATGGAAAAATGTTCAACATCTCTAGTAATAAGAGAAATGCAAATCAAAACCACCCTAAGATTCCATCTCACCCCAATTAGAATGGCGATTATCAAGAATACAAGCAACAACAGGTGTTGGTGAAGATGTGGGGAGAAAGGTACACTCATACACTGCTGGTGGGGCTGCAAATTAGTGCAGCCACTCTGGAAAGCAGTATGGAGACTCCTTAGAGAACTTGGAATAGAACCACCATTTGACCCAGCTGTTCCACTCCTTGGCCTATACCCAAAGGACTTAAAATCAGCATATTACAGAGACACAGCCACATCAATATTCATAGCTGCTCATTTCACAATATCCAGATTGTGGAACCAACCTAGATGTCCTTCAATTGATGAATGGATAAAGAAAATGTGGTATATATATACAATGGAATACTACTCAGCCATAAAGAATGATAAAATTATGGCATTTGCAGGCAAATGGATGAAACTGGAGAATATCATGCTAAGTGAGATAAGCCAATCTCAAAAAACCCAAGGGAGAATGATATCGCTAATAAGTGGATGATGACACATAATGGGGGGGTGGAGGGGTTAGTGTTGGGGTTGGAGTTGGGTTTAGGGAGGGGGGGCAGGAATTGAGGAAGGAAGGACTGTATAGAGGGAGGGGAGGGATGGGAGGGGTGGGGGGAAGGGAAAAAATGGCAGAATGAATCAAACAACATTACCCTATGTAAATTTATAATTACACAAATGGTATGCCTTACGCCATGTACAGACAGAGAAAGAACATGTATCCCATTTGTTTACAATAATAAAAGGTAAGAGATTTAAAAATAAATAAATTCTAGATATAAATTGTGGTGCCTCTGGCAAGTTCTTTATGCTCTCTGAATCTCAGGTTCCTAATACATTAACACAAGAATAAAATACCTACATTTGAAAAGTTGACTATTAAATGTGTAAAGATGTACAGATTTCTTTTTTTTTTCAGACTTCTTAAATGTAGATTTAGGTACAGGTCGTGAGATCTTGGTTGTATTCCCAGAAATGCTTCCTGGTTTATCTCTGAGTGTGATTCTAAACACCACCCCCAACCTATGGTGGACAGCAGAGATGTTTTTCTGCTTTCTAGTTTCCATGATCCTGGCAAGACCTAATAGGTCTCTGACCACTCATTAAAAATAATGCCTGTTCTGTGGTCCTACAAGATCTTTGTCTGAGTTTTCTCTCTCCTGTACAGATCCTTCAGACATCTTGTTTGCTCTTTTCTAGGGAAAAGCACTATTTTCCAATGCTGGATTGTCTATGTTAACTCCCTACCTTTTTCTTTAAAACTTCTGAAAATCATTTTCTTATCTACAATGATAAGGGAAGTTTGCCATCATCTTTCTTAAGCTATCCTGTTTTCTTATCAGAGACTGATGGATTGTATGAGGGTCTGTTTTCTCTATTTGCCTCAGAGCCCAATCCATTCTTTATAAAAATATTCCACAGTATCATGTTATAGAAAATACATTAGGGTGGTAAATCCCTAGATTCTAACCTCAATCCTCACACTTATTAATATCTGACTTTCATCAAGTCACTTATCCTACCTAAAACTTATATTTTTTTCACACAAAAAAGGAATAATATGTGCTAAGATTATATTATTATTTAAGAGACTAAGAACAAATGCAGTCATGCAAGTTAAAGTGTCTTAACATCTATAGTTCTATGATATGTAGAGAGTATTACAAATTCCAGAAAGAGGCAGAATGAAATAGTGATAAAGACAAAAGAATCTGAACTCTAACTGACAAATGCATTCTTGGCTTTCTCAATTACTAACTCTACTTTTGGTGTGTAAAATGAGTGTTAGTGTAGTTATTCCATAAAGTAGCTCAGTGACAGCTTCTGTTACTGTTACTAAATACCTATTGTATGTTAGGCATTTTACTAAGTGCTGGTAATAAAATGGAATTAGGATAGACCTGGCTAACATCTTTGCTAAAATTTCTAACTCCTACTCCATATTTAAAATTTTCCAAATCAATTTTTGCCATCCATATTCAAAGCAAATAAAATTCTAAGTAGCAAATATTTTGCATAAAACATCAAGATAAGACTCCACAATTTCACTATTTCTTTTCTGTAAAAACTTCCAGTGAGCACATAGTAGCTGACATTTCTTTTCCTAATCTGTTACTTGAGCTGAAATTGCCCTAATGACTACTGAGTAAACCAAAGTATGCTTCCACCAAACATAAGTGAGCTAAGATAGTATCTCTCAAATAAAATCCACAGACCATCTGCTTCTCAAGCACCTATGATGTTAACTTAAAGACAGATTCCTGGGACCTAGAGTATAGATTTATAGATTCAAAATATGTTTACAAGATGTGTGAATCTGCATTTCTAATAAGTCCCCAATGTGATTTTTATACAAATCCAATTTAAGAACCACATTCCCAAGAGAAAAGGAAAATCTAGGAAAAAAATTCCTCTATATAAGAACATTATAACTAAATACTGAAGAATAATGTTTCAAAACTTTACAAACAAGAAAGATGTTAATCCTTAGAAGAGTTTCATGTGCCTGTCTCTTAACAGGGTGGAATTGATGAAATCAAGACCATAACTGACCTGAACATAAGCACCTTAATGGTAAGTGATCAAGAATTTCCTATTCTAGAGGCCAAGGGAAAGGGTGGAAAGGGAACACTCTGAAAACATTTATCCAGATTTTTTAAAAAGCAAAGAAAACTGTTATCTCAAAATTCACACCTACTGAAAATGGGGCTGGATGATCTCAAAAAGTAGAACTTTGTTCTCTTAAATTCATTCAAATAATGTCAGACCTCCCTGCTCCAACTAACTATCCACATCTATCACAAGCCTCAGATAACCTCCCCAAAGCAAACCTTGACCACTCATGGTCAAGTTGATCCTGTGACTGTCAGAACCATCAAAAGAAAGATGATGGATGGCCTTTTGATAAAAGTAAACTGAAATGACCAAGTTGATCATATAGTTGCAGAAGACATCTCACTTAAACACAGAAATGGAATTAAGTGGTCATGAACTCCTAGTGGGTGTGAACTTTCAGAAAGTAACAATTCAAAAACTTAACTTATTTTTCTATCCACCATGCCATAGAACCTTGGAATCAGCAGTGGTTTAGATAATAAAAGATCTTAGAGGGCTTTGGTTTCTAAAATGCTATGGACTTACGCACTCTGCCTGTTAGAAATCTGGGGCCCAAGGCAAAAAGACTCACAACCTGCACCCACACGTTGTCCAGAATCAGGTTTGGAGCAGCAGAGCTGTTGGGGCTGTGACTGCTGGCACATAACTGAGCTTGCTCTTCCCTGCCTGCCTGAGCACCACTTGACCATTGTTGCTGAGGAGAGTTCAGCAGTGGCCCTCTCCCAGCCACAGGTGCTGGCACTGAGCAGTACTGGGTCCTGCTTGCTTTCAGAAGCAGAAGGCAGAGGGCCAGACCCATGTAGGTTGCAGAAGTTACTAATTGTTACCCAACTTTCTGTCCCTGCTGGTCTTTTCCATGGTGGTTGGTGGGATAGTGGAGGTGAGGTACTATTAACTTGCTCCCTGTCTTCCCTCTGACTGCAGGTTGCTGGTGGTGGGAAGTTCTCAGTGCTCAAACTGGGCACCATTAACTCATGCTCTGAGAATGTTGCTATGTTGCTGGAGCAAAGGAGTGGGGAGGAAAAGGGAGGAGAAAGGGATGAACCAAGGTCAGCATCATAGCCCTAGTTCAAACAAATACCAGTGTCACACCCTCCTACCAAGGTCCACCCCCAGAGCAGTGGTATTTAGAAAAGAAGGACTAGGTGCTGCTGTGCTCACTGTGGTACAGAGTGTCACTATTTTTTTTTCTTTTTTTTGTGGTGCTGTGGATTGAACTCAGAGTCTTGTGGATGTGAGACAAGCACTTTACCAACTGAGCTTTATCCCCAGCCCTGTCACTATTTATTGATGCTTTCTTAATAGCCATTACTAGAGCACATTTTTTTAAATGGTGATTTTAACCAACTTTCAGAAAAAGTTTCAATTATATGAAAATCCAAATATACATGGCAATTTGTTGTGGATTATTTTGTAATTGTAAAATATTGGAAACAAGATAAATACCCATTTGTAGAAAAGGGATTGAATATTTTATAATATAACCACACAATAGAATGTTACATAGCTGTAAAGATTACTGAAGGGTTTTTTGAACCAGTAAAAGTAATCTCCCTCCTATTAAAATGAGGAGGATCAAATGACTAATAATATAAACTTCCTGCAAAAAATAAAAAAAAATGTGGAAAAAGAAATATCCTGTCAATCTTTATTTTTGCCAAATAAGTGCAATAAGAATAAAAGAGAAAGCAAAGAGATTGTTTTCCTATGAGAGATATGAGAACAGAGTAGAAGCAAATGAAAATGGAAAGCAGGTAGTGGGGATTGGGGTACTGGAACTTCTCAAAATGCAAACATTTTGTATAACTGACTCTCAGAACCATGGTATTATTTCACATTCTCCAAAATAAATAAACATTAAAAGATAACCATGATATTGTGAGAACTAAAACTGGAAGTGCAAGCAGTTAAAAAAAGTGAGACTAACTGTCTCATACATGAATGACTTAACTACACTGAAGGATGTAGGAAGGAAAGAAGTAAGCTGAGGACATTTAGAAAATACTGTAGCATTTATTGTATGCTACAAGTCTAAATACTAAATGAACTATATACAAGGATTGCACTCTAATTTGTAACATTTTTCTCCCAGGTTACAAGAGTTACAAATTCAGAAATTATTTTATTTAAGTCCTAGGAATGAAAAAAATATATGGTGCATAATAAGAGGGACCATTTTGAATGTTGGAGGTAAATTATAATAAGGAGGCAGAAAAGGGGATGGATAGAAGTAAATTTGTGGATTTGCAATGGAAGCTGAGGTGTTAAATAAAATGCAAATAACTTGATTTTTAAAAATGGGCAAAAGATTTAAATAAGCATTCGTTCATACAAGACATACAAATGGCCATGACATGAAAAGAGGCTCAACATCTTTAGTCATTAAGGAAATGCAAATCAAAACCACAGTAAGATACCATTTTATTTCCTAATAGGTTTATTCTGTGCAGAAAGAGACAACAGCAAGTGTTGGTGAGGGTGTTGAGTAATTTATATCCCCACTGGTGGGGATATAAAATGGTGCAGTCACTTAAGAGAACAGTCCCACATTTCTTCATTAAGTTAAACAAGGGATTAACATATGACCTCAGAATCCATATATATACATGGAATTCCATATATATATATATATATATATATATATATGGAATGTATGTATATGTATATATATTTTCATATATATGTATATTTCCCAAGGAATTTACACATGAAACCATGTAGAATAAGTTCATAACAGCATCATTAATATCATTCAAAAGTTAGAAACAACTGAAATGTTAAATAATTAATGAATTGAAAAAGAAAATATGGCATATATTCATGTAGTGTAATATTATTTGGTAATAAAACATGAAGTACAAATATATGCTACAGCATGGATGGACCTGGAAAACATTATTCTTAGTGAAAGAAGACAGCCTCAAAGATCACAAATTATATGATTTCATACATATAAATTTCCTAGAAAAGGAAAAATTAAAAATACAAAAAGAGGCTAATTATAAATTAGAACTGATAGGGAGGGTATGGAATATTGGGGAGAAAGTAGAGCATTACATGAGGTTTCTTTTTGGGGTGATGAAAATATTTCAAAACTGTGAAATAAACTTTATATGATGGAATATACTAAAAACTGTTGAATTTTACAACTTAAATTGTTGAATTGTATGGTATGTGAATTATATCCCATAAAGATTTTTTAAAAGTCAAAGACCAAGTTTATTTTGAATTTAAAATGACATTCCTCCATGAATAGTAAGTACTCTGGATCCTCTTCCTTCATCCTCTAACATGATAAGAACATGATAAGGGGGAGTGTATTCATTACAACCAAAAGTTATGTTCCTATAATGGATAGAGTTTCTTCTCTAAATTTCAGATAGATGCAATCCAAATCACAGCCTAGAATGTGACAGACTGGAAAAAGTGGAGGTTAGCTTTGTTACAGACAGTTGTGACCTCAATGTTCTGACTCACACAACCATGTGACAGGGGAAGAGTTTTTTGGGAAAGAGTCATTCAGGGGATGACAGATGCCTGAAACCTCAGGGGATATTCCCTATTCTTTCATCAATATTTTCTCCAGGTCTCTCTCAAAACCTGTCCCCATGAATTATGTGTGTTGTGGTCATTTATAGATAAGGACACTGACTGAGGAGTAGTAAGCTTTAGAAAAATTAAAATGGGTCAATAATAGGAATATTCTCTCCTTGAATTTGAGATGTACTTAAGTAGAAGGATGTTACCTATTCTGAGAAGACACTTGCAAAGAGCTAGAGCAAAGTGCTCTGTTAGGAAAGGGTGAGCCTAACAGCTCAGTCCATCTTCTACCTGGGTCAGTCTGCCCACCTACAATTATTTAGGGAAGTTTACTACCTTCCCTTGTGGTGGCAAAACACTTCCTCAAAGATCACCACTTAACACCAGATAAACCATACTGGACAGAATCTACAAAGTAGAGAATGTGGCAAAGTTTTAATCAAAAATGAAACCTTTTGTTTCACCAGATAATTCACACTGGAGAGAAACCATACAAATATAAAGAATGTAGCAGATCTTTTAATGAAAAATCAATATTTATTCACCACCAGATAATTCATATTGGAGAGAATCCCTACAGATGCGATGATGTGCCAAAGCTTTTTAACAAAGATTATGCCTTGCTCAGCACCAGACAATTCAGACAAAAGAGAAGTCCTACAAATATAAAAAATGTGGAAAATTTTTAGTCAGAAATCAGCCCTTATTTACCACAGAAGAATTCATAGTGCAGAGAAGCCAGCCCTACAAGTGTAAAGAATGTGGGAAAACTTTTAATAAAAGTATCAAGCCTTATTTGCCACTAGAGAATTCAAACTGAAGAAAAACCGTATAAATATGAAGAATATAAGAAAGCTTAAAAATGTAAAGAATGTTAATATTTTAATGAAAAATGAATACTTACTCACCACCAGATAATTCATACTGGAGAAAATCCCTACAAATGCAAAGAATGTGACAAACATTTTATCAAAGATTATACCTTACCTAACACCAGAGAAATCATACTGCAGAGAAGCCCTACAAATATGGAGAATGTGGCAAACCTCAATAAAAAAATTGTTGTATTCACCACCAGGGAAATCATACTGAAGAGAAGCCCTACTAATGTAAAGATATGGCAAAGCTTTTAGTCAAAAATTGACCCTTATTTACCACAACAGAACTAACACTGGAGAGTATCCATACAAACAAAAAGAATGTAGCAAAACTTTACTGAAAATTCAAACCTTATTAATATATCAACCATTAATTCATAATGGAGAGAATCCCTACACATGAAAAGAGTGTGGTGACACTTTTTTCAAATTTGGTTGCTAACTCAACAGCAGATAATTCATTATGTGAAAAATGTGGCAAAGTTTTAAATTAAAAAAATGCCTTATTCATCACCAGAGAAATCATACTGGGAGAGTTCCTACAAATGTAAAGATTGTGGTAAAGCTTTTTCTTAAAGATGTCTCTTTACTCAACACAGCTTTTAGCCAAACCTTATTTACATCAGCAGACTTCACACTGGAGAGAAGCATTGAGAATGTTAAGAATGTCACAAAAATTTTTTTTTTTTGGGTGCTGGGGATCGAACTCAGGGCCTTAGTGCTTACAAGGCAAGCACTCTATGAACTGAGCTATCCCCCCACCCCCCTCACAAAACTTTTTTTATGAAAGATCACTCCTTACTCAACATCAGACAATTCAGAGTAAAGAGGAGTTTTACCGAAGTAAAAAATGTAGGAGCGCATTTAGTGGAAAATTAAACCTTTTTTACCTAGGCATAATTTGCACTGGAATGAAGTCCTACAAATGTGAAGAATGTAGACAAAGTTTTTAATCAAATTCAAACCTTAATCATCACCAGAGAATTCATACTGGAGCAAAGCCCTACAAGTGTTAGAATGTGGCAAAGCTTTTCATGAAAGATCACTTCTTACTTCAATACCAGATGTTTCAGACTAAAGAGAAGCCCTATGAATGTAAAAAATGTAGCAAAGCTTTTAGTTGACAATTAAACCTTATTTACCTCAGCAGAATTCACACTGGAGAGAAACCCTACAAATGTGAGGAATGTGATAAAGCTCATAAAGAAAAATCAAACCTCATTGACCACAGTAAAATGGGTATGTAAGTTGCAGTCATTGCTCATGATTTTTTCACTCCAGCTACCTCACTCTCCCAGTGGGGACCCCCACATGTTGTGGTCCAGGTAGTCTCCTGGTTTCAGCAGTAATCTGGTGCTGCCACTTTTGTCCTTCTTATTCTGAGCTATTGGGAATGAGGAACTACTGGTTCTTCCATCTTTCTATTGTGAAGAACATTATAGGACTATAAAAATTCCAATCATGTGAACCGAGCTAATACATTGCCTTTTATAAACATATATTGTTGGTTCTTTCCCACCAGAGTACCCTGGTGTATAAAATAAATTGGTAGATTTATAACATTGATTCTTTCTTCTTGGTAAATACACAAAACATAATGCCCTGCAGCACCTATGTGTATGACTTAAAATGATATTCTGTTTAATGAAAGTAGCATTTTGTGACAGATCATGTGCTTTTCTGTCATTATCTTCAAAGTTAAATGTGTGGGACTTGCCATGTGATTTGCTTTTGAAGGAAATTAGACTACAAAGACATTTACAAATTTTTGAAAGAGAAAACTAAATGCAGTTTCACTAGAAAACACTACTGGTTTGTGAGAAAGTATTACATTTCAGTGTTTTTGACTCAGATCTCAAAGAAATGTGTGTGCTGCCAATATAAAGCTAAACTGCATTTCCTTTCACAGAAAAAAAATTGGAAATAACTATTCCTACTCATAACAGAAGTGTCTGTGTTTGGTTCATGGGTTCTTTCCAGTATGAATTATCTTGTGGTGAATAAGGCATGATTTTCATTGAAAACTTTGCTACATTCTTTGTATTTGTAGGGCTTCTCTCTAGTATGAATTCTTTGGAGGTGAATAAGGTTCGATTTTAGATCAAAACCTTTTCCATATTCTTTACATTTGGAGGGCTTCTCTTCAGTATGGATTCTGCTGTGGTAAATAAGGCTTGAGTTTTGACTAAATGCTTTGCCACAAATGTTACATTTGCAGGGCTTCTCTTTTGACTAAATTGTATGGTGTTGATCACAGAGTGATCTTCCAGAAAAAGCTTTACCACATTTTTTACATTTGTAGGGCCTCTCTCCAGTATGAATATACTAGTGTTGTGTAAGTAGTGATTTTTGACAAAAAGCTTTGCCATATTCTTTACATTTATAGAACTTCAAACCAGTATGAATTCTTCTGTGGTTAATAAGGTTTGACCTTCTTTAATTGCTTTATTACATACTTCACATTTACTACACTTCTCCCCAGTGTGAATTCTGCTGTGGTAAATAAGGCCTGATTTTTTACTAAAAATTTTGCTACATTCTTTGCATTTGTAGTGCTTCTCTCCAGTATGAATTCTCTGGTTGTAAGTAAATTTTGATTTTTGTCTAAAAGCTTTGCCACATTCTTTACATTTCTAAGGCTTCTCTCCAGTATGATTTCTCTGGTGGTGGTTATGGCATATTTTTTATGAAAAGATTTGACAAGTTTTTCACATGTGTAGGGCTTCTCACCAGTATGAGTTCTCTGGGGTTGATAAAGTATGAACTTTGATAAAAAGTTTGTCACACTCTTTACATTTGTAGGCATTCTCTCCAGGATGAATTAACTGGTGGTGAATAAGTTGATTTTTCATTAAAAACTCTGCTACACTCTATCCATTTGTTGGACTTCTCTCCAGGATGAATTCCCTGGTATCAAATAAGGTTTGCCACATTCTTTCCATTTGTAGGGCTTTTCTCCAGTATGAATTCTGCTGTGGGTAATAAGATTTGATGTTTGATTAAAAAATTTGTCTCATTCTTCACATTTGTGGGGCTTCTTACCAGTATGAATTCTACTATGGCAAATAATCAATACCTTTATTATACTGAATACAGTTCCCAAATGGGAAATTTGCTACCAATTTTTACATTGTACAGAGTGGTATTTCTCCCTCTGAATACCTCATTAGAGACTGTAACACACGGTAGAAAATAAATCTATGACTTGGTACAGATGGATCCTCATAGCTGAAAGCACCAGAGCCCATCACCTGGACCATGTGAACACACAGAGGTGGCAGGGTAGGTGACAGCATTCTAACACAACCTCAGGCTGTTTTTCACCTCTCAACTTTTTCATTCCAAAGCGTGAACTCCATGGTATCTCACAGAGTAAACTATCAGTTAGTGTGAGGATCAGGTCTAGACCTGCTAGGGCATAGGTAGACTGACCCACAGTGACCAAGCAGGCAGTGTGCAGGGCAAGCAAACTCCTGCTATGGAGCAGGAAGACTGATCAAAAGAGAAATAGGGCAGTGTGAGGGGCCTGTGGAAGTTGTGGTTGTGGGAAGAATGCACCACATTCACAGTGAGACACTGTGAAGAGTATGGGCAAACCTGCTGAGTGCTGAGGTGCAGAGAAAACTGACTCAGATTGAGCAGGCAGGCAGTGTGTCTTGTGGAAGGCTGCATGGTGAATGGAAGACAGACACAAGTGAGGTAACAAGCAATATGATAGGCATGCAGAAACCAAATATACAGTGGTCAGAGGTAAGTACCAGTAGGTGTAATATGGTCACAGGCTTTCCTTCAGACCCTCATGTGGAATTGCAAAAAGAAGACTGGAGTCTCTTCTTCACCTTCCATTTTCAGCTGCATGAAGAGGCCTGCAGAGACATCCAATAGCAGACATCAGGGCATGCAAAACAGATTGAGTTGAATAAGAATTGCCACCCAAGCAGAAAGCCTGGCAACTGCTATATTCAAGGAAGCCACGTTCCCTGTCTCTCTGTTTGAGGTGCAAACAGTGACCCTTTCCTCAGCTGTTGACTATAAGCCAGTTACTTCCCTGAAGTTAAAAATGTGGTCTGTGCAATGCAGCAAAGTGATGTTGAAACTATTGGGGTTCAATATCAACCGATCCCTAGAAAGTCAAAGTGCACACACAGTAATGCAAGTCACACAATGAGGTCTTATTCTAAGCAAGCTCGAGCCTGGACTGCGACCAGCTCTCAGATCACTACAATGGCTGAGTGGGGAGCGGCCCCGAGGGATGAGAAAGCACTCTAAGAAATTTCCAGTCATTTACATACAAAGACCTGTACATTATTGGTTAACATTCGAACAGCTAAACATTTGTTCCCTTTTGGTTGGGTCCTGCCAATTTATTTGAATCTCATTGGGTCCTGCCAAAACTGAATGGTCCTGGAGAAAGAAGGGAGGATGGAGGGGGTGAACTATGCAGAGAAGATGAGTCGGGGCTAGCCCCCCCCATCCTTGATAGATAAGTTTTCTGGGCAGCTGCCCATTTCTCAGAATGATATCCCCTAACAACCTTGATAAACCCCAGGGGCCCATTATGTCCTGTTTGTCCTGTATTGGCTCTTAAGGGTATCACCTGCCTGTGTCCTGGTGGTTAAGATAGTTCCTCATTCCTTAGTGTTTGCGCACCCTTTCCTGGGGTGGGCGGAGGTTAAAGGTCAGTTCCCAAAATGGCTTGTTCATACAACATGGCCACACAGATGTTACCTTTTTCTCAAAAAAAAAAATAAAATAAAAAAAAAAACAAAGAAGAGGCATCACATTCAACCCAAAGGTATCTCTAGAGTTGGGATCAAAGAGATTTGTCATTATTGTATATGTGTTACATTAAATAGAGTTAATTGGTAGAAATAAGTTAGAGAAATTCAGTCATGCCAGCTTGGGAAACTCATTGTTTAATCAATGTGGAAGGTCATAGAAGACTGCACATTAGTGACAAAGACAAAATGAGTGAACTTGAAGACACAGTAAAGTGAGAAGTGTAAATAAGTAGTCAATTGGGGAAATAAAGGGGACATTGCAAAATTCCTCCTTTCTCATACCTGGGATTGAACTCAGAGGTGCTTAACCACTTGAGCAACATCATCAGTCATTTTTATTTGGAGACAGAGTCTCACTAAGTTGCTTAAGACCTTGCTATTTTGAATTTGGTGATCTTTCTGCCTCAGCCTCCCAAGCCACTGGGATTACAGTCAAGCACCACTGCACCCAGCAAAATAACTCTTATAGAAATGATGAAAGCACATTCAGGTCTTGGTTTTCCTGTGTGATACAGGGTTCCTATTGCCAAATGCATGCAAACTTCTATGCATCCAAGCAGAGGAGAAATACACCTGTGCTCCTCAGCCTCTGCCTGTGTTTCTGAGAGGGGCTTGTGAGTTAGGATTCATGACTGAGGTGACTGAGAAATAAGGATGATCATGTTCTCTGGCACCTACTCTCACTTTTTTGCCAAATAGCAATTTCCAGGAGTCAAGGTAAGTTATCACTGATTTACATGGCTTAGTTTAAGTTCTAAGGCACTCTGGAAGTAGGACTCCAACAACCTTCAGTCTTCTGTGTGCTCTTTGGTTCCTGTTGACTACTCTATCCTGGTGACAAGAGCTGCTTGGTGTTGGGCAGGCCCAAACAGGTCTGTAGTTAGACTCTCACCTGGCGATGTCCAGTAGGCTGTTATGTTCTCAGTGGATAGCCAGGGCTGGGAACTAGCTATGTTATGATTGGTCAAGTCCAGAAACACTATGATTCAGCATATAGACTCAAATTCGTGAACATTATCTTGTGAGCACATGCCCCCCATGAAACTTCTTGGCAATGTGCCTTATTCGTTTGAGTTGTTTATCAAAAGGGTCTATGAAAATGGCTTCGCCAGCTTGCTGATGTAATCATCAACTCTGAATAAATGATGGCCAATATTCTCACCGGGTTTCACATATAATTGCTGAACCCTCAAGCCAGTTTCCAGGGTCAGGGCCCCCACATAACTCTTTGCAACAGACATCCATCATAGGGAGTATCTGCTCCAGTTTCTAGGAAATTTTCTTCCTGATGTACTCAAAATCATTCAGAAATAACTTCTTAAATAAATTCATTACTAATTACTAATTTTTTATTCTAATATTTAATGGCATTCTAAAAGGATGACATTTATGTGTGTGTTTTCAGGCCTTACTCATAAAGGGATATTTTTTATAATCCACCTTTGATTTTCAACATTGCAGTTTACACATATACCATTGCTATTAAAGTTAGGCATGAGATTCAGTTTTCTAAATGCTTTAGATTACATTTATTTTCTGATACCCTAATATGTGTTTAGTACTGACTAAAATATTAAAATGACAAGAGAAGTTTATTTTTAGCAAAATTACTGCTTATGTACTTGCTAGGAATAGTGGATTGAGTTTCATTTTAGTTCTTATTACTTTTTTACAAATGTGCATTCAATACTCCCAAATCACAACACAATTGAGCCTTGGTACCATATGCCCATTAAAATTGCAAGTCTTTGGTAAAAATTTGGCTTCTTTACTGAAATGTATCTCAATCATGTTTAGAATTTTACCAGATTCAATTTTCTGACATGAAACTTACATGAAGTTTTTCATATCAGAATCCATGTTCTTTGTGGGGAAGAATATGACATTGTTTTCATTACTAAGGTCTAAGATAACCACTGTCTCTGCAGCAGAGTGACTACATTTTAAACATTAATATTCAATTATCCCTGCATATATTTAATAACCAGCACTGTTCTGAGTGGTGTAAATTGAATAGCAAGAGGTGTGAAGTTGTGGTCATGAGAACTGCATTCTAGCAGGATGAAAAATTACACCAGTCAGAAGTGAACCAGCTTGTTGCTGTGTGATAGTTGTGAGAGATGTGACAGACTCCGAGTTAGGAGTGGGGCATGACCCTACACATCTGTTGAGTGAGTGAGTGAGGGGGATAGAGACCAAGAAGGCTATGACTGATGTCCAACATCACCTCTCTGAAAACAACTTTCTTTGGGATGTGTCCAGGAGGGACCCGTTCACTCATCAATGCAGTTGCATTTGTGAAAATAAGAATTTCTAAAGGACTGTGGAAATTCTGCTTCAGACAGGACTGCATCTCCTGCTTTCTGAGCAAAATGGCCAAGCAGAGCCCTCAGCTTAGGTGTTGTGCCCTGGCCCTCAAGTGCTGACCCATCTGCCTCCCACTCAGTGCAGATCTGGCACCCATGGAGATGCTGGAAGTGATCAAGGACTTGTGTTTCAGTCAGACTTTTCACTTCTGTGACCAAAGAAATGAAAAAAAAAAACCAATTGGAACAGGAGGTTTATTTGGGGGTTATAGTTTCAAAGGTCTCGGTCCATAGGTTGTCAACTACATTGCTCTGGACCTGGGCTGAGACAAATGCCATGACAGAGTGTGTGGAGGAGGAAAGCATCTGGGTACAGAAAGACTAGAAATAACTCCACTAAACAGGTAGAAAATATAAACCTCAAAGGCATGCTTCCATTTAACTACCTCCTTTAGCCACACCCATCTTGCTTGTAGTTACCACCACATTAATCCATATTAGGGGAGTAATTGACTAATTAGGTTAAGACACTCCTAACCCAAACACTTAACCTCTAAAATTTCTTGTTTTGTGTCACACATGAGCTCTTGGGAGACCCCTCATATCTAAACCATAACAATTTGTATACCCTAAATACATCGACCTCATTAACCACAGACTCTCACATGAGGTCTGACATGCATTATCTAGAGGTTCCCAGTGCATTTGCAATCATGCCGTGATCATCACTGTGAGGTACATGTGAGAGAATGTAAGTAAACTCCACCAGTCTCAACTGAATCTGCAGCATCATGCAGGCAAGCAGTATCCATGGTCTTCCACATCCCAGTCACTACTGTTGGAAAATCCTCCTCTGTAGATGGACCTAAGTCTGATCACCTGTGAAATGGTTTAACAATCTCTTATGATCTCCAAAAGAGTCAATATGTTAATGTATACTGGGTCCCCTATCAGACTCTTCTTAAATACAAGTCAGACAAGTATATTTTCAATAAATGACAGAGAATATTCAAGCATTATCCAGGATTCTGCTGACTGAACAGCTTTGTACAGGAGTTGGCATCAGTTTAGCTGCCTCTGACCTCTGCACACAGGTGATCACTAATTACATCAAGTTAATTGTCCAGGCAGCACAAGCCAGGGCTTTAAGTCTGGTGCCACAGAGGACAGAGATTGCCTGGCCCTTCCTGCCTTCATAGGGCCCCCTTTTTCAGGTCTCTGGAAATTCCAGACACCAGTCATCACCATCTCTTCATTTCTTTATCTTTTCTCTGTATTTATGTTAAAAAACAAACAAGGAAATGATTCCTCTATATACTCCCTTTATATATTTCCTCCAGTTATTTTTTCCATTACTGAAGACTGAACCCAGGGCTTCACACATACTAGGCAGTGCTCTATTACTGAGCTATTTCTTCCACACCAGTTACCAAGTTAGAAGAGGGAAAAATTCATGATTGAGGACATGTGCAAAAGTGAAAATTCAGTACCATTTTTTAGAAATTTCAAAAGGCAAACATATATTCTATAAAAATTTAGTAAGTTTGAAATAGGGGAAGATAAATAAATGATTCCTCATAGTCTTCTCTGGCACAAGCTCTTTCCTCTGAACATACATGCCTTCCACAGTACCTGCAGTGCTGGGTCATCTGTGTTCCCTGGTGAAAGATCTTTATTTCCATTGGTACTGACCTCCTGCCTGCTCATCTCAATAGTCTGTGCTCACAGAGTCCTAAGCCCATTAGAGCCAATGACATGGTTATTGAGCAAATTCTACTCTCAAGAGGGCATGGACTGAATGAGTAAAACACGAATGCAGAAAACCACAGAGTAATGTTGGTAGCAGATATATCTCAGTGTGTCCCAAACCCAGCATGACCCATCTGGAGTCCTGGGGAGTCTTAATTGGAGCTCAAGTCCTTAATTGCTTCTGGGTGCACCCAGAACACACATGCACATTTGTGAACCCAGAAGAGATACAAAAGCGGTAGTACCAGGCAAGTCATGCTGCCAGTGTTTGCACTGTCATAGCTCAACTGCCAGCTTTCTCCCTAATGGGAGAATCTTGCAATCCAGGAACTCAGGAGACAGAGCTAGTGATGTGCAAGGAGCTCCCGGTCTTCCTGTATGAAAGTCATCCACCCCTATGAAAACCTAACCCTTGGTCTGGTGATGGCTCCTACCCAAACCCAGAAATACATGTGATATATGAAGGATCAGAACAGGAATAACTCTTCAGTCCCAGGGCAGTGTAAGACCATGACCCTTGCTGCAGAAAGAATATAAGCCCCTTCATTTTGGATAAAGAAATGTAAAAACTAGAGCTTGATATTTTTATTAGCCCAATGTGTTGACAGATTTTCAATTCCCACCTGGATTCCAAAACATGGAGGTCTCTGACTCTGGCCATGGGGGTGTGGCCCTCCACCTTTGACAAGCACAGGACTTCTCATATTTGCTCATTACTGCTTTGTGCATAAGCCATCTTCATCCTCATTCATAAGGGCTCTCTTCAGCCTCTTATGATGTCTAAATGTCCATCTTCCTATCCTCTGTGTACACTTATCCTGGGTCATTTTTGGTCCTTCACAGGGGTCTTCAGGAATGTTACTCCAAAACCTGACTTCCAGGTTTGTCCTCCATGGATACAAGCATCAACTAAGTGACTTGGAAATCATCTCATGATGTGCTTGATGAATTCAGTGAGTTATCCCAATTGAATGGATCAAGAGCTGTGATCTTGTAGATTTTCTCTGTAAACTCTTGCAACAAAAAGTAGAATATGAATCATGTTGACAGTAGTATGAAGGATGAAGGAAATGGGGAAAACAAAAGAAGACATTAATACTTTTAAAGTAATTACTTTGGTAGAAAAATGATTTAGTCACATACAACTGCTCTGAAAATGCACAATTCTGATGCACTGGAGCAAAAGCACAATCTAGTCACATTATACTTACAGACATTGGGGCAAGGTTTTACATATTACATTATGTAGTCCATAAGATTTTTTCATTTTATTTATTTATTTATTTTTGGTACTAGGGATTGAACCCAGGGACACTCTACCATTGAGATACATCCCCAGATTTTTATTTCTTATTTTGAAACAGGGTCTCCCTAATTTGCTGAGGTCAACCTCAAACCTACAGTCCTCCTGCCTTAGCATCCTATGTCACTGGCATTATAATTATGTGCTGTGGCACATGGTCACATGAAATTTAAAATGTCACTTCCTGTACACAAACATCTGTACCATTTACCATCTAGGGGTTTAGATTTGTTGTCCACTAGCAATGTATTGAAGAACAGGAAGAGGAATAGGAAGCTGAAAGATTTAATGCAAGAGCAAAAGTAACAAACTCACAAATTTCTCTGAAGAGAAGAAACCAAGGGAAGGGAAGTAGCTGCTTATTGTTCTTATAGGCTTTGGGATTTCCTCCCAAGTTTTTAAAATGTATCTTTCCATATACAAATATCTGTATCCATTCAGGAATTTTAAGTAATTTGTACTCATGATCATAATTCCTAAACACTAGCTCTTTCCTTTCAGTGACAAAAACATGGAAACTTCCCCCCCCAAAATGGAATTCCCTTGTAGTTGCTCAGGGGACACATGAAGGACCTCTTTAGTCTCACATCTATGCAGTCCTGATGGTACATATGTTTGCATGGCATATGTTGGAGGGAGTTCCTGTGAATAGGGTCTGTCCAGCTGATCACACACTCTGGCCTTTTCACTTTTGATTCATCTACTGCTGGATCATAAACTTCTTTAAGCTGCTCTATGATGCTCATTCTCTGAGCTACTCTAACTTTTTTTTCCTCAGTTCACTGAGTTGCTAGTTGAGGCTACTTAGGGGTGAATGAGTCAAAACTAGAACTTGTTCCTGATGTAACTGTGAGGGCTCCCGCTAGTGCTCCATTGACAGGTAATGCATGGGGATTTGTTCCATGGTGAGGTCCCAAGTGCTCTTCCCCAACTCCTGAGGCTGGTGTGGGTCTGTCTGCACAGATACAGAAGCCCTCTGAGAAGTTGTTCTAACTAGTACCTAGGGTTCAGATAATATAAAAGTTTTTATATAATGTGAACCTCTGCTTGCAGACTTGCATAGACTTATATAGTACTTGCAACAACCTTGCTGGTTCTGATTCCTTAACTGCTTTAATGAGGAAAATGTGGATACAGGAGAAATTAGTAACATGACAAAATTAAATGGTTCAACTTTAAAGTCCAACTATTACTCCTAGCCATACTTCCCCTTGAGGGAATGTATCTCTCCCATGTATTGCCATGAATGTACATTTCTGATAAATGTAATCAGTCTCTTCCAGTAATCACAGCCTTCTCCTCTTCTCCTGTTCATAGAATATCTTCCCTTGTCTATATTGTTTCACACAGAACAGGGTTCACTGGACACACCTTGTGTCCTTCAGTCCCCAAATTTCATCATATTTAACACCAAGATTTATCATTATTTACTCACTTCAAAAGATACCACCCTGGACCAACAATTCACACACACACACACACACACACACACACACACACACACACACTCCTAACCTTCTAGTGTGTATGCTTATCCAGGCAGCTGTACTGGGGACACCAGTCTTCCCTGGTCATTGGTCAAATATGATCAATGACATATAAATTCAGAAATTCCAATTCCACAACCTAACCTAATCTCAAAGGCTCTGCCACCCAGTACATGCAGTAAGATTAAACAGCCAATTTCAAATTAAAATTTATTGGAATTAGTGAAGTTTGTCCACCCAGAAGAAAACGCCTCCTGTTCTCACCAGAATCAAGCTTATGGAAAATCCTGGCAGCCAAGTCTCTGGAGGCCATGTCACTACACCTGGACCTCAGCACTTCATCTCCACAGGACAGCTTTCTTGTTATGTGGTGGATAAACATCCATCCCACAGCCTCATCACACATGATCTCATCAGCCATGTCATCCAAAGTCAACACTCTGTACAATTGGGATGCTGTTAAGGTAAATCTAATCAAGGCTTGCCTCTCCAACACATTTCCCTTGAAGTAAGCTGTAAGATGCAGTTGGGAAAAACTATCCATGTCCCCTCCTTCTTCATGTCTTCCCACCACTTTCAGGATTGCTCCTTGTGGGTTGTCAATCAACATTCTTTCATGCTGTGAACATCAGTGTGACCATTGAATTAGAAATAGTCATGTTGAAAAGATACAATTGAGGAAAAAATATCAGCATTATGGAATGTCCATAATTTATAAAAAGCAAAAGAGTGACCTCTCAGTGACCTTCAGGCTGGGATCAGCTGGTGTCGTTAGGAGTGTGATGCCTACAAATTTTTAAACATTGAGGATCCTCAGTTTTTCTCTAGCCTCATTATTGATTTTAATGAATTTGTCTTTAAAATGACATAGATCAAAAGTAATACAATTTTGAAATTCTTAGAACTTTTTTTAATTTGATACATTCAGTTATACAAGACAGTATATGTATTTTGACATATCATACATACTTGGAGTATACCTTCCCATTTTTGGGGTTGTACAGCATGAGGAGTTATACTGGTTGAAGTCAGACATTTTTTAGATCTCTCAAGTTTTCACATGGGATCCAAACTAAGATGCATCATTTAATTCACCCTCAATGTCTCCTTTGGTTTCATTTGAAAGAGTTTTTTTTTTTTTTTGAGTTTTCATGATCTTCACAATTTTCAGGAATACTTGTTGGATCTTTTGTGAAACAACCCTCAATTTCTTTTTTATTGATTTTTTTCTCATGAATTATAGAATTATATGTTCTGGGAGGAAGAACACAGAATCAAACTTCTCTTGTTATTATATTTTAAATATACAGTATCCACATAGTGCTTATCAAATTAGGTTCATGGGTTGCAATATATGTATTCTTCTGATGGGAGATATTGATAAAGAGGGAGGCTGTACACTTGTACGTAGAGAGAGGATAGAGTACACTTTTATTTTTATTAATATTTCTGTTAATATAAAACTGGGTCAAAATGTTAAGGAAATGGAAGGTAAAGAGAAAGGGCCAACTTTACTGGCTTCACTCAAAACTGAGTCCTTGTCCTGAGTGTGGGAAAGAACTTCCTTTTCCTCATTCCCAGGAATGAGCAATGAATAAATTAGAATTTCTTAGATCAACAGAAAGGTGAAAACTTTAAACTTATAGTCTATAGTGGACAAACACTTTTACCTGATAATTCTTTCTACAAAAGAGTGAAGCATGAATCATACAATCATATAATTTTCTTAATTCACAAAATATGTAAGCAACTGCAGCATATACTGCAGTGGAATACATGGGCTGAAAATTCTTTTATGTGCCACAGAAAGTGATCTCATTAAAAGAAAATTGAGTCAACACAATTTTACATTTCACACAGTCTTTGACACTGTCTTCACATTTAAAAACTGAACAAAATCATATTCAATAAGTCATCTTTTTTGCAGTAGGAATTGAATCAAGTGGTATGCTAACAATAAACAACATTCCCAGTCCATTTTTTTTTTTTAATTTTGAGGCAGGGTATATCTAAGTTGTTCAGGCTTGGCCTCAAACTTAGTTCCTCAATACTCAGCCTCCCAAATTAGTAGAATTCCTGGAATTAATAGGTATGTACTACCATGCTTATTAAATACTTAAAAAACACTAAAATACAGTATTGTTAGCTTCAACTGAGAAGGGCTGCCTGATTTAGAGCCCGCAGACATACAGTTTCCTGACTTACTCTCTGTTCACTTATGGCCAGTATGAACAAAATGCCTGATGGGGAACTTAAAAGAACAACAGGGTACCACCACATAAGGAAACACTTGGCAGTATTCACAGTACTCACACTTCCACAATCAATAAAGGAATACCACAACCTAACCCTGAGTCTTCTCTATGTACTGAGGAAGCACTGGTAGGTAGTCAAAGGCCTGTGGTGATCATCCTCCATCACATATAGGAGGAGAAATACATCTTCAGATTAAATCACTTAGTCACTGTGACATTCTTCATTTTCCAGGAATTCTTACAGGTTGGTAAAGCCCAGTCTCAAGAGTCCTTTACATCCAATTGCCAGTAATATTTTTCAGGGTTGAAATATTGTGTTCCCATTAAGGAAAATAGTTAGAAATATTATAATTCAAAGATGAGTCTGGATAGACATGCCCAAACATCAAGACTTCTCACCTCATCAAATATCCTGTGGTTATGATTGGTTATGGCATTTTTGAAGGAAATATATACTATGAAGAGAATATTCTAGTGAAAATAAATTTTTAAATTCCTGTGAGATGAGAAGCTCTACCTGAGTCTCATTTGAGGGGGGGAGAGAAGTAGAAGGGTAATGCTGACTGGAATATATTTCACTCAAGGGTTTCCAGAATACCTGCAGAAGAAACAAGTGTCCAACTACAATTAAAACATTTCTAATATTTGAACATTGTAAAGAAAAGAAACTTTTTGGAGGTCTGCATTTCCATTAAGTTCAAAGAAATAACTACTTGCTGTGGTTCCTATTTAGGCATACCATGGAAATTGGTATGCTGCCCCATCATCCACCAATTGTTGTATTTCTGATGCTCATGAAGTATTACTCAGTGCATTCAGTTATTGTGGTTGTCATGTACTTTAATATATTAAATTAATGCATTTACTATATTATTTACAATATAATACACATCACAAATTCAATTACAAAGGCATTTTAAGGTAAATTTGTAAATGTTTCCATCACTAATTGCACTTAATTTCAAATGGGAACATCCTGAACTAATTTATAATTCTGTCTGACTTATTGAACTGATTTTGTACCTACATCTTTCACTTATCTTTTCCTTATTTAACCATGATGTCCAGATTATTAAATGTGATAACAAATACCAGTTGACAGGTCATTATCTTTTGTGATATTAAGGCTTAATAAATGGAAATAATTTCCAGAGTATAGCATTATTGAAGGGCACTATACAGTGGTCCCATCAACAAGGTTATACTTTCCTTGGAAGCAGTTGAGCATGTCTATCAGTCCAATGATTGTCTCAGCAGAAAGTGCTGACTTCACAGACTGAAGAATGTGCAGCTGCTCTGACTTACTCCTGTAAGGAGGAAGATGACATGAATTCTCTGGTGCAAAAAATGTCATCACATTCTTTAAGGGACAAGATGAACATTCAACAGAAAATACTTCATGAAACCATATTCTGGTCATAGTGTACCTCTACAATCATGAGGTGGCCCTGTTCCATTCTTAGGACTCTTTCTTACTTTATTTGCTGTGACCAAACCATTTCTTGGCATTACCCATCTCTCTCATTTAGCTGAGAAGTCCAGTAGTGTAATTAGTCTCTTCTGTGCAGCCCTTCCCCAGTGGCTCTTTATGCTCTTCATGCAACATGCCCATCACACAACCCAGAGAATTTTTGATAATGTAACCAAACCCTCCTGTGTGTCCCTACCCAGAGGCACCTGGGATGTGTATGTCACAGGCTCATCAGGCACCCTGTGTATCCTAGCAATGTCACCAGTCCATCCTGTAAAGCCCTCACACATAGGTACCTGGGTGTTGCATTAGACTCCCTGAGAATTCAGGGTAGTGCAGACCATCCTTTCATTGCAGCCCTTACCAAGAGGCTCCTGAGAGCCTCACACCAAATCTCACCACACACCCCTGAAGATTCTGGGTAGTGTAACGCATTGTCCTGTATGGCTGAAACCCGGGAGCTTCTGGTAGCTATAGGCCACATGCTCATAATGCAAACAGAGGATTCTGGTTAGTGCACCCCATCCTTCCTGTTAGGAACTCACAAAGAAGCAACCAGGAGCTGCAGGCAACATAATCACAGGGTCCCCTGAGGATTCTGGGTAGTGCTGACTCTTCTTCCTTTACAGGCCCCACCCAGGGGCTCCTGGCTTCTGAAGTTTGAAAGCTTATCACCCACCCTGAGGTCTCAGAGCACTAGCCCATCCTTCCTGTGAGGTCCTCACCCAAAGTCTCAGGGAAATACATGACATGTGCTCTGTGGCCCTCATGCTGAGGCTCCAGGGAACTGCAGGCAACTTGCTCAAAAGGCACTGGTAAGATTCTTGTAGCAGTCCACAATTCATTTGTAGCCACACCTGAGGATTCTGGGTAGCATAACCCATACTTCCCAGCCAGTCTTCCTGGAGTCTACAGGGTAATGCAGACCACATGCTCACAATGCACACTTGTTTCTGGGTAGTGTAGCCCATACTTCTTTTATCCCCTCACCCACAGGCTCCCAGTAGCTACAGTCCACATATTCACCAGACACCCATAAGATTATGGATAGTGCATCCAATTCTTCCTTTCCATCACTCACCCAGTGGGTCATAAGACTGCAGACCACAAGCACATCCTACACCCTTGTAACCTATCACTCCTGTGGGGACCTCACTCTGATTTTCCTTGGAACTATAGATCACAGGCTAACCAGGTACCCAGTGAGTTTTGGATTGTCTATCCAATATTTCAAAGTGCAGCCTTTACACACATGTTCCTGGGAACTGTAGACCACATGCTCATAAGGCACCCTTAGGATTCTGGATACTGCAATCCATTTCTCCTTTGTAACCTCCAACTAATAACTTCTGGGAACTGCAGCCCATATGCTTACCACACATACCTGAGAATTCTAGGCAGTATAACCCATCATTCTTTTGTGGAAAACACCCAGAAGATCAGGGAGTTGCAGGCCACATGATGATTCTGGGTATTTCATTACATCCTTCCTGTGCAACTCACACAGTTCCCTGGGAGCTGCTTGGCACATGATTACCACATGTATATGAGAATTCTAGCAGTGTAGCACATCCATTGTGCAGTCATCACCCAGGAGCTCCCAGGGGCTGCATGCCACATGCCCACCAGAAACCCTTGAGAATTCTCAGTTTTGCATCTTATCCTTCCTTGGAAGCCCTCACCCAGGACCTCCTGGGAACTGCAGGGCACATGCTCACCAGGCACCCTTTGGAATCCTTTCCCACCAGTTCCTGAAACCTGCACACCACATGCTCACCACATGCCCCTGAGAATTGTGGGTAGTGTAACCATCCCTCCTTGAATCCCTCACTCAGAGATTCCAGGCAGCTACAGTTCCCATGCCCACCACACCACCCTGAGGTTTTGGATAATGTAACTGAATCTTTTTGGGGGGCCCTCATGCAGAGACTCCAGAGAGCTGCAGGCCACACACTCACCAAGCACAATGAGAATTCGGGTAATGTAGCCAATCCTTCCAGTGACCCTCTCAATCAGAGGCTCCCAGTAGCTACAGGCCATATTATCATCAGGCACCTGGGTTTTATGGGTAGTTTACTCAATTCTTTTTTTGTAGGAATAACCTAGATGCTCCTAGTAACTCTTTGCCAAATGCACACCCCACGCACCTGAGAATTCTGGATAGCGTAACATATTCCTCCTGTCCAGATCACACTCTGAGGCTACTGGGATCTGTAATCACAGAGTAATGAGGTACTCTGTGGATTTTGGACAGTGTAATCTACATTTCCTGCACAGTGCTCACACACTCACACACTCACTCCTGGGAGCTGTAGGTCATGTGTCCATAAAGTGCCAGATGATCGTGAGTATTGCAGCCCATACTTCCTGTGCAGCCCTCACCCATCAACTCCCAGGAGCTGTATGTCTCATGCTCAGGACATTACCCTAAGGAATATATCAGTGTAAACCATCCCTCCCATATGACCCTCTTGCATAGTGTCCTAGAAGCTGCATGCTGTATGCACAACACACACCCATGAGGATTCTAAGTAGAGCAAACCAATCTTCCAGTACAGTCCTCACCCATAGGCTTTGGGGAGCTATATGACACATGCCCACCACCCACCCTAAGTATTCTGAGTAGTGTAACCTATTTTTCCTTTGAGACATTTACCAGAGGTTCCTGTGGGCAGCAAACCACAAGTTCTCAAAGGCCCCCTGGGATTCTGGGCAACATAACCCATGCTACCTGTGCAGTACAAACAAACACACAGGTTCCTGGGAGCTTATGGCCACATGCTCATGTGACACCCTAAGGATTCTGGGTAGTGAAGCCCAGTCTTCTTTTGCAGCCCTCACCCATAGGCTCATGAGAGCTGTTGGCAACATGCTACCCATGCACCCTTGGAATTCTGGGTAGCTCAACCTATCTCTCTTGTGCTCTCCTAACACAGAGGCTCCTTGGAATGGCTGGTCACATGCTTATAAGGCACCTGAGGTTTCTGGGTAGTACAGCACATCTTTCCTATGTAGTCCTCACCCATATGCTATTGTGAACTGAATGCCTTATGCTCACCATATACACCTGAGGATTCTAGCTGTGTAATCAAAACTACATGTGCAGTCCTGACCCAGAGTCTCCTAGGAACTTCAGGCAACAGGTTCACAACACACACTGGATTCAGGGAAGTAATCACACTTGTTCCTGGGAGTTGCAGGCCACATGCTTTCCATATACCCCTATGGATCCTGTGTAATATAACCCATCCCTCCTGTGTGACCCTCACCCAGAGTATCTGGGATCTTCAGTCCACATGTTCACCACTCACCTCTGAGAATTCTGGGTAGTACAGCTCATCCTTCCTGTACAGACCTTACTCAGAGTTTCCATGGAACTTCAGGCCACGTGCTCACTACACACTCCTCAGGATTCTGTGTAGTACAGTCCAACCTTGTGCTCCCCTCAGACTGAGGCTCCTGACAACTACTGGCCACATGCTTACCCCTGACCTGAATATTCTGGATAGTGCAGCCCATTCTACTTTTGTGGCCACATACATAGTCTTCAGGGAGTTGCATGTCATCTGCTCATAAGGCACCTCTGAGAATTGTGCATAGTGTAACAAATCCTTCCCAGGCAGCCATCTTCCAGAGGCTCTGAGGAAGTGCCTGCTACATTTTCACCTCTTATCCATCAGGATTCTACCAGTGTAATCCATTCATCCTGTATGGCACCCAAACAGAGGATCTCAGGAGTTTCATGCCCCATGTGCTCCACAAACCCCTGAGGATTATGGGTAGTGTAATCCATCCCAACTTTACATCCTCACACAGAAGATACTGGGAGTTTAAGATCACGTACTTAACAAACATCCTGTGGATTCTGGTAGTGCAGTCTATCCTTTCTATTCAGTGGTCACAAGATGATACTTGGAGCTTCATCCACATACTCATTAAGCACAATGATGATTCTGGATACCACAGCCTGTCCTTCCTTGGTGGCCTTCACCCAGAATATCCAAGGAGCTGCATATCACATGACCATCACAAAACCCTGAGGATTCTGTGTAATGCAACCCATCCCTCCTTTGTGGTCCTCACCTAGGTGCTCCTGGATGCTGCTGGCCACAAGCTCTCATGTGCATTGTGGATTCTTGGTTGTGTAGTCAATCCTTCCTATGCACACCTAACACACATCTTCCCTGAACCCCAGAAGATGACTACTCTCCCCTCACAATGACTGCGTGTTTTAGCAGGTGAGTCTTTTCTACAACCCAGTAGGTTTCCATAGGCCCCTCACACAGCTTGCTTGCTCAACTTGGTCAATCCTGCCAGCACTCTGGAAGGAATCTGCAACCCAATCACAGTGGCAGCGTGTTCACTGTGGATCAGTCTTCCCAGCACCTAAGTATGTTTTGGCACATCCTTCACACTGCCTGGTTGCTCATGTGGATCAACCTCCCTGCATTTCAGGCTGTTGCCACTGGCCCCTAAAACTGACTCCTTGCTCACCTGGGTCAGTCTTTTCTGTATGCTAAAATGAATCCAAACAATCCTCACACTGTCTGCTTGATCCCTGTGGGTCATTCTTGCTGTATAACAGCACGTATCTCCAGACCTGTCAGAATGCCTGTGTGCTCACTGTGGGCCAGTCTTCCATGCAACCCAGAAGGTGTATGCATAGCCTTCATACTGCCTGCTTTTTCACTGTGGTTGAGTATTTTATGCACCCCAGAAGATTCCCACAGGCCTTCTGCTAGAATGCTCATTATGGGTCAGCGTTCTCAATCCCCTCACACTGATTGCTTATCCAGCTCTGTCACTCTTCCTTGAACCCCAGAAGGTTTCTGAAAGCTCCACAAATTACCTTATGGCTCAGCTGAGTAGTCTTCCCTACACCCCAGTAGGTTTTCAAAGACCACTCACACTGCCTGCTCACTATGGCTCATACTTCCCTGTACCTCAGTATTTTTCCACATACTCCTCACTCTGCCTACTTGCACAGTTCACTGAGTGTTCCGTGCACCCCAGAAGAAATGTGCATGTCTCTCACACTGCCTGGTTTCTCACTGTAATTCAATTTTCCCTGAAATGTCAGCAGCTTTCAACACACCCCTCACTGCACATTTGTACACTGTGCATGAGTCTTCATAGCAACAAAATATTTTTCCACAAGTCCCTCATATTGCCTGATTGCTCAGTTGAGTCAATCTTCCCTGAACCACAGCATACTTCCACAGAACCCATACGCTGCCTGCTTGTTCACTGTGTGTTAGTCTTCCATGCATCTTAGTAGGATTTGACACATTCCCAACACTGCCTGTTGCTCACTGTGGATCCATCTTCACTATACCTCATTAGGTGTGGGCAAGTCAGTCATACCGCCAACTTGCTTACATGGGTCAGTCTTCCCTGCACACCCCTTTCTTTCAAAGGCCCCTCACACTGCCTGCTGGCTCACTGTGGTTCAATCTTCCCTGCACACATGCAGGTTAGCACGAACTCTTCACACTGCCTCCTTGCTCACTGTGGGTTATTCTTTGCATCCCAGCTGATTTCCACAAGGCAAATCACACTTCACTTTGCTGAGCTGGCTTAGTCTTTCCTGGACCTCAGTCTTTCCTGCATTTCCCCATACCCCTAAATATTCCTGCTTGCTAACTGTGGTCCATCTTCACTGCACCCCAGCAGATGTACACAAGCCCCTCAAACTGCCTATTTATCCACTGTGGGTCAATCTTCCTGCACTCTGGCATATATCCACAAGCCACATCACAATGTGTGCTTGCACAGCTGTATCAGTCATCCCTGCATTCCAGCAGATTTTCCCATGCCCCTCACAATGCCTCCTCAATCACTGTGCAGTAGTGTTCCCTGTAGTTCAACAAGATTCCAAAGCAGCATAAACCACCTGCTTGTTCAACTGGATCAGTCTTCCCTAAACCCCAGCAGATTTCACTTGCCCCTCACACTGATTACTTGCTTAGATGGGTCACCCTAGAATGAATATACACCCTGCTCCCTCTTCTATATCCTCAATGTGGGTCATTCTTCCAAGAACCTCAATATATTTCAGCACATCCCTCACACTGCCATTGTGCTCACTCTGGGTCACTCTTCCCTGCACCCCAGCAAGATTCAACAGGCCCCTCACTGTCTACTTGCTCAGTTGGGTCATTCATCCCTTGACACCAGGAAAAGTCTGTGTACCACTCACACTGCCTGCTTTCTCACTGTGGTTCAGTCTTCCCTGCACCTGCTGCTTGCCACTAGTCCCTAAAAACTGCATGCATGGTCACCTGGGTTGGTCTTCCCTACACTCAAAAAGGTGTACACACAACTCTCCCACTACCATCCTGCTGACAGTGGTTCAGTCTTCTCTGCACCACAGTTGTCTGGAATCACCTCACATTGCATGAAAGTCCAGCTGTGTCAGTCTGGCCTGCACCCCAGTATTTTGTCTCGAGCTTCACACACAGCCTGCTGGCTCAGCTTAATCAATCTTCCCTACACCCTTGTAGTTTTCCACAGGCCTCTCACACTGCTGTGTGGATCACTGAGGATCAGTTGTCCCTGTGCGCTAGAAGGTTTCCACAGGCCCCTCAAACCGCCTGTTTCTCAGTTGTCTGTCTTCCCTGAAACTGAAAATATGTCCCCACACCACTCACACTGCCTGTATTCTCACACTGCCTGCAATCTCACTGTGGGTCATTCTTCCCTGCACCCAAGAAGTTTTCCACAGGCCCCTTTCACTGCATGCTTGCTCAGTTGAGTTAGTTTTACTGCTCTTGTGCATGTTTCCCATGCACGTCAAATTGCATATTTGCACACTGTGGGCCAGTCTTCTCTGAACTTAAGCATGTTTCCTCAGGCCATCCCATGACCTGGTTCCTCACTTGAGTCAGTATTCCATACACCCCCAACACGTTTCCACAGACCATCACACTACCTGCTTGCTCACAGAAGACTAGTATTCCCACTACTGTAGCAGGAGTCTGCACACCCACACACTTCTTGGTTGCTCACCTTTCCATTATGTCAACTTGTTTCCACAACTTTTACACTGACTGCTCACTGGGGTCAGCCTTCCTTGCATCCAACAGGTGGATTTGCATGCCCAACATATTGCATTTTTCAGCTGAGTCACTCTTCCCTGCACACAAGCAGATTGCCACAGGCCCACATGCTGCCTGCTTGCTCACTATGGGTCAGTCTTCCATGCACCCCAACAGGTGTACACAAGCCTCTCATGCTGCCTGCTTGCTCACTGTTGGTCAGTCATCCCTGCACCACAGCAGGTATATGCAGGCCTCTCAAGCTGCATGACTCTTCACACTTGGTCAGTCCTCTGGACACCCCAGCAGGTGTACATAGGCCCTCTTACTGCCTGACTACTCACTGTGGGTCAGTATTCCCTGCATCCCAGCAGGTATAAACAGGCTCCTGATGCTTCCTACTTGCTCACTCTGGGTCAGTCTTCCTTGTACCCCAGCACATATACACAGGCCCCTCACACTGCCTGAATATTCACTGTGGGTTGGTGGGCTTATGTTCATATACTTGGTTGTAGAGATAACTGACACCCAGTGAGTATTCAGACTATGTAGGGGCCTTTGTACACCTGCTGGGGTGCAGGGAAGATGAACAACAGTGAATAGTCAGGGAGCAAGTGGGAAATTTGTACACCTGCTGTGGTGCAGGTAAGACTGACCCACAGTGAGTAGTCAGGCAGCAGGAGAGGCCTATGTGCAGCTGCTATGGTGTAGGGAAGATTGACCCACAATGAGTAATCAGGCAGTCTGAGGGACATGTGTACACTTGTTGCGATGCAGGGAAGACTGACCCACAGTGAGTACTCTGGCAGTGTGAAGGGCCTATGTATCCCGGCTTACCCAGAATGAGTAGTGAGACAGTGTGAGGGGCCCATGTATATGTGTTGGGGTGCAAGGAAGACCCAGAGGTGAGTAAGGAGGAAGTATCAGGGGCCTGTGTATACCTGCTGGGGTGCAGGGAAGACTGAGGCACAATGAGTAGTCAGGCAGGAAGAGGGGCTTGTGTACCCCTGCTGCGTTTCCTGAAAGACATACCCACAGTGAGTAGTCAGACAGTGTGAGGGACCTGTGTACACCTGCTGGAGCCCAAAAAAGACTGACCAACCACCTGTGGACAGTCATTGTGTTGGGGCTGTGTATACATTTTGGGGCTTAGGGAAGACTGACCCACAGTGAGTAGACAGAAAGTGTGAGGGGCCTGTGTACCCCTGCTGGGGAGCAGGGGAGACTGACTCACAGTGAGTACTCAGGCAATGTGAGAGGACTGTGTATACTTTCTGGGATGTAAAGAAGACAGACCCACAGAAAGTAGTCAGTCAGTGTGAGGGACCTGTGTACATCTGCAGGAGGAAAGGGAAGACTGACCACAGTGTGAAGAGTCAAGCAGCATCAGAGACCTGTTTGCACCTGCTAGGGTGCAGAAAAAACTGACCCACAGTGAGTAGTGAGGCATTGTGTGGGGCCCATATACATCAGCTGGGGTTCAGGGAAGAATGACCCACAGTGAGTGTCAGGAAGTTTGAGGGGTCTGAGTACACCTTCTGGGGTCCAGGGAAGGCTGACCCACAGTGACGAGATTGGCAGTGTGAAGGGCCTTTGTACACCTTGCTGGGGTGCAGGGAAAATTGACCCACATTGAAGTCAGGCAGCAAACAGGGTCTGTGTACACATGATGGTATGCAGAAAGACAGACCCACAGTGAGTAATCAGGCAATGTGAGGGGCCTGTGTACATCTGCTGGGGTGCAAAGAAAACAACCAAAGTAAGCAAGTAGGCAGTGTGATGGTCCTGTGAACACCTACTGGGGTACAGTGAACACAGACCCACAGGGAGTACTGAAGCAGAATGAGGGTCCTGTGTTTACCTTCTCGTGTGCAGGGAAGTCTGACCCAGAGTTAGGTGTTGGGCAGTGTGAGGGCCCTGTGTATACATTTTGGGTTACAGGAAAAACTAACACACAGTAAGTCACCAGGCAGCAAGAGGGTCCTGTATACACCTGCTAGGGTGCACGGAAGACAGAACCACTGTGTGTAGTCAGGCAGCAAAAGGGGCCTGTGTACACCTGCTAGGGTATAGGGATACTGATGCAAAGCAAGTAGTCAGGCAGTATGGGCAACCTGTGTACACCTGTTGTGATGCAGGGAAGATTGACCCACTGTGAGTACTCTGGCAGTTTGAGGGGCCAGTGTACTGCTAGGGTGCAGGGAAGACTCACCCAGAGTAAGTAGGAAGCAATGTGAGGGGCCTGTGTATATGTGCTGGGGTGCAAGGAAGACTGACTCAGAGTGAGCAAGAAGGAAGTATGAGAGGCCTGTGTATACCTGTTGGGGTGCAGGGAAGACTGACCTACAGTGAGTAGTCAGGGAGTGTGAGGGGACTGTGTACACTTGCTGGGGTGCATAGAAGATTAATGCATAGTGAGTAGTCAGGCAGCAAGGGGGGTCTGTATACACTTGCTGGGGTGCAGGGAAGATTGACCCTCAGTGAGTATTCAGGCAGTGTGATGGACCTGTGTATTCATGCTAGGGTTCATGAAACACTAATGCACAGAGAGAAGTCAGCGGATGTGAGGGGCCTGGGTACACCTGCTGGGGTGTAGGGAAGACTGACCCACAGTGAGCAAGCAGGCAGTGTGAAGGGCGTGTGTACACCTGCAGGTGTATAGTGAAGACTGGTCCACAAGGAGTAGTGAGGCAGAATGAGGGTCCTCTGTATACATTCTTGTGTGCCTTGCTGGCTACTCCTCACTGTGTCAGTCTTCCTGGCACCCCAGCAGGCACACACATGCACTGATTGCTGCCTGAGTACTCACTGTGGGTCAGTCTTCCCTAAACCCCAGCCAGTATATGCAAGGCCCTCACAATGTGTGTCAACAAACTCTCTAACAGTCCTCCACATACCCTTGCAGGTGTACACAGGCACCTCACACTGCCTGAACTCACTGTGGGTCAGTATTCTCTGCATCCCAGGAAGTGTATACATGCCTGTGTCACTGCCTGACTACTCACTGTGGGTCAGACTTTCCTGCACCCAAGAAGGTATACACAGGCCCCACTTGCTCCCTCACTACTCACTGTGGGTCAGTCTTCCCTGCACCACAGGAGATGTACATCACCCCCTTATGCTGCCTGACTACTCACTGTGGGTCAGTCTTCCCTCAAGCCCTTCACAATGCCTCACTACTCACTTTGGGTGAGTCTTCTGCACAACCTGGCAGGTGTACACAGACCCCTCTTGCTTTCTGACTACTCACTGTCATCAGTCTTCTATGCACACCAGCATGTATAAACTGCCTGAAGACTCTGTGGGTGTCTTTTTCCTTTACCCCTGAAGTTGTACACAAGCCCCTCACACTGCCTGAATACTCACTGTTGGTAAGTCTTTTCTGCACCCCAGCATGTATACCCAGGCCTCTCATGCTTCCTGCTTACTCACTGTGGGTCAGCCTCTCCAGCATCCCAGGAGGTGGGCAAAGACCCTCATACTGCCTAACCACTCACTCTGGGTCAGCCTTCCCTATACTGTAGCACATATACATAGTGCTCTCACAGTTCCTCACAGTGCACTCACTTAGGACCAGTCTTCTGTGTACCCCAGCAGATGTACACAGTCCCCTCCCATTGCATGAGTCAGTCTTCCCTGCACCCCAGCATGTGTATACAGACCCCTCATTCTGAGGGGCTACACACCCTGGGTCAGTCTTCCCTGCACCCCAGCTGGTGTACACAGGCCCTTCACACTGCCTGACTACTCACTGTGAGTCAGTCTTCCGTCAGCAGAAATTATAGGCCCCAGCACTGCTTGACTAATCAATGTGGTCAATCTTTCCTGTACCCCAGCAGGTAAGCACAGGCCCAAGCTTCCCACTTGCTATCTGTGGGTCAGAGTTTCCTGAATATTAGCAAGTGTACACAAGCCCTCCACACTGCCTGACTGCTTTCTGTGGGTCAGTCTTCCATGCAAAACAGCAGGTACACAGGCCCCTTACACAGCATGACTACTCACTGCAGGTATGTCTTTCAGGAAACCCAACAGGTATACAAAAGCACATTTTGCTGACTGAATACTCACTGTGTGTCACTGAGTGCAGTGTTTCCTGTACCCCAGCATGTATACACAGGCTACTCACATTGCCTGATTACTCACTGTGAGTCAGTCTTCCCTCCATCTCAGCAGGTATACACAGGCTCCTCACACTGCTTGACTACGCAATGTGGGTCAATGTTCCAGGCAACCCAGCAGGTGTACAAAATTGCCTCTTGCTGCCTGACTATTGATTGTTGGCCAGTCTTCCCTGAACCCCAGCAGTTATACACAGGCCTCACATACTGCCTGAATATTCTCTGTGGGTTAGTCATCCCTGCACACAAGAAGGTATACATAGGCCCCGCATGCTGCCTAACTATTCACTGTGGGTCAATCTTCCCTGCACCCCAGTGGGTGTCCACAGGCCCTTAACACTGCCTGACTACTCACTTTGTGTCAGAAATCCCTGCACTCCAGGGTGCAGAGAACTGCTTCTCAGTGCTCACTCTGGGTCAGTCTTCCCTTTGCCCCAGTGGTTTCCACATACCCCTCACAGTGCCATCTTACTCAAATGGGTCAGTCTTACCTGAACCCCAGTAGAAGTTGGCCTGCCCCTCACACTGCATTCTTGTTCTACTGGGTCAGACTTCCTTGCACACAAACAGGTTGCCACAGTTTTCAAACAATGCCTGCATGCTTACTGTGGATCAGTCTTTTTTGCACATTGGCTGATTTCCACCAGCCATTCACAGTGCAAGCTTGCTCAGCTGGGTCATGTTTTCTCAGCAACACAGCATTTCCCCACAAACCTAAGCATTCCTTCATGCTCACTGTATTCCCAATTCCCAGCTCCCATCAAATGTTCTCTTGTGACTCAGACTTCTTGCTTAATCAAGATGGGTCAGTTTTTCAGCACCCAAGCATGTATCCGCAGCCCTCTTGTACAGTTAGGTCAATCTTCTCTGCACCTCAGCAGTTGTCCACATGGCAATCATGATGCCTACTTATTGGGTTGTATCTGTCTTCCTTGCACCCCAGAAATATGTTAAAACCTGCAAAAAATGCCTACAGGCTCAGCCTGCTCAATCTTTCCTACTAAGGTTTCCACAGGTCCTTCACACTGCCTGATTGCTCAATGTGGGTCAATTTTCACTGCACCCAGGTAGGTGTTCACGGATCCCACACACTGCCTACTTGCTCAACTGGGTCAGTTTTCCCTGAACCCCAGTAGGTTTCCAGTGACAAATCACAGTGCTTCCTTGGTCAAATATGTCTTCCTTTCACCCATCCAGATGTCCACACGTCCCCACATTCCCTGATTTTTCAGCTGGTTCAGTATTCTTTACTACCCAGCACATTGTCACATGTCCAACAAATTGTGTGTGTGTGCTTTCTGTGTGTTTGTCTTACCTGCACCTCAGTAGGTTTCTTTAAGTACATCACACTGCTTACTAATTTTGGTCAGTCTTTCCTGCACCACAGTAACTTACCACAGACACTAACACTGCCTGCTTACTCAATTTGGTTCAGTGTTCCAAACATCCCAGCTGATTTCCACAGGCCACTCACACCACCCAATTGCTCAGTAAGGTGAGTATTTCCTCTACCCCAGCATCTTCCCCACCCCTAAACATTCCCCCTTGCTCATTAGTCTGTCTTCACAGAATCTACACAAATATCTACATGACCTTCAAACTGCTTGCTTACTCACTGTGTGCTGATCTTCACTACACCCCTGTACATATCCAAAGGACGCTTCCAATGACTTATTTCTAAATGGGGTCATTCTTCCCCACACCCCAGCAGGAATCTGCATGCCCCTCACATTGCTGGGTTGCTCACTGTGGTCCCTTTCCCTTCCCTCTGGCAAGTTTCCACACCCTGTGCAATCTTCCTTCTTGTTCCCCTGGGTTAGTCTTTCCTACTCGCAAACAGGCTACCCCAGGATCCTCACACTGCCTGCTTGCTCATTGAGGGTCACTAATCTTGAACACCAGCTTATTTCCACTGGCCATTTGTTCAGGTGAGTCAGTCATCCTTGCACTCCAGCAGGTTTTCCCATGCCCCTAACACTGCCTCCTTGCTCACTGTGGTTCAGTTTCCACTCCACCCAGCAGGTGTCCCCACACCCCTCACACTAATTCCTAATTTGTTAGGTGTCCTTTTCGGAACACCCAAGCAGATTCACCCAGGTCTCCCTCAATGTCTGTTTGTTCACCAAAGTCAGTATATCCTGCACCCCTGCATGTTTCTCCATGCCCCTCAAACTGCATTCTTGCTCACTGTGCCAGTCATTCCAGCACTTCACCAGTTGTCTGCAAGGTCATCTCACTGCTGCTTTAACAGCTGCATCATTTTCCCCACACCTCAGGAGGTTGCCACAAACTCCAAAAACTGCCTGCTGGCTCAGGTCAATATTTTCTTCAGCCCATTATGTACCACCAGCCTATCAAAATGCCTGCTAATTCACTCTGGGTCAGTCTTGTACTCCACTCAGAAGTTTTTCAAACTCCCCACATAGCAGTTTCAGTCTTTTCTGGATGTCAGCAGGTGTTGGGATACCCCCCACACTGCCTGCTTACTCACTCTCAGGCTTTCTTCTCTTAATCCCAGCGGGTGTATGACACCTCTTGACTCTATATGCCTCATCAATTTGGTCATTCTTCCTCCACCTCTACCAGGTTTCCCCATTCCTTTCACACTTCGAGCTTGCAAGCTGTGGTTCTGTCTTCACTGCATCACAGCAGGTTGATGCTGGATTTTAATACTGCCTGCTTGCTTAGCTGGGTCCATCTTACATGTACACCAAATGTGTCCACACACCATTCACACTGCCTACTTGCTCCTTGGGGGTATTCCCTGCCTCCTGCAGGTTTCCTCAGACATCACATACTATCTGCTTGCTTGGTTTATATTGCTTTCTGCACCCCAGGAGGAATCTGTGCCCCCCCCACTGCCTGGCTGCTCACTGCAGCCTAGACTTCCCTTGAGCCAGTCAGTTTCCACATATGTTTCACATTGCCCACTTGTTTAAATGGGTCAGACTTATCTGAAACCCCACAGAAACTTGCCTGCCCCTGACACTGCATTCTCCTTCAGATAGGTCAGTATACTCTGCATGCAATCAGGTTGCCACAGGTTCCACACACTGCCTGCTTGCTTACTGTGGGTCACTCTTCCTTGCCCACCAACTGATTTCCACTAGTCATTAACACTGCCTGCTTGTGCAGTTGGGTCAGTCTTTGCTTCACTGCAGTGTTTTCCTTCAAAACTTATTTTTTCCTGCATGCTCACTGTGGTCTGTCTTCCCTATGCCCAAGAGATATTTGCATTACCATCAGACTGCCTGCTTAACAACTGTGGGGAAGTTTTCCTACACTTTAGCATGTATCCCCAGCACTTCCTGCTTGTTGAGCTGCATCAGTCTTCCCTTCACCCCAGGAGGTTGCAATAAACTCCAAAATTTGCCTGCTGGTTCAGCTGGGTCAGTCTTCCCTAAAACCCCAGGAGGTTTCTACAGGCCCCTCACACTGCCTACTTCCTCACATTGGCCAGTTTTTCCTATGCACCAGCAGGTTTCCAGTGGAAACACACACTACTTCTTTGGTCAAATGTTACTCTTCCCTGCACCACTCCAGATGTCCCCACACCTCCACAATGCCTGCTTTTACAGCAGCAGGTGTTCATGTGCCCCACAAACTGCTATCCAGTAGGTGTTCATATGCCCCCAAAACTGACTGCTTGCTCAATGTATGTCAGTCTTCTGTGCAAAGCAGTAGGGTTTCTGTGAGTCAGTTACACTGCCTGCTTACTCACTGTGGGTCAGTTTTTCCTGAACTCCAGCAGCTTCCCACATACCCTAACTCTGCCTGCTTGTTCACTTTGGGTCAGTCTTCAAATCACACCAGCAATTTTCCATAGGTCAGTCACACAGTCCGCTTGCTCAGCTGGGTCATTCTCTCTCCCAAAGTCACACATTTAAACCATGCCCATAAATTTTTCTCCTTGCTCATTGGAGTCTTTCTTCACTGATCTCCAGCAAATGGATGTGCACCCCTAACTCTGTCTGCTTGCTCACTGCTGGTCAGTCTTCCTGCACCACAGCAGGGATCGGCATGCCCCCCACTTTGCCAGCTTGCTCACTCTGGTTCAGTCTTCCCTGCACCTCAGCAGGTTGCACTGGGCCCCTAACAATGAATGCTTGTATGCTGTGGGTTAGTCTTTCCTGTACCCCAGTAGGTGTTCATGTGCCACCCAATGTTCCAGCTTGCTCACTGTGTTCAGTCTTCCAAGCACCCCAACTCAAGTTTGCATGCCCCTCCCTTTCCCTTTTTGTTCAACTAGATCAGTCTTCCCTACATGCAAAGAGGCTGCCCCAGTCTCCTCACACTACCTGCTTGACTCTCTGTGGGTCTATCTTCTCTGTAGCTCAACTGGCTTCCATTTTTTCTAACACTTGCTTGCTTGCTTACCTTGGTTAGTCTTTGCTGTATCCCAATAATGTCTGCAAACCCCACACACTACCAACTTACTTGTGTTTGGTGAGTGGCACTCACATCCCAGTGGGTTTCCATAGGCCCTTTACACTTCAAGTTTTCTCAGTTGAGTCAGTCTTGCCTGAACCCCAAACTGTGTCCCCTCACACATGCAGCTGACTCACTGGGGTTCAGATTTCCCTGCATTCTACAGGATTCCCCAAGCTACTACAGTGCCATCCTGCTCATTGTGGGTCACTCTTCCCTGCACCCAGCAGGTTTCCTCAGACCCCTCACACTGCCTGCTTGCTCACTCTGGGTATGTCTTCCTTCCCCTCAACAGGTATCTGTGTTTGCAGAATGCTCCCTACTAGCTCAGCTGGGTTATTCTTCCTTTTCACACAGCAGGTATCCATAAACTGCACATTTTTCATGCTTGCTCAAGGTGGTTCATTCTTCCCTGCATGCCAGCACATTTCCAATGACAACTCACACTGCCTCCTTGCCCAGCTGTGTCAGGCTTCCCTGCACCATTCCTGATGTCCACAGGCCCCCCGCAAGCCATGCCTAATAAGCTGGGTCAGTATTTCCTGTTACCTAGCAGGTGACTGCATGTTCCACAAATTGCCTACTTGGTCACTGTGATCAGCCTTCCCTGCACCCCAACAATTTCTGCACCCCCTGAAAACTTCTTTCATGCTCCCCTGGATCAGTCTTTCCTACACACAAGCAGATTGCCCCAGGATTCTCACAGTGCCTGCTTCATCAGTGTGCACCACTCTTCCTTGCACACCAGCTGATTTCCACTGGCCACTCACACTGCCCACTTGCTCATCTGGGTCAGCAACCTCATTGCTTCAGACTGGCCTCTAACTAGGAGTCTTCCTGCTTCAGCTTTGTGAGTTGCTAGGATTATAGCTATGTACCACCATACCCAGACAAAATGCATCTTTTTCTACTTTGAGACAATAATTTCACTCCTGGAAGATCCTATTTAAATACTTTGCATTCAATATATAATATTGAGCAAAGGACCAGGATTAGATAATGATCAATAGACAGAATAAAAGATCATCCCACAACATGGGACATCTAGCATTCTCTATACTTGCTAAATGTCAGTAGCAGCTTCCCCTTTCCAATAATTATGACAATAAAGATCCCCTATAAAATTCTAGCCTGCCCTAAGAATAAGCACCATGAGGTGGGGATTTTTTTTTTTTGAATTTAAAGAAAAAATTTATTGAAAATCTGAAAAACAATTCCTAAATGATTGACTTTTCCAGAAAACTGTAGCTACACAATGCATTGTGTCTACCATGTTAAAATGTGCATAAGACACGAATACAAAAAACATGAAAAAAGTCACCATTCTTCAACAATTTGAGCAAAGATGTAATGCCTAAGGAACAATATGGATGACTTCTGAAGGATGGGCTGTTTACTTTAAAGAAAAAAGGAGCACAAATGGACGAGTCTGTTCAGTTATATACACTGAATTGAACCTTTGGCACTAGGAATCAGAGCATTTTGTCAAATAGCATTAACACATATTATAAAAGTGTGTAGTGTCAAAGGAATAGAACCTCCAGCCTTCAAAAGTAGCTTTGTCAACTAGGCAAACACTATACAGCCAATCTCTCTGTTGTCATCATGGAATACACTGGTAGCAACTTTGAAATGAAATTAAAAAAAAAAAAGAAAGATAAAGGGAGCAGTGAACTCTTTTATTTTCTCTGTTAAATTAAAACAGAAAACAAACATCAGTTCTGTTATACACTAACATCTTCAAAGTACATCATTTGTATAAGAGAGGGACTAAGAACAAAAATATTTTTACAGATATCTAAACACAAGTGAGCAAAGAGTGCCTCCTCACACTGCTTTCTGATGATATTCAGGAGGGACCACTTCATAATTGTTGGCACTAAACAAAGTTGCAAAGCTTTTTGCCAGGTATTTGAGGAAATCATGAAGATAATTCAGTAATAAAGCAAGGTTCTTCTCATCCAGAGGAGTATAGGCCAACATTGCTCCAATTTGCACAAATAATCTCAATAGATGTGGTGCTCCATACCCCTGGGACATGGGTGCATCAGGATGATCTGCAAGGATTTCAGCATACTGTGACCTCTCAAATTTGTAGAGAAGTTGAGTGCCCAACATTATGTTGAAGTACTCTTTTATTCCTGCCACAACTTCTGTGTTTCCTCCAGATTTCTTGTAATTTGCATAATCCTCTAGAATAGAATCCACATTCTTCTTGGCAGGAAGATAAAAAAACTGTTTTTGTCTGGTAATTAAGTCCCAGTCATCAACAAGCCATGGTTTTAGTTCTTCAAAAATCTTTACTTTAACTTCAACTCTATTCATAAATGTTTCTTCATTTTCAACTGTAGGATCTACCTGGGTCCTTTTCCTCTGAGGAGGCTGAGGTGTCTCACTGGTACTGCCACCATCTCCATTTCCAGGTATGTTCTGTTTGTTCTTTTTTGTTTTCACTTCAACATTTTTTTGTTGCAGACCAGATGTCTTCTTTCGTTGAGCAGCCCCTCTCATCTTCCCCTCTGCATACTGCTCCTGATTGGCTTTTTGGAGTTCTTGCTGTTTCTGCAGATTGGTGTCCACACACTTGAGTACTCTGCTCTCTGGAAACTATTAAATTTTTATTGCAACCATTGTAATGTATAAAGTATTTCACTTGTTTGTCATTTATGGCAACTTTAACACACTTTGTTTCATAAAGGAGAGGCCCATGAAAGCACAATACTCACTCACTACTCTGAGATTAACATTAGCAGCAGTCTGTGCATAGTCGCCAGCAAGGGGGACATTGCATCTGCACTTAAGTGGCGCCTGCAAATGGAGCCCAGGACCATGATGGCCTAACCCTGAGGTGGGGCTTTATGAGACATAGGGAGGAGTATGGATTTTATTCCAAGATTCCATGGAAAGTCAGAGAAAGATTTTCTTTGGGAAATAACATAAATTATCTTGCATTTTTAAGTTTACCATGTACAATTTTTTTTTGCCATGTACAAATTGATTGTAGTAGGGTCGAGAGTGGTGGCAGGTACATTGCAAGCAGTTCTATGGATCCTAAACGCAAAGAGACTTCCAAAGAGCTAGAAAACTAAAGTCACTCACTCAATCTACCTCACACACACACACACACAGCACAGATCTCAATTGGATCATCTAATCCAAATGTTTTTTTTTTATTGTAAACAAATGGGATACATGTTGTTTCTCTGTTTGTACATGGCGTAAAGGCATACCATTTGTGTGATCATAAATTTACATAGGGTAATGCTATTTGATTCATTCTCTTATTTTTCCCCTTCCCCCCCACCCCTCCCACCCCTCTTTTCCCTCTATACAGTCCTTCCTTCCTCCATTCTTGCTCCCCTCCCTAACACTAACTCTAACCCTAACACTAACCCCTCCCACCCACCATTATGTGTCATCATTCACATATTAGCGATATCATTTGTCCATTTTTTTGACATTTGCTTATCTCACTTAGCATGATAGTCTCCAATTTCATCCATTTGCCTGCAAATGCCATAATTTTATCATTCTTTATGGCTGAGTAATATTCCATTGTATATATATATACCACAATGTCTTTATCCATTCATCAATTGAAGGACATCTAGGTTGGTTCCACAATCTGGCGTTTGTGAACTGAGCAGCTATGAACATTGATGTGGCTGTATCTCTGTAATATGCTGATTTTAAGTCCTTTGGGTATAGGCCAAGAAGTGGGATAGCTGGGTCAAATGGTGGTTCCATTCCAAGATTTCTAAGGAATCTCCACACTGCTTTCCAGAGTGGCTGCACTAATTTGCATCCCCACCAACAACGTATGAGTGTACCTTTCTCCCCACATCTTCGCCAACACCTGTTGTTGCTTGTATTCTTGATAATCACCATTCTAATTGGGGTGAGATGGAATCTTAGGGTGGTTTTGGTTTCCATTTCTCTTATTACTAGAGATGTTGAACATATTTCCATATGTTTGTTGATTGTAGATCTTCTTCTGTGAAGTGTCTATTCATTTCCTTAGCCCATTTGTAGATTGGATTGTTTGCATTCTTGGTGTAGAGTTTTTTGAGTTCTTTATAGATTCTGGAGATTAGTGCTCTATCTGAAGTATGATTGGCAAAGATTTTCTTCCACTCTGTAGGCTCTTTCTTTGCATTGCTGATAGTTTCCTTTGCTGAGAGAAAGCTTTTTAGTTTGAATCTATCCCAGTAATTGATTCTTTCTTTTATTTCTTGTGCTATGGGAGTCCTGTTGAGGAAATCTGGTCCTAAGCCGACATGTTGAAGCTCTGGACCTACTTTTTCTTCTATAAGATGCATGGTCTCTGGTCTGATTCTGAGGTCTTTAATCCATTTTGAGTTTATTTTCATGCATGGTGAGAGATATGGGTTTAGTTTCATTCTGTTGCATATGGCTTTCCAATTCTCCCAGCACCATTTGTTGAAGAGGCTATCTTTTCTACATTGCATATTTTTGGCCCCTTTGTCTAGTATGAGAAAATTGTATTTATTTGGGTTTGTGTCCATGTCCTCTATTCTGTACCATTGATCCACCTTTCTATTTTGGTACCAATACCATGCTGTTTTTGTTACTATTGCTTGTAGTAGAGTTGAAGATCTGGTATTGCGATACCCCCTGCTTCACTCTTTCTAATGAGGATTCCTTTAGCTATTCTGGGTTTTTTATTCTTCCAGATGAATTTCATAATTGCTTGCTCTATTTCTGTAAGGTACATCATTGGGATTTTAATTGGAATTGCATTGAATCTGTATAGCACTTTTGGTAGTATGGCCATTTTGACAATATTCTTCCAATCCAAGAACACGGGAGATCTTTCCATTTTCTAAGGTTTTCTTTAATTTCTTTCTTTAGTGTTCTGTAGTTCTCACTGTAGAGCTCTTTCACCTCTTTTGTGAGATTGATTCCCAAGTATTTTATTTTTTTCAATGCTATTGTGAATGGGGTAATTTTCCTAATTTCTTGTTCTGAAGATTCAACACTTATGTATAAAAATGCCTTAGATTTATGTACACTGATGTTATATCCCACTATTTTACTAAATTCACTTTAGAGATCTAAAAGTTTTCTCATGGAATTTCCTTGTTCCTCTAAGTATATAATCATATCATCAGCAAATAGAGATAGTTTGAGTTCTTCTTTTCCTATTCGTATCCCTTTAATTTCTTTGGTCTGTCTAATTGCTCTGGCTAGAGTTTCAAGGACGATATTGAAATGAAGTGGTGAAAGAGGGCCCCTGCCATGTTCCAGTTTTAAGGGGGAATGTTTTCAGTTTTTCACCATTTAGAATGATATTAGACCTGGGCTTAGCATAGATGGCCTTTACAATGTTAAGGAATGTTCCCACTATCCCTATTTTTTCTAGTGTTTTGACCATGAAGGGGTGCTGTATTTTATCAAATGCTTTTTCTGCATCTATCGAAATAATCATGTGATTCTTGACTTTAAGTCTATTGATATGGTGAATTACATTTATTGATTTCCTGATGTTGAACCAACCTCGCATCCCTGGGATGAAACCCACTTGATCATGGTGCGCTATCTTTTTAATATGTTTTTGTATACGATTTGCTAAAATTTTGTTGAGAATTTTTGCATCGATGTTCATTGAGGATATTGGTCTGAAATTTTCTTTCCTCGATGTGTCTCTGTTTAGTTTAGGTATCAGGGTGATATTAGCTTCATAGAATGAGTTTGGGAGGGTTCCCTCCTCTTCTATTTTATGGAATACTTTGAGAAGTATTGGAATGAGCTCTTCTTTAATGGTTTTGTAGAACTCCGCTGAAAACCCATCTGGTCCTGGACTTTTATTTCTAACTAGGCTTTTGATGACTTCTTCTATTTCATTACTTAAAATTGGTCTATTTAAATTGTGTATGTCCTCCTTGTTCAGTTTAGGCAATTCATATGTGTCTAGAAAACTGTTGATGTCTTCAAAATTTTCTATTTGGTTGGATTATAGATTTTCAAAATAGCTTCTAATTATGTTTTGTATTTCAGTCGTGTCTGTTGTGATATTTCCTTGTTCATTCCGAATTCTAGTGATTTGGGTTTCTCTCATCTTCTCTTTGTTAGTGTGGCTAAAGGTTTATCAATTTTGTTTATTTTTTTGAAGAACCAACTATTTATTTTGTCAATTTTTTGTATTGTTTCTTTTGTTTCAATTACATTGATTTCAGCTCTGAGTTTAACTATTTCCTGTCTTCTACTACTTTTGGCATTGGTCTGTTGTTTTTTTTCTAGGGCTTTGAGCTGTAGTGTTAGGTCGTTTATTTGTTGACCTTTATTTCTTTAATTAAATGCACTCCATGAATTAAATTTTCCTCTAAGTACTGCTTTCATAGTGTCCGAGAGATTTTGATATGATGTTTCTTTGTTCTCATTTACCTCTAAGAATTTTTTTATTTATTCCTAATATCTTCTGTTATCCATTCATCATATAATAGCATATTGTTTAATCTCCAGGTGTTGGAATAGTTTGTTTTTTTACTCTTTCATTTATTTCTAACTTCAACCCATTATGATCTGATAGAATACAAGGTAGTGTCTCTATGTTCTTGTATTTGCTAACATTAGCTTTGTGGCATAATATATGGTCTATTTTAGAGAAGGATCCATGTGCTGCTGAGAAGAAAGTGTATTCGCTCTTGGTTGGATGGTATATTCTATAAATGTCTGTTAAGTCTAAATTATTGATTGTGTTATTGAGATCTATGGTTTGTTTGTTCAAATTTGTTTGGAAGATATGTCCAGTGGTGAGAGAGGCATGTTAAAATCACCTAGTATTATTGTGTTATGGTCTATTTGGTTTCTAAAATTGAGAAGGATTTGTTTGACATACATGGATGAGCCACTGTTTGGGGCATAGATGTTTATGATTGTTATAACTTGCTGATTTATGCTTCCCTTAAGCAGTATGAAATGTCCTTCTTTATCCCTTCTGACTAACTTTGGCTTGAAGTCCACATTATGTGAAATGAGGATGGATACTCCAGCTTTTTTGCTGAGTTCATGTGCATGGTATGTTTTTCACCATCCTTTCACCTTTAGACTATGGGTATCTCTTTCTATGAGGTGAGTCTCTTGCAGGCAACAGAGTGTTGGATCTTTCTTTTTATTCCAATTTGCCAGTCTAAGTCTTTTGATTGATGAATTCAGGTCATTAACATTCAGGGTTATTATTGAGATATGATTTGTATTCCCAGTCATTTGGTTCATGTTTTAAATTTTATTTATTTTTGACATACCTTGGTTTTCCTTTGTTTGACAGTACTTTTAGGATAATTCCTCCCTTTGCTGGTTTGCTTCTTTGTTTTTTATCTCTTCCTCATGGAATATTTTTCTGAGAATGTTCTGTAATGCTGGCTTTCTTTTTGTAAATTCTTTTAGCTTTTGTTTATCATGGGATGATTTTATTTCATCATCAAATTTGAAAGTAAGTTTTGCTGGGTATAGGATTCTTTGTTGGCATCCATTTTCTTTCAGAGCTTGAAAAATGTTGTTCGAGGCCCTTCTAGGTTTTAGGGTCTGGATTGAAAAATCTGCTGATATCTGTATTGGTTTCCTCCTGAATGTAATTTGGTTCTTTTCTCTCACAGCCTTTAAAATTCTGTCTTTATTTTGTGTGTTAGGTATTTTCATTATAATGTGCCTTGGTGTGGGTCTGTTGTAATTTTGTGTATTTGGAGTCCTATAAGCCTCTTGAACTTGATTTTCCATTTCATTCTTCAGATTTGAGAAATTTTCTGATATTTTTTCATTGAATAGATTGTTCATTCCTTTGGTTTGTTTCTCCAAGCCTTCCTCAATCCCAATAATTCTCAAATTTGACCTTTTCATGATATCCCATAGTTCTTGGTGATTTTGTTCATGATTTCTTACCATCTTCTCTCTTTGTTCAACTTTGTATTCAAGGTTAAATATTTTGTCTTCAATATCTGAGGTTCTGTCTTCCAGGTGTTCTATCCTATTGATTGTGCTTTCTATGGAGTTCTTAATTTGGTTTATTGTTTCCTTCATTTCAAGGATTTCTGTGTTTTTTTTTTCAATATCTATCTTTATTGAAATGATCTTTTGCTTCCTGTATTTGCTCTTTTAACTGTTGATTCATGCTATCATTAAATTCCTGCATTTGCTCTTTCATCTCATCATTCAATGCCTGCATTTACTCTTTCATCTCATTGTTTGCTTCCCTGATCATTTTACTTATGTACATTCTGATATCCCTTTCTGTCATTTCTTCTGCCATGCTGTCATTGGATTTTATTGATGTAACAACTAGATTTGTTTGGGGCATTTTCTTCCCTTGTTTTCTCATATTGTTCAGGAATCAGTGGGTCATTATGATATTGCAGATTTCCTCTACTTACTTATAATGTCCCTGAAGATTGCTGGTATATCCCCTCTTATCCTTCAGTAGCCTGCAGTCTTGGAGGAAGTTGATAATGCGGTGCTCCACAAGGAAGCTGCCTCTCTAGGCTTGGTGACCCTCAGGTGGGGTATATTCCCTGATAGTTGGCAGAGGTGCCTCCAATTGTTGACCAATGGTCATTCAAAGGGGAACTAGGCTGCAGCCTAAGGCATGGCCTGTTTGTTCCTGCGTCTCTGGTTTTACCAACCTTGTGGAAAAACCTCACCCAGCGGGGAAGACTCATCCAGTGGGGAGATCTCGCTGGTCAGTTCCCCTCCTAGAGGTTCCCCTCAATCTACAACTACCACCTGGGCTGGGCTGTCTTCCTCGGCAATGTTCGCAGGGGCCCAGGCCTACCTCCTGGGCCTGGGAGCCTCACCCTTCCCAGACGAGTCTCCTTAGGCTGCCTCTCCTCAGAGAATCTGCCTGCAGTCCTGGAACTTCGTTCCACCCCTAGGCGTGTCTCTGTGTGGTTCTTCCACCAAGAAGCCGGTCCTGGGACCCTACTCTGCACCTAATCGCCTGGTTATGCGGCCCCTCCTCTGAGCTGCCACCTGGAGCCCCGTACAATAGTTTCGAGACCCAGAGACCCACCACACACTCCTCCTCTGGACAGCCGCCCGGTTTCTGATGCAGTCACTAGGAGTCCAAGCAACTCACTTCGAGTCTCCTCCTCCCGCCAACTGCCCATAGCCCTAGGCAGTCACTCCAAGTCCAAGTGACCCACCCTGTTCCTCCTCCTCCTTGGGGTAGCCCCCCGGATGTTCAGGAGTGGTCGCTCGGAGACCAAGGGACCCACTGCGCTCCTCCTCCAGGCAGGCCATCGGTGTTCAGGAGTGGTCACTTTGAGTCCAAACAACTCACCACTGGCCTCCTCCTCTGGCAACCGCCTGTGGCTCTGATGCAGTCACTTCTAGACCAAGCGACCCATTGTGCTTCTCCTCTTCCTCCGGGCAACACCCTGGTGTTCAGAAGCGGTCGTTCTGAGTCCAAACAGCTCGCCACGCAGCTCCTCCTCTGGCAACCACCTGTGGCTCTGATGCAGTCACTCCTAGACCAAGCAACCCGCCATGTTCCTCCTCTTCCTCCGGGCAGCCCCCTAGGTGTTCAGAAGCAGTTGTTCTGAGTCCAAACAACTCACCACTCACCTCCTCCTCTGGCAACTGCCTGTGGCTCTGATGCAGTCACTCCTAGACCAAGCGACCCTCCACGCTTCTCCTCTTCCTCCGGGCACCCCCCCCCCGGTGTTCAGAAGCGGTCATTCTGAGTCTAAACAGCTCGCCATGCTGCTCCTCCTCAGGCAGTCGCCCAAAGCCCCAGTGGTTGCTCTGAGTCCAAGCGCTGTGCTGAGCCGCCTCCTCTATGATGATCCCAGTTGTCCGTGTTTACCACTTCAGTGGAGGGAGGGGCATCTCACCGAGCAACTCTACTTCACAAAGTTCCCTGTGTTCTGGGGCTACCGCCCCATCCGGGATGCCTCCCTAATGGGAGAGACTCACCCAGTGGCTTTGAGTTGATCCCAAGTCTCTCACTATCTCCTCTTTTGAATCCTGATTCCTGGTGCAACACGAAATGCATTCGCCCTCTAGTCAGCCATCTTGAAACTCCAATCCAAATGTTTATTGCTAGTTATGTACATCTTTGCATTTTGTACAGTGCTTATTATTCCATTGACATTATTATAGATAAAACATATATATATGTATATATACATAATACATGATGAAACACTGGTTCACAAAGCATTATAGCAATATCTTGTGAAACATGAAGGAACATCAGTTGAGTCTGCAGACATCTGTTTGGAGTAGTGCTGAAGTGGGAAGAATCTATAAATATTCTGTGACACACCAACAATTATTCCTGAAAACATCAGAAATATTTTAATGTAGGTGATCAGTCTAAATTAGAAGAGTTTTTTTGTGGAGTTATGGAAAGAATACTTATAAAAACAGCAAACAAAAATACCAAAAATATAATTATATTTTTAAATTAAATATATTATGTTATACAGATATAATAATCTTGCAATGCAAATGTAGTAATTAATATTTGGATTAAGGGCAGACTACATAAGGAAGTTTTTGGGCTCATGTTCTTAATAAAAATGACAGATCATTTCATTAATCTATTTTTATTGGCCAACTACAGCATAGGCACTTAGATTTTTGTTTAGAAATCATTTTCATGTTTTCTAAGGTAGTTTGATAGACTTCATTTTTTAAATTAAAAAAAACAGGCTTCTTGAAGGATATTTTTATACTCTATATCTTCTAATATTTTTAAATTTGAAGGGGTTTACAGCAAATTTTCAAATATAAATATATTTGTAAGGACTTAAAGTTTCAGGAGAACTTTCCAGAATTTGCCCAGGAAGGAAGGATTTGAACACAGATCCCTTATACTCAAAGCTGTTTCTCTTTCCCTAAATTGAGTGTCTCAAGTGATAGAAGCTGACATCAAGAATAAATGTGGAACCCTTCCCCCTTTCTAAAGCTAGATCCATGTCACAACTCATCAGTATTAGAGTCTTGCTAATGCAAACATACAATGTTTTACTGTCATATGAGGATAGTCTTCAAAGAAATATCTTAGTGGTGTTACATTTATTACCTTATGCTTAAGTAGAATCACACACATTACAAATATTAAATTGGCTTATCTTCTTTCCTTCCTCTGAGAAGGACCTCTGCTAATTTAAGTTTCTAAATATATTTAGGCAAGTGAGGGAGTGGGGTAGGAAAATTGCTAGGGAAGTGAGTTAATTGATTTTATTTGATATCAATCAGTTCTTTAAACACAGTGACTATGGAGGGTGGAATGTTCTGTGTATTTAGGCAGAGACCCAAGGCAAAGTGGCTCCAGTCCACCCAATTGCCAAGCATGCACTTCCAGAAGTAGCATAGACTTCTACATCCTGACCAGTTTAGATAAAAGGACACCTCACAAATAAACCCTTGCCTACAAAGGAATAAACAGGAATGTTGGAAGAGGAATGACACCAAAAGGAAAGGATGTGGGATGGTGAAGGATATCCCAGCTGCAAATTCCCAGTGAGTTGACAGGATTACCTGCATGTCCTTCAGCAGATGATATGGAAAGTGGGTACAGAGCTGAAGAGCAGCTTGAATCCTAGGAGTTGTGGGTGTGAGACCAGGTGTGGTATTCAAGGTAGAATAACCCAGGACCAAAACAGGAATGAAGAAATGACTTTAGGGTTTTCTTTGTCTTTATTTTTGTGTGTGTGAAGCCAGAGGTGGAACTCGGGGCCTGGCACACGCCAGGAAATTGCCACACCACTGAGGTCCACCCTGAAACAAGAAATGATTTTAATATTAGAAACAACAAAGACAAGAGATGTTCTAACAAACTGCTGGTCTATAAGTTAGGGGTGCTGTAGGAGGTAGTGTAAATGAAAATCAGTATTTATTAGCACCCTGAAAGTATACTTACTTAACAAAGCACTGCCTGTTCCCTCCCTCCCTTCACAATAACACTTTTCACTACTGTTGCAATTTAGAAAATTCTATTAGAGGTGTTGAGGGGGCTGTATTCCAAATCCTCTACCATGTCCCACAGATACGGAGAACCCAGCGCCTCCATGTACTGAGTGCTCACTAGGCCTCTAGGTCATTGTCACAACTGCAGCCAAACCAATATTGAGCACACACCATGTGGCTCAGGACCAGGTATTCACTGTACCTCACACCAGTCCAGGTGCACAATGACCTATGAGAGGGTGACTATTATTTTTCAATTTTACAGATGAGGCTGAAGCACAGGCATTAATTCATTTACCTGAGATGGTGCAGCTAGAAAGGGGTAGTTCTGGCACTAAAAAGCTAGTGTGTATAATTGAAGTGCCTTCTCTGAATCATCACATCTGCAACATAATTATAAATCTGTGGGCTGGGGTGGAAGCCAGGTGTAGGCACATATTCTTCAGTCTCTATCTGACCCAAGACCAAGGGAAAGATGAAATGTCCTCATCATGGCTAGCTCTAGAATGACAAGAAGATCCAATGTAACATTCATTTTTTATCTTTTTGATTCCCTTTCTTTTCCATTTTTGAAACTTAGTCTATGGCAATGAAAAGAGTGATGGCACTTTATCTTTTGGATCAAGTTTTTTTTTTTTTTTCTTTTTGTACTGGCCATTGAACTCAGTGGTACTCCACTGCTGAGCCACATCCCCAATCCTTTTTGGTATTTTATTTAGAGACAGGGCCTAACTGAGTTGCTTAGCTCCTCACCTCTGCTGAGGATGGCTTTGAACTTGAGATCCTCCTGCCTCAGCTTCCTGAGCCACTTGGAATCATAGGCATGCACCACCACAACCAGCAAGGTTTTTTCTTTTGCTTTTCCTTTCTTTTTTTTCCTTTCCCCCTCTATTTTTATCTCTCCATTTCTTTCTTTTTTTTTTTCTTTCTTTCTTTCTTTCTTTCTTTCTTTCTTTCTTTCTTTCTTTCTGATTTTTTTTTTACTGATTTTCAGCTTTTCACAAAGTATTCCTTAAAAACATTACTCCCAAACTTTTAAATGTAACAGGCCCCTGTCTTTTAATTATCATACAACACTTAGGCAGAATGGATTATGGCCCTTTATATTCTGTTGCTGACTCTGAGCTTTCAGATCTCCAAAGATATTCTTCAGTTCCAGGGCTTGGAAACTGTAGGCCACAGGTTGCCTTTTGGCAACTGCAGCCTTCAAAGCGACTCAAGCATTACAAAACTGTACATGATACACATTTATCAGACTCAATAAAAATAATCTTTATAGAAAATTGCCTACAGTTCATACAATCCCAGTTGTCCCAGAAGAAAAAGAGGTGGAAATGCAACAAAGGAGCTCATTGCCCTTGTGGTTGGCAGCCCCTCTTCTGTGCTGGGTGACAGGGTGTGGTCATGTGACCCCCAATGTGGTACATTTGCAAGGCACTTGGCAAATTACTTGTTTACTAAGTCCTGCTAGTAGAAGAAAATGCAGGAAATAAATAAAACAATATTTTAGGAAATATCTATGTTTCTAAGGGACTGTACTGGTATTATACCACCCAAGAAACACCAAATATTCCAAGTCCATGGTACCTGGAACTGGCTATGCTTTTCAGAAATTTATGGTTCTCTCAATAACTGCTAGAAACCGAGTGAGCTTTGGAGGATCAGGGGTCTGTCCTTGCACCCCGGAGCTATTGAGCCAAAGAACTCTTGTCTGCTCTCATCATCTGTCTCTCCTGCTATTTTCCTGGAAGCTCTTACTGTCTCCCATTCATCCTTCTTGCTCAGTGAACTGGGCATTGAACTCAGTGGTACTCCACTGCTGAGCCACATCCCAGGGCCTCACATGAGTGTTTTACCACTGAGCTACATTCTTTGCCCCAGCCTGAACAGCATGGAATACTTTTTATTTCTTTTTTTAATCATAGATGGACACAATAACTTTAATTATTTATTTGTTTTTGTGTGGTGCTTAGAATTGAGCCCTGTGCCTTACACATGCCAGGCAAGTGCTCCACCACTGAGCCCCAGCCCCAGCCCCACCCTGTAAATTCTTCATCAGGATGCTTCATCCAACTCATTTTCTTTCCCTGTACCTGTTTCCTTTCTCTTGATTTTCTTCATTTAACAGTATTACAGCCTCACTTAATTGAAAGAGAAATTCTTCATAAATTCTTCCAAATCCTGGGGTATTGAAAATTTTTAAAAGACACAGATGATAGAAGATCAATGAAGGAATTTCCCATTGCTCTCTGTCCAAACCCAGGGTGAATTGATGGCTGTTAATGACTCTTCCTGGTTTTCTTTCCCATTCATCTTCCTTTTCAGACCCAAGTTCTTCTGGATTCTTGGGTGGTTTAATTTTTGTCTCTTCACTACTGTGCTGCTATCTCTCCCTTACCTCAATTCTTCCAAAATCTTCACAGTCTCTTCTCTATTAACCTTAATGGCTTCAGGGTCCATCAGACTAAAATATATCATCCATTCATTCTGCACCTAGTGCCTGGCGCCATCTAGTGGTGCAGAGATGAACATCAACACTTTACCCTCCCAGCTCTCTTCTTGATTCCTTGAGTTTTCTCTCCTTCAGTGACTTTCACAACTCTGCTACATATCTGCACCCCTTGTGAAGGTTCGGCATACAGTCAATTATCTTCAAGGTTCTTGCATTCCCAGATGTCTCTGAGGGAAAATTGCAGTGAACGGCTGTGGCTGCTCACAGTGAATGTGCCCTTTGCTCTCATCCCTTCTTCCTTGGAGACCCTACTTTGACTCTTAGCCTGGACAATGGGTAACCATTGCAATGATCGGCATTTGTCTGACAGTTTCCCTAGGAATAACTTGTCCATCCTCAACCTTAGGGACTTGACCACATTTTCCTCTTGTCTGATCTCCAGTTCCAACCTATGTAACTCTGGGGATTGAATCCACTTCAAGGCCCATCACCCAATCTCAGCTGCATTCACAGATACTGGGCTGTGCTTTGACTTGTTACCAGTGGGCTACAAGGTTTTTCAAAACTCCTGATTCTAATGCAACTTTCCTTCTTCACACATTTCTGCAAGTCACCATGGAGTATCCTCCATCTTCTTCTCACCAATAAACTTCTACATCAAATCACTCTACTTCCATTTCTTCCAGTCCAGAGTTTCAAACCCTTGCCATTTGTCTTAGGAAAATCCCTCAAAAATTTTAGAGATCCTTAAAATATTCCCAGTTACTAAGTAGAAACCTTTTCTACATTCTCATTCTTCTCTGTCCTGTGCTAGTCATGCTGCTGATAAAATCTTCCATTTGAAACTATTCCCTTGGCTTCTGCTTTGACTCTTCCTTACTCTGTCAGATCCTTCCTGCTTCTTCTGTGATGACTTCACAACAGATTCTCTCCTGGGCCCTGGCTGGTTTAGTCTCAACCATCTAGGAGCTAAAATCATAGGGAAAAATTAAAAAATTCCATTCCTTAGTGTAAAAAACCTAATATCCCCAATGACCTGGCTCCTTCCCCACTGCCCTATGCTCCTCCTACACTCATTACTCAACTGGACCCAGGTCTCCTGGTTGGATCTTTGCATTTTCTGCCTGGTAGACATTTCTCCCACAAGTCCTTGGCCTGCATGATACCCAGTGAGCTCTGTGACCAGTTGCTCTTCTTGACTGGGTTGTGCACCCTCATTATCATGGCACTGTGACAACATTCTCTTGCCTGTTTTCCATCAGAATTCAGGCTGCCTGACTGCAGGATGGAGGAATTATTCCATTTTGTCTCCTTTTACCATGGAGGCTCACAGGATCAGTATTTAATGAAGGGAGCAATCACCATCTCTGTGCTAATGAGATCATAGGAACTTGTACCCTGCATTTCCCCCAACACAGTAACCTTGTGCCAGGTCATCATAATAGCTCAGTTCAAGGATAAATAAATTTATATATTGGATAGACAGGCAACATTTAGTGTTTCCTTTTTGTTAATCTGAAACTTTAACAATTTTGTAGGGAACAAGAATTGTTTTAGCTAAAAGAAAATGATCTATTTAAAAGAACCTATTTTGAAAAAAAGTCAAACGTTTCCATACTTTATTACTTAAAACTCATTTGCTTACAGATATCAAAAACCTAAATCAAACTACATTAAGCAACAGGAAATTATCAACAAAGATTCTGGTGTGTATGCATAGTGAAAACAGACATGTGGGAATGCTTTTTAAATCCTAGACCTGGGGACCTGGTTGCCCTAAGACTCCTGTCTCTTCTTTCTTCTGTCCAGGCATAAAAAGAGGTGGCAGAAGACACTTCCCACATTTTATTATATTTTCAGTCATGCAGAGACAAAATTTTCACTTTCATTTTCAATCCCAATTTCCAAAAGAGTCAGTTCCTGCTTTGATCACCCAAAGAGGGGAAATCACATTTCATGGTATGATAAATTTCAGATTGGAGACCTGTTTTTAGAAATTGGAGTGCAGCTACTAAGATGTAACAGACAATAGCAAACAAAATACTGTCTGAGCAAAAGCAAACACTTTTACTCAGATCCAACTCCTGCCCAGAAATTTCTCCCATTATCAAAATGCTTCTCATCCTTCAAAGCTCAGCCATAATGACTCTTTTTCTGTAAAACTTTACTGATCTCCACTCACCCAAGTAAGGACTATTTCTTCTTTTATTTTTATTCTGTCTTATTTTGTGATTTTCTATGGCTGCACATTAAGAAAAGTAGGATATAAAATTAACCCTGGCTTTAAAAGTCAAATCCTACTGATATTCTAATTCCCACACAATAAGTTTGGACAAGTTATTCACCTTCTGAGTTGGTTTTATTAAAAAAAAATAGGCATGGTTACAGTTTGAACCATAACTGTCCCCCTGAAGTTCTATTGTGATGAAAATTGTGGTCCCAGGTTGTGCTTTCATGGATGTGGGATCTTAGAGGTGGGACCTCTGACTGTATGTCACTGGTGGTGGTGTGCACTGGAAGGGGACAGTGGGACATCTATCACTTCCCTTTCTTCTTTGCTGCCTGGCCATATATTGAGTGGTTTTCCTGCACCACACATATATGTTCTTGCATTATGCATGCCCTTCCTCTCATTGGGGGCCCCAAAGCAGAGGGTCTGCCTGATCCTAGACTGCAACCTCCAAAACTGTGAGCCAAAAGGCACATTTCCTCTTTATAAGCTGATCATCTCAATATTTGTTTCAGTAATACAAAGTTGATTAATAGGAGTGGAGGTCAGAGTATTATCTCATGTGTTCCTGTGAGCATGAGAGACATTGCTGGGCAACACTTTGCTCCTGCCTGCAGCCCAGCAGGCACTCAGGAATACCTTGTTTACTTCCTTTCATAAGCTCCTGGGGGGCAAGATTTCCCACTGTGTTCATCAAATACTTTAAAGTGGCCTTCATCAAATGCCTGTTGAAACAAGCTCCTTTGTGTTCTTTCCAGCCAGATATTTTTATTTTTAAATATTTCTTTAGATCTTGATAGGCCTTTTTTTGTTCATTTATGTGGTGCTGAGAATTGAACCCAGTGCCTCACACATGCTAGGAAAGTGCTCTAACATGGAGCCACAATCCAAGCCACCCCAGCCAGATTTAATGAGCTGTACACTCATTTGCTGAGGAATTCAAATTGCTTTGCATTGATGAATGCAGTCTCCATAACATAGGCTTTTTGCCTCCTTTTCACACCTGAGGAAAGAAGTTAAGAAAGATTGAGAAACTTGTTGGAGGTCAAATTCTATGAAAGAACAGATTGAGGCTGTAGTTGTAGGGTCCTCAAATTATTATTATTATTTCTTTTGGTGTCAGGGGATTGAACCCAGTGGTGCTCTGTCACTGAGTTACATCCCCAACCCTTTTAACTTAATTTTATTTTCTGACAGGATCTCTCTAAGTTGCCCAAGCTGTCCTTGAACTTTTGATCCTCCTGCCTCAGTCTCCCAAGATTACAGGTGTGTAACCACTATGCCTGCCTGGCAGTTATATTTCTAACATACTTTTATACATATTTTTATCTGAATGATCCTCACCTCAATTTTGTGATAAGGACATGACTACATTATCTCTGCTTAACGAGTAAGAAAAAACTCCACAGATGTGGCTAGGCAAAGATGGGCATGAGCTTGTTGAAACCCAGGTCTTCAAGCCAGAGCTTCCTCCCACTGTACTGTTAGGATTTGGGAGGCAACAGTAAGTACAAACTTTTGTTTTGTCACAGTGTGGGATGTTGCATTTTCAGGGATGGGGAGGGTGTATTTTTTTCTTTAAGCTGGATTTAAAATGGAAAGAGAAAGAACCTTACAATTTTAGATCTGTTACACCTCAAGGAAAGAAAGAAAATTTGAAGAAGAAAGAGTGGCATCTACCTGGCCAAGAAAGAATGTAAGAGTCTCAAATCTGTGTCCCTCATGGACAAAATAATTCCCTTTTTCCTCTGGGATGGGGTTGGAATCACCTCAAACACACGAGAACTACAAAAGTGGTACTTTCCTCTTCTTGCTCTGAGTTCTCAGCACCTTTTCCCACCCTACCCTCCATAACATCCTCATCACCCTTAGCTTCATCTGAGGTTGGAAATGGTTCCTTCTATTGATCAAATGGCACCAACCAATAACTGTACCTTCTGGATTTCTGCACATTGAGATGTGTACCTTTAGATTCTGCTAGTTTTCTCTCAATTTTTTGTGTTCTACCTATCTTGTCTTTTCTGACTTCAAGGATCTTTGCTCTTTACATGATTCCTCTTTATTAGAAATTTAGTTGATTTGTTTTAATTGGCAGAGAATATCTGAGGAAAGAAAAACCTTTCAAAAGAATAGCAAATCTTACCCTAAAATCTAATATATAATGAATGGAATTCACCAATTTTTACTCAAACTAAGCAATAATGGCAAGTATATTTAAATTTCTATAAGAGAAGGCCCGCTAGTTTTGGAATAAATGTACTCAATGTACAAAAGCATAAGTGAATAAAAATATAACAAAAGAAAATAAAACCATAGTACAAAAAAATTTAAAAAGTTTGAAATGGATTTAAACAGGGATGTTCTTTAAAATCCTCCAAATATTTAACAGTTACTACATTTGACAATTAGTTTGAAAATGAAAGCCTATTTCTGTAGTGTGAACTCCATAAAACTGCCTGTTAAATTCAAACACTTGACATAACTGGTATTGTAATACATAGGCTGTCAGTTTCAGAATGTCAGGAATTGCTCATTTCCTCTCAGAGTTATATGAATTAACCAGCTGCATTATGTTTTTTGGGGAGATGATGGAATTATAAAGAAAAAAAAAACATAAAATCTCTAAAAAATTTGAAACAGCCAAACTCAGACATCAGTTTTTTTAAGGCAACAAACTGAATTTTACAGTATATTCTACATTTGCCATTGTCATTTTCCCTTTCCTCCCTACCTCAAATACTCCTGAATTCACTAGTATAATCAACTCTTCACTATCAAATATTCTGTACAAATATACTTAGCAAACAGCATATACCTAACATCATTCTGACAGTAGTATGGTCAGCATACAATTTTAGAAAGATTACTATGTATATCATAAAGATTTATCTTTACATAAAAACAAACAAAAACCATAACTAAACAAATAGTTTTAAAATTATGAAAACCCATGAAAGAAGATTCGACATGGGCTCTAACCCTGATAAAAACACACTTCAGAAAGACCAACCATTAACGATGAATTTCTGCCAAATGATGACCCTAAAGTGCCAAACACAAAACAAACTCTTAGGACCCCTCTTTTCTGAGAGATAATCTATCCCTGGCTTGGCCATCTCATCTTTATACACAGAATCCTGCTAAAAGTCTGTATTTTAGTTATTTTACAAGAGAATGTTACAATGTAAACTGGACAGATTCTTGATATCAACAGCATGTCATCGAGGGTTTTTGAATTTTTGAGTCCAACAGTTGGTCACAGAGGTCAAGCATTATCAAGGCTCCTTTGTCAGCTCTCCATCAGGTCTGAATCATCCATTCTTCAAGGATATGCAAGGTTCAGTGGTTTTCAGAGGTAGAAGCCTTGGGCCACTTACGACACTGATGAAATAGGATTATGAGGTGAACCCATCTGGGTGAGAACTTGATCCAGCCACCATAGGGGACCAAGCAAATGTATCTCAATCCAGCAGGGTGTGCTAGTGACATCCTAGTGCTGGTATTGTGCTCCCAAGCCCTGAAAAAAATGCAGCAGGGTCATTTAGCTTCATTAACTCAGTGTTCAACTTATGAACTAAAAGGAGTTCACCTAATCAGGGACTGACTGAAGTAACAGACTGTTCCCACAAGAATAATGCATATGCACACACACCATCTGGCAGGTTAACTGCAGAAGATGGTGCTGGTCAACCGAATTCCATCTATGAACTCCAGATTAAGAATTACTAGTCTTGGGGCTGGAGATGTAACTCAGTTGTTAGAGTGCTTGCCTACCTTGCACAAGGCACTGAGTTCAATTACCAGCCCCCACACACACAAAAAAATACTAAAAAAAAAAAAAAAAGAATCACTACTCTTGGGGAATGAAAGTTTTAAAAGACATTATAAAAGCCTAGAAAAAGAACATACCACCACCAAAAGTAGAAGACAGAAAATAATTAAAAGACATTATAAAATTGTCTTAATAAAGATACTTTTTAACTTTCATTTTTATTTCCCATTCCATTCTGATAGTAAGGTAATAGCTTTTTTGGTGGGTGGGGGGTACTGGGGATTGAACTCAGGGCACCCAACCATGAAGCCACATCCCCAGGCTTATTATGTATTTTAATTAGAGAAAGTGTCTCACTGAGTTGCTTAGCACCTCACTTTTGCTGAGGCTGGCTTTGAACTCTCAATCTTCCTGCCTCAACTTCCTGAGTTGCTAGGGTTATAGGCGTTCAACACTGCACCCAGTGATAAAAGCTATTATTAAATTCTCATTTTATTATCAATAAAATAAGGAAAAGTTTTTCTCAGACACTGACATCATTTCTTCCCTGTTCAGCCACTTAAGGTCCACCTATTGACACAGACTTCTTGATCTTTCAATCTCTAAGCAAACAGGCAGGAATGCATGTAAGTATCCCCAAAGTTTTGACTGATACCTAGCCACTAAACAAAATTATTCATTTGTATAAGAAGGCAGATTTCCAGACAGCTTCAAAATCACTGAATCAGGCCCTAAAGTCCATAGAAGATAAATAGAAAAGCAATACTGTCACTTTAGAGCTCAAAAACATGTTGGCATTTGTGGACAATAGGGCTTGAAGTTCTGATAGACCCCTGTTTCCTTAGGTGTACCAGAGAAGACTGGGTTCACCTCTGCTACCTGCCTACTTCTGTAGTTTCATGAAGTACAGATGAGTCTGAGGACTTTTGGGAGCAGTGATAAAATGTGAACTCTATCTGCTATGTGTACATAGACACATGAACTTGAACCTACATCAAGATACACTAAATGTATTGTGTTGCTTTGTCTCCATCAGATGGTAGGTTCTGAGAGGGCAGAGACAGTATCCAGCACAGTCATTGGCAAAGCAGAAGCTTTATAAAAACACACTCAACTGAATGGATCTGGATTTTTCAGATATGAGTTTAAGGTGAAAACAATTTACAAAATATATGCTTTATATTACCATCCTAAAATGGTCAACTTAAAAATGGTGCAAGATTGGCTATTAATGTTGGTTATATTAATGTCCAGAGCATTTCTCCAAGATGCTAAGTGAAAGAAGGTGAAGTATCCAGTCACTGTGATAATAAAGAACAACCACAAAAAAATAATGCTGTGAAAACAATCTGCAGTATTTTTGTTGCTAATATGTAAGGATCCCTTGCAATGTCAGCAAGAGCTTTCAGTAAGATTTGTTTATCCTCAACTCTCTAAATCCAGCTTTCCAGCTATGTCCATCTCATGATGTAAGCCCTTTGGTGCTAGTGCACAGTGCATGTTGTTTTAATAAAATGTGTGAGACCACAGGCATCCTAAAGCTAGAGACTATAGGTTGCCTTCATCTGTGTATTCCTTCTCTGGAACAGTGCTAGAATTTTGGCTGAAAGAATAAGATCTGACAAATTTAGAATGTATATCTGTGCATTATCAATATCTTCTACTAGTGTAAAAGGTTTTTTCTTGTGTAAAAGTACATTATTAAAATGTTAAAAGTGAAATAATTAAAACTGATTGAGTGATTAAGATAAAATGAATCAGAAGAGGAAGATAATTGGAGTATTAGAGTTGTAAATTCTTCCAGAGTGGTCATTCAATAATAATAGACTCATGAGCGATCTGTAGAATAATTACCACAGTCCTGGCTCCATCCACCTTCATTTCACATATAAGGAAAATGAGACCCAGAGAAGAGTCCCTGCAACTTCCCCACATAATTAAAATGGCAGCTAGAGGCCAGGTGGATGGCATATAACTGTAATCCCATGACTTGGGAGGCTGAGGCAGGAGGATCACAGGTTTAGGGCCAGCCTTGACAACTTAGTGAAATCCTTTCTCAAAATTTTTAAAAAAAGCAAAGCAGTAAGAGGGAGAACCTATACCTCTTCACTTGAGTGCTATTCTTTGCTACAAAGTAATAAAAAGAAACAAACAAAAAACACTTTAGGCAAGTCACTGTCATTATTCTAAAAATCACCTGTGGCAAAAATGCCAAGTCAAAAATTAAACACTGAGTGTGAAAAATGAATGAAAAAGGTCTTTGTAGTCTCATATGTACATGGCATATAGGTCATTCTCTGAAAGGGGTAAAACAAAACAAAGCAAAACTCTCTTTATTGTTAAAGAGGTCGGGTTCAGTTGCAAAGAACCACTGAATTGTATTTTGAGCAAAGAAAGAGTAAGAAAGCATATTGAAAATCTGCTAAGATGACTTGAAATAGGAAAATATGGTATTTGGGGACAAACATGTTTGATCTAAAGGATGATGAACAAAGTAAGTTTTCAAAATCATCCACAGTGATAAATACATTACAAAACTGGTTTAACAACTATCTAGGCAAGCTTCTGAAGAGAGGACTCAGAGGGTGACTGCCTCACCCCAGTCTGCATTAGTTGTTTCTAAGAGGCACATGGAATGGAAATTTATCTTTGAGAATTCAGAGGTAAGTCAGTTTCTAGAATAAGTCATGGACTCATGAAACTCAATCAGAAATTAATTTCTTTTTATATTTCTATGGCATTGTAAAAACTTTCATTTCTCAGAGGCAGGAGATGAGGCAGCAGAGCAACCAGTTACTACAAGCATGTCTTTAACCTTCTCCTCAAACTTACAATACGTACTTACAGTTAAGGTACCTATCTATGAGCAAGGGCCTTAATAAATTTTGAACTGTATGAAAATAATGAGATATACTAGAACCACTAAAACAACAAAAACCTGACTAATCAAAAATAATTTCCACTGTGATGAACCCTTATTTTTACAAAAAAGATCATGCACTTATCATTGAACCAAAAGTAATGAGTGTTACAAGTATAAAAGTACTAGAATAATCATAAAAGTAATAAAAAAGAGGATATATTTACTCAATTGCTCTTATAGGACAAACATTTAAATTATATGATTAAATACATATTGTATTATAATAGTATTACAGTAGTAGCTAAAATAGTGCTATCTGCCTAAGGAAGAGGCTATTGAAGGTTACTGCTGTTGACTTTTAACACAAGTACTCCTTTGTCCAAATATTTTCTTAGAAATTCACATTCTGGTTAAGGTTTAAAAGTCCCTAGATCAGTAAGTCTGCTATTACTGACATGTATAAAGAGGGAGGACACAGACATCATGATGTACTCTAACAAGGCACACCAAATGCACTAAACCCAACCTAGGCAATCAGAGCTCACTGACCTTCACAAAGTTCATGCATATAAGACATGCTTTTGTAAACTCATAGACGGTCTTGAAACAATGGTTCACATACTGTGCCAACAACTGAGCAAATTCTTGGTTGTTAAAATTTTTCAAGCTGCACCCACTAGGGATCTTGCAGACAGTCATGGGGTAAAATCTGTGATGGTAGTTGCAGTTCCAACTTTGCACGAAGATACTACTGTCACTGAGGCATTCAGCATACACTTCACCTCCAACATAGTAAAGATGCACTCCTATAGGAAGACAGACCATTAAGTTACTGCCATCTTTTTATAGCTAAAAGGCACCTGTGCAACCTGAACATAAAAGTATACATTTATATGTATTTCAACTTTGGCAGCATAGGCAAATATTCTCTAAGTCCTGCACACCTGACAAAATCTTAGTTAATATAATATCCACAAGTAAATAAGAACATCAAAGAGGTTTCTATAAAGTAAAAGAACAAGTATAAAAATATAACAAAGTATAAAATTTCCATTTGGGGTTTTTTTGGGGTACTGGGGGTTGAACCCAAGTATGCCTTATCACTGATCCATATCCTCCACCCACCAACTTTTCAAATTTTGAGACAGGGTCTTGGTAAGTGGCATAGGGCCTTGCTAAGTTGCTGAAGCTGGCTTTAAATGTTCAGCCTTCATGCTTTAGGCTCCCAAGTTACTGGGGTAACAGGCTGGTGCCACTGTACACAGTTCATTTTGATAAATCATTAATGACCTACTTAGCCATGGCTGAACATGTATGCTCACTCTAAAAATATTGTACAATAACACTTGGGCTTTGTGGTGGTAACTTCTATGTATTCAACATATGCCTCTTGCATTTATTTTGCAGGAAAATATAGAGAAGGGAGACAAAAAAGTAGAACTAGAAAACTAAAGGTAGAAGAAACACTGCTAAGAACTGAGATAGAAAGTATAGTAAATTTTTTTTAACTAAAAAGTGTCATGCTGTGTAAAATGATAGCTTACCAAACTACCACCTACTACAAACTTCTTCCTGTGAGACCCAGAGCACTAGAAGTGTAGAAAATTGACACAATGCAGTCTTTAAAAGAAGAAAGAGGGTGAAAAGACCCCCCCCAACAAAGTCCCATGCCATTAAGGAAGATTACACATGCCACCCAGCAGTCACAGCTTGTGTGGCTTTAAACGAGCCATCTTTCAGGTTGCTGCATGGCTTAGACACTGTACTGTGACTGTCCCATTTGAAATACTAAGTATTGTTTTTACATGTACACTCAAGGCAGAAGACGTATATAACAAAGAGTTGCTGAGGTAGAAACCCATTTTTCACCTGATGCAGTGGAAACTTAAGAGAAATACATTCATTCACAATAAGAAAAATGATAAATTTCATCTTATAAAATTTAGAAAGTAATAAAAATATAAATAAGCAGAAAATGTTACTCCATTAGTGACATGGAGAAATGATTTTTAATAATCTAAAACACCATATTCAGTTCTGGGTATCGTTAAGCTTTCTTTGCAAACATTTATGCATGAATATGATCTAACCATTTAATTTACAGTTCTCCCATGAGCAGACCATTGTTTTTATGCTTATTTTCTGCTGCTATAACAATGCTATGATAAATGTCTCTGGACAATTTGTAATAACATCCTTACTAGAGATTCCTGGATGTTAACACTACTAGATCAAAGGCTTTGACTCACTTTGCCAAATGAATTTCCAGAATGCTTGGATCAGTTTGCACCCTCACCCACAGTGTGTAAGTCCCTTCCTCCTTTGATCCAGGCTGAACTGAACCTGAGCTTCAACAAAAACCAATTTTTTCTAATGGATTGCTGAAACATGGTGTAACTGTTTTAACCTGTGAAAGGCTACATATGTGGCCCTCTATGCTTCTCCCTTAAACTCAATGTCCATGTTCTTACCTATATATCCTACCATGGTTCTAGCTTTCTTATTATTTTTTAAAGAGCTGTGCAAATAGAGGTAGAAAATTAATAATTTATATCTTATTTCTCTATTAATTTTTTGTATTTATTTTGGTTCATAATATATTTTTTACCCTAAGGAAGTTTGAAATACTTTTCAAATCTACTACGTTGCTTTTTATGCTTAGAAAAAATTTTTACCTCTTTGATCAAATACATTTTATTCTCATCTTTTAATTGTTTGCCTTTAAAAAATACTCAGTAATCCATTTGCAAATACGGTACAGGGTCAGCATCCTCCAATTCCCAACATCTCACTGTGTTACCTAGAACTGTCAGAAGACTCTCTTCATTTCATATGCTTCTCAACAACCTTAAATTATGCAGTCTGAGTTTATTCTCCTGTTTTGTTTATGATTTACTTGTTGTTTTGTAACATTTTACTAACCCTGGTGTCAATAATTTCTTTATTTTCCATTAAATCTTTTAGCTACCTACTCTCATTTTTTATTCTTCCAGGTAATACTCAAAACATATCATTCAAATCTCAGAAAGCATCACATTATAGTTTAATTTGCTTTAAACTACAAGTTAAGGTAGGAAAAGCAAATAACCTAAAATGCTTTCACAATATTAAGCCTTCCCATTAAGAAGCACAGACTGCCTGCTTGTTTGAATTTTCTTTCTCTCTTGGTAAAGCTTTACTATCTTTATATAATACTCAGTATAGTTTACATTATTCTCAAGAAATTTATTTTTTCTGTTGCTAGTAGAACTGGGACTTTACCCTTGCTTATATTTTTAACTAGATATTGCCAGATTAAGGGAATCTAACAATTAAAAAAAATAGGTTCTCCATGGGCTTCTAGATAAACATTTTCCTGTGAACTGACACAGTGCCTCATTCATGATATGGGTGCAGGTGAGGGAGAAGGCTAGTGTGCTTTTGGCAGGACTGTGAATTAATATAGACTTTCTGTAATTCATTTGACAAAATATATCAAGAACGTTTTGCCTACCAATTTCACTTCAAGAATGTTTCTCATGAATGTTATCTAAATCAATCATACCATCTGCAAGTCATGATAATCTTGGCAGACTTCCAGCATCTGAAATTCTGAGCACACTGCTCAGGGCTTCTGGAACAACTTTAAGTAATAACATTCCCAGAATTCTTATTTTCTTCCTAATTTTCTAAGAGGAAATTTTACTATGACTTTTTACTACTTTGGGGGAATAGTCACCTTAGAATTTAATGAAAGGTAAGTCCTTCCATACCAAATGCAGAATGATTAAAAATAATCACAAGATTTACACACCATACAAAGTTAACTATGCATGTTATAAACCTAACTTCTAGAATTTCATAATTAAAAGTGTTTAGGAATTTTTCCCCCATTTTAATCATCTTATGGAAATATGGATCAGTTCCTATTTAAGGATTGCTTAGTTCCCCTGCCTCTAGAATGTTAAAGCTCTGCTTCAAATGCCTTTTAAATATCCATTAAATAATCTTAATAATCTTTCTATCTCATCCATTGCTTTAAATTTCACAGATCATTCTTTTTAAAACTTTAGCTCTGAAAACAATTTCAAATTTATAGAAAAGTCTGAAATTTTTTTCTGAAAGAAAAAAATAAAGCAACTGTATAAACATCACCCAGACTAATCCATTGTGACACTCTGCTCCCTTTCCTTTATCATCGGCACCTCCCTCCCCACACACACTGATTCAGGATTGCTTCACCTACAAGCAGATGGAGAGACAACAGGCATCCTCATATGTGCATACTGTCTTTCTGAAATATTGCACCATGGTCCTTTACCCTTAAGTACTTAAATACATACTTAAAATTAGCTTCACATAATTTTTAGCAATGCCAGTGAATTTGACAATGATATGATACTTTCACCTACCCTTTATATTTCAGTTTTGTCTGCTGTTCTCAATACTGTCATTTATAATAATTTCCCACTGTTCAGTACAGGATCATGTCTACTAACAGGTATAATATACAGCTCTCATGTTTTTTAAGTACTTTTAATTTGGAATATTTCTACAATTTTCTTGTTTTTTTCCACAAATATTTTGGGAGAATAAGACTTTATTCTCCTTACTCTTTTAAATATGGAGTGCTCATAACTGTGGGTTTCCCTGATGTTCCTGCAGAAGGGCCCAGGTTTGTTTTGCTTAATGCTATAGCCTTGTCAGGGAATCACATCTAGAGGTATGTGGTATTTCTTGTCATTACTGCTGATGACAATTTTAATCCCCTGGCCAAGACAGAGGATTTATTATGTAATTATAAATACAAATTACTGTTTTTCCACTGTGTAATCACTGCCTTCTAGTGTCTTTGAGACTAGTAGGAAGTTTGTCAGGAGACTTTTGGATGACCATGCAAATATCCTAATTCTCATAAAAATTTCCCTTTATATTTAGCCTTCATTGAGGATTCTTGCTTAGCTCACAATAGGGTGCTTGCCAACTGCTGTTTCTCCACTCTAGCTCTCACTCTACACCAACCAGCCTTCTAAGTCACTAGCTCATCTATTTATCATTGGCAAGAGCACATGTCAGTATTGTTTTTGAGTGGTTTAAAATTCATTAGTGCATCTCATTATATTTGCCCTAGGTATCTGTTGATTCTGAATTCACAGATAGAATTTTTTTTAAAAAAACTGCCTATTCTGAACACTCAGTCATTCACTTAATCTTATCATATGTGTAAAAGTTACAGAACTGTCTCATATCACCACTAGATAATTGAGTCTATTAAAAAGACATTTTAATCTATAGTAAAACAAGATAGCATAGTGCCCTGAAATAGCAAGTCATGATTTCGACTAATTCACATCAACAGGATGGCAGTCAGAAGACCACGTAATCTTTAAATGGAAGATCATCTGGATCATACAAATTTTAGGATTATTTTCAAATTGCAGCAACTGAATATGATCTGGTATTTGATACCTGAACAAATGACCAAGTCTCCTCTGGGAGAACTGTGATAGGAAAGGTACACATATGAAGGGATCAAGCAAAGATTCACCTTTTCCAATGTGCTCCCTTATCTTTTCAATAGTGGAATTCTGCTTAACACTGGAGATCTGTCCAAGGCAGAAACAGTTCTCACTGTGGGAAGGATCAGTGAAACCACCCATCAACACACTTGTGGAGGAGGCATAGAACACTTCACCCACATGATTGCTGAGCTCATAGTAGACAATGGAACACCAGTATTTTGGTTCCTCATAAGCAAGTGACTGAACATTGGTAAAACAGATATGTTCCATCAACCAAAGTTTGTGCCTTGGGCTCTCAAATACTGAAACTGAATAAAAAAACTGTCAGGATTATGGAATAGCGACTGTGCTCATATGTAAGCAGGTTTTCTCTGAGGTCTAAAGCAGGTACTTTTTACTAAATGAGACATTCTCCTTTAAAAGGAAAACAAATTTCCTCCAGAAAGAGACTAGCAACAGCATTTGCTGAATAGTAACAATAAGCTACTTGCTTTTTAACATGCAGTAAAAATATTATTTACAAACAGGGACAGATTCAATTGGATGTGGGCAAAAGTCTGCTGACTTCTGCTCTAGGAAACCCATCAAAGAGGTCAAAAAGAAAAGGCAAACATCCCTTCCTTGTGAAACTATTAGCTGATTGTAGACTTACTCCATAGAGGAAAAATTTTAAAGTTTAAAATTTTTAAAGAAACATTCTTAATTCTGTGTCAACTTCCTGAAATTAGCCACAATTGGCATAGGGGCCACAGGATCCTATTAGTGTGTACTACTACGTCCATTCTTTCCTTCCATCCTATTCTCCATATTCCAAAACCATGTGAGGTTTGTGATTAACAAATCAGAGTTTTTATTTGTTGACATATGTTTGATAAAATGTCCTAGAGAGGATCAAGTGTCATAAAACACAGAATCAGTATAAAAAAGATCCAAAAAATTTACTGCTTAAAAGTTGTACATCCCAATTTATTACATTGCACATTGAAGGTTCACAGAAAAATTCAGTACAAGGTCCAGAGATTTTCTGTAAGTCCCTGACCCTATGAATTGCTTCCCATGCTATCCATGGCCCCCACTGAGGGGTAAATTTGTTATAATGTATGAATCTACATTGCCACACAATTATCACCCAAACCCCAGAGTTAATATTTATATGAGGTGTTTGTGGTACTGGAGATGGAACACAGAGCCTTGAGAAATCTTGACAAGCACTCTACCATTTAGCTACACTCCTAGCTCTTAGAGTTCACTCTTGGTATTGTTCCTTGTATGGGTCTGGACAAATGTAAAGCAACACACAGTTGTCATCATAGTATTACACAGATATCATCAAACTTTAAGTACTTAAAAAATCCATGCAACTCTGACAAAGTCTGAGGCATGTCCTTTTTATTTAAAAATTGCTAATGAAATAAGCAATTGTTGCATTTTGACTTCAATTAAAATCTAGGAATCAAGTTGCACTTTAACTTCAATTTGCATAAATGTTATACAGATTGACCAACCTGTGCATGTGGGAGTGTGTGGGTGTGCCAATAAAGCCCCCCAGGAGAGGCCTTTGGGGAAGGGTTCTTTCTATCCAGCAGTGTGGCTGTGACTTCTGACAGACACTCAGGGTCCTCCCACACTTATTTACCTGAGCTCTGCTCTCTTAAGCCTACTCAACTTGCCACTGTCAACCTGAAAGAAGGATGGCTCCATCCCCTCAGAAACTGCCATGAATAACAAAGAGCTGGAAGTAGAGACCCACACTTCACCAAGGAAGGAAAGAAATGTCCAGTTTCACTTAAGTTTTTCAGGGTGAGAAGAGGAAAAATGTGTGCCTCAATTTCTTTTGGTAATCAAGTTAACAATAAATTCAGCAAGAAAGAAACAAATGCTATTAGTTTTGGTTTCAGTGAGTCATAAATAAGGTCTAGAAAACAGATGGGGTTTATGAATCTAGATTCTAACCGTGAAAGAAATCTTTTGGAAGGCCAATTAGGTGAACTCTCCATTTTGAACACCAACTGTGGAAATCCACTTTGCTGGTGCTGTGCCCATTGTGGCTCAGCTCCCCTCTGCCCATGTAAAAGCATCCTATCACCACCAGTTCTAAACAATGAAGCACTAGAGAGCTGAAGAGATGAGTGAACAGTCACACTCAGGCTTTCATTAATTAAACAGTCAGTGTCTGCCCATTAAATAAGAGGCACATATATTATCCACAGAATGTTTTCCATCAGGTTTCTCTCCCTGTGCTCTACCTTTCTCTAGCAGTTATCTTTTTAAAGATTAATAAAATTTGTGAGAGAAAGCAATGTTTGGACATATCAACTTTAGATCCTACAAAGGCAGTAAGCAGCAACTCAGTTTACCTCCTCTGTTGATTTCTGAACACAATGAAGGTGCTATCATATTTGTGTCCATTGTTTGAGAGCCATGCTGGGTCATGGGGTCATCACAAGGCAAGTCAGCAGGTGGGGGAGTATCAACTACAAAGTTTCAAAGAAATTACATGCTTAAAACCCACATTTTCTTCTGTGCCAAGACAAAGACTTCAAGTTGCCAATTAACCTTCACATCAAAAGACTAGATACTACAGACACCATTCTTGATGTACAATTTTGGAAGATTATTAGCATCTGAGAAACTCCTCCACTTTTAATGACAGTTCAGTAGGAGGAGAAGCAACCACTACATGAATATAACAGGAGTTGTCAGCCCATCCAGGACCATGTCAGTCATTGATTCATTCATTCATACATTCCTTCATTTCTTCCTTAATTTGTCATTTGCAATTCAACATTATATGCAGTTTCTTGTTAACATTTGGAAGTTTCACCCAAGTTTTTAGCACTAATTATAAAGAAGTCTTTTTAAAATATTTTTTAGCTGTAGGTGAACACGGTACCTTTTTATGTGGTGTCAAGGATCAAACCCAGTACCTCTCACATGCTAGGCAATATCCTGCCACTGAGCCACAACCCCAGCCCCCAGAAGTCTTAATAATTAAAAGTCTTATGGAACATGCTTTCCATCACTAATATCTCCTGCAGCCATTTCTGGGAACCATAGTGACTTCAGTGTCCTAAGACTCACAACATGGCATTAGTACTGGCAGTTTTTTCTAAACTTCTGCAGAAACACATTCAGGTAAGTGGAGTCACCAGGTGGCTTGGATCATGCCATTTTAAAAAACAATCATAACAGCACTTTAGCTCAAACCCATACTATCTGTCTGAAGAGGACCTGTGCATTTCAGTTTCAACTACTGAATGAAAAACATCTGAAAGCTAAGAGAATGATTAAAAAGGGGGAGGGTGAGAATCTCTCGCATTAAATCTATGGGCTTTTAGGAATTTGCCAGCCAAGTTTCATTAAAGTCTAAGGATTTAAAACTGTTAATTTTCCATTACTTTCAGTGACCTGTTAGGATTACCTTCTCCCTACTATTTAAATAAGCACTGGTTTTAAAATCCCTAATAAAATAATTAGAAATAAATCAGTTTATCACAGTTTTAATTCTAAAATCTTCTGTTTCAGAATCTACATATGTACTCTCCTGAAGAGCTCATCACTAGCTGGAAAACCAGGGCAAGCAAAGTGATTTCTGAAATGACAATACTATTCCAAGTCTGGTGTTTCCTTACTGTAAAATAAAGGACACTGTGGCTTCCCACCAACAACCCTTTGTGGTCACTGGCTCTGGGAGCCCACCACCTAGCATCATGACAGAGTCTTGGGAATAAACTTTGACCTTAGGGAAGTGCACAAGCTGGGAGAAATCCTTGGGCAACTGTCTAACATGAATAACCATCACTGCTCCTTCATGGTTTCTCAGGGATGCTAACTGATGCTCCAGCTCAATCAGCCCAATGCTTCCAACATCCAGTGGCTGAAAAGCAGTGACTCAGTGTCCCAAGACAGGATTACAGGGGTTGCATCTGGATGCCTTTCCCCATTTCTCCTTCTGCTTTACATTTAGCTTCTTTCCTGCAGCTCTATGGCTTACTGATTTACCTCAAGCTAGGAGTCAAGCCAGCCTCCTCTGAGCCTGAATCCCATGGATTTCCACTGTCAAGTTGGGGACAATTTTATTGGCCACCTACAGCATTAGCATGGCTAAGAGGGAGAAGCTCATTACAATTGGTGGTCTAGGATTCCTCCTTTCTTTTTCCTGCATTTCCTCTACTTGGCCTGTGTTTTATCCCTGACAGTCAAGGACAAAGTATAAACTCAGGCAATAATCTTCAGGTTTTTCTTTCAGGATTACCCCGGTTGCCACTGCTCTAAAATTCTCTGAAATGTATCTCCTTACCACCAACCTGCCCACAAAATCCAACAGGTTTACAAGGGAGTGATGTGGACAGAGAATCACCAGATGGTAGGACTTTGATATTTAAGCTAATATACCACCTTCATCCCAAAAATTTGGGATTGAAAAACCACAATGTAAAATAAACAGGCTTACAAAATAGGGTAGTAACAAGGGCTGGGGTTGTGGCTCAGTGGTAGGTAGAACTACCTTGCACACATGAAGTCCCGGTTCCATCCTCAGCACCACATAAAAATAAAATGAAGGTATTGTGTCCACCTGCAACTAATATATATATATATATATATATATATACATATATATATATATAACTTTACACATTTATATAAATTATATATAATTTATATATAAATAACAAATCTATATTATACATATTTTTATATATATTAAAAATAGGGGAGTAACAACTACATAAAATGAAAACAATATAAAGTATGAAACCCTTTCCTTTTTCTTCAGTACTGGGGATTAAAAGTAGGAGCACTTTATCATGAAGCTACATCCCCAGATCTTTTAATTTTGCTAAGTTGTAGAGGCTGTTTTTGAAATTGTGATTTTGCTCTCTCAGACTCCCAAGTAGCTGGAATTCTGAGTGTGTGCCACCCACATGTTTGCTTTTCAATTTTTAAAGGTCCAGGACTGATGTTGAATTTAAATTTATTTAAAAACATTCTAAGTGGTCCAAAAAACTTTTACCCATTTTCCCTTTTCAAAATGTTAATGAACTTCAAGTCCATCTTTGATTCTCCTTGAGGTCTACTGGCAAGAAATTTGGTACTATTCATTTTCTCAGATTCTTGTATATTAATTTATAATTTGAAAAATACAATGTCCTAATTTATCATTTATTTTGATAACCATTACACCATCAGTTATTGTCTAAAAGGAAAATAATTGTTTTTTGCCTGTGCTAAGTTAAACAAGCAGATGGTTCCTGCACGTCCACTGTAGTCATGCTTTATTTTGTTTTGGGGGAAAATAAACTCTTAATACTTAGATTATCACATATTTATGAGCTGAAAAATATTAACTATTAAATTTCTCATGCTGTATCTTACATTCCTATATAATCCTGTAGCAGATTTGTTCATTTCCCTATTATCTGGCCCTTCAGAAATAAAACTTTTTAGCATATTGGTTTTTTTTTCCCAGCAGTATGATGGAATCTGCCCAAACCAAGCCATTAAAACACTGCCTCTCTTCTCCTTTTACCTTTCAATATCACCTGAAGTTCAAACTACTTTATCTTGTCAAAAAAAATTACTGATAAAGGCTTCTGAAATAACAATAGAAACCTTACAAGCTGTGAAAAAGTCCAATGACTTTAAATTAAATTATCATCTAGCTACAGTTTGTTACAATTTTCACTCCAAATCACTCTAACCCCCTAAATCACCTTCCACAAATGCAAAAACAGGTGGTAACCTTAGCCAATCTCCATCTCCTCTACCTTTCAGAAGACACCCCCTACCAGCCTGTTTTAGCAGCTCTTATTTTGCTCAGGAGTCTTTGAGAACTTCCTTTTCCTACTGCCTGCAGGCAGGGCAGCCAGGGGGAAGAATTAACCTTTGCCACAGCAAAGGAGAATGTTATTTCTGCTCCTGCAGTAACCTGATGTGCAGTGATCTGCTCAGCCACAGATGAGCTCAATCAACTTTTGAAGATGACCTGGAAAGTGAGTCATCAAGGACAGCAAAGCAGCATGCTGTAGATAAAATTGACAAGGAAAGTAACTTTTCCCCTCACCTGTTTTCTTTCGGTATGGTGCTGGCATTTGGACCCAGGGCCTTGCACATGATAAGCACATGCTCAGCCACTGAACACCACTCCCAGGTCCTCACCTGAATGTTGGATGATTGTGTCATTGTTGGTGGAGGCACCTTTTAATAAACTGAATACTGAATTACTAGATATCATAGTGAGATGCACAGATCTTCACATAAACAGAACACACAACCCTCCCTGGCTTCTTTGCTAAAGTTGTGTTCCATTTTCTCACATGTAGTATTGCAATTCATTTGATGATACAATATTCTCTTCTGCCAATTAATTGTTTCCATTTTGGAGTAATTATAATGAAGCTACTAGGACCATTTCTTTATTTAACTTATTTTGAAATAATTTGAAATTTACAGAAAAATTACAAGAATGGTGTAAAGAACCCTTACAGATCCTTTAGATACTCAACAATTTCTAACATCAGTTACTCTACCCTCCTCCCCTCTCCCCATTCACATGCACATGCACATCCACTCTCCTCCTGAGTCATCTCAGAACAGGTAGCCCAGATCCCCTCCATTTCTTTAAAAAAAAAGGTGAAGTTCCACATGTAGCATTAACAAAATAGCTGTTTTCAGTTTGATTCTGCTGACATTTGAGTTGTTTTATAGACTGTCTCTCCATTTGGGTCTCTATTGTATTTCCTGATGATTAAACTCACATTTTTTGACTGAAGGGTGGTGACATTCCTCTCTCCTGTGGGTCAACCTCCAGAAGTCCACCACCTCTGCGTGTGACCAATGCTGTTCGTCTCTCCACTTGGTTAACATGTTGGCCAACTCATCCACTTTCTAGAGTTACAATTCCTTCTTTTTTAATTAATAAAAAATTAGTGGGAAATACCTTAAGACTATGTGAATACCATTTATGATCAACCTTTACCCCATGTGAAGCATCCATTTTTGCTTGAATCAATTTTTGCTACAATGACGGCAAAACAGCGATATTTAATTCTGTTACCACTTGTCAGAATTCTAACATAAGCACTTTCCCTTCTCCTCCATTTATCTGCCAATTTATGACAGTCAGTCATCCATATGGAGTCATGGATTCTTAGTCAATGGGCTATACTATCACTGTTCTTAACTACTTTGATGTTCATGCGGTCTGAGAGTTGGCCATCAAGAGCCCACTCAAGCTATGTACTTTTAACATGCCATAACTTTTTGAGTATTTATTTCATTTCTGGAACAAGATATTCCATGTTTAACTCTTGCCATCTCTCTAGTTCTGGAATTCCCAGTCCCTTTCAGTTAGGAATGAGATTTAGAAACCAAAATCTGGGCTCTGTGCTTTGTAGGTCTACTGAAGTCACACAGATTCTAGGGCTGTGTGTCTTATGAATCCCAAGTTTATCCTGTTAGCTCCAAGTCCAGTTCAACCACTTGGGGATTTTGTTTGTCCTTCCTTAGTTTATATCAGCAGTCATACTTCATTTTAAAGACCCAGGACCACCAATGTCATTGAGGAACATCTTCCTCAATTCTAAAATATACTTGAAAAGTTTTCAGAACCATTATAATTATATTATCTCTTTTTTTTATTTTTGGCAGTGCTGGGGATTGAACCCAGGGCCTTATGTTTGTGAGGCGCACACTCTACCAACTGAGCTACATCCCCATTCCTGCCCTCATTATATTTATACTATCTTATAAATAACCCAAAGATGAACTTAAGGCTTATTTTCTTAATTGTTTTAATACATACAATTCATTCACAGTGTACTCCCCCACTCCCAGTTTTATTTTATTAAATTGAAAAATTCTTTCTCTTCTTTTGATAAGTTTATTTATTTGAATATGTTGGTTGCTGTTTTAGGAGTTTCGCGCTACAATGTAGATTTAATTTTACTTTTTTAAATACATACAATGGTAACATGATTCTGAAAGTCAAAATAATATATTTGCTACCCTGTGTCTTTTACTCAGTCCTCCATTCTAACCTCCTCATAGGATAGTCAACTTTTTTTCAGGTTTTTCTTTCCTGTGTTTCTTCTTTGAGGTAGAGAGAAGCAGATAAATGTTTGATTTTTTTAAATTTCCTCTTTAACAGTAACAAAGAAAGGTAGCCTACTCTGTTTTTCTGCATTTTGCTTTTTCTACACCCTAGTAATTACTTCATGTTATAGAGCTCTTAATCATTTGTTTCTGAAGTCAGCAACATAAGTTGACTGAACCTGTCCATGTCCTGGTGTTGAAGTAGTTCATGTTATCTTGCCATTACCTATATGGCTACACTGACTGTGCATATGTACGTGCTGCTGAATTCCCAAGATGGGGGTGCTGGGTGAAGGGTAAATGCACATGTGATGTGATTGCTGAGCACCCTTACAGGGGCTCTCACATCCCACTGCCACCAGTAATGCATGAGCACCCTTCCCCACCATTCTCCAGAGACTTTGTCAAGCTGTGGATGTTTTTGACAATTTAGTGAGTGAAAAATGTTTTCTAGGAGCATTTTTAATTTACTTTTCCTATTGTAAATAATTATCATCTTCTCATGTATTTCAGTGTGTTAATATCTTCTGTCAAGTGTCTGCTTATGCTTTTTTGCCTGTTTTGATTTTTTCACCCTTCATTTAAAAACATGTATCCATGCACTATAGATTGCCATATTAGCTAGTATCATATGTTCCAGGAATTTCACATGCCTGTCACAGGTCTCTTGACTTTTCTTATATGCCAACATTAATTTTTGCTAACCACATATGGACACTGCATTGCTTGTAGACGCCTGCATCATATATAGTCATGTATACCCATACCATAGGGAGGAATCCATCTATGCATTTTTCAATACACATAAAACCTCAGGCATTTATCTATCTTCTGGTGTGTATGAAGTTTGGTTTTACTTATGAAGAATCTAATTTTACCTTTTTATAAATCATTAGTCAACACCATTTATCCAGGGTTCATCTTTGTCCTACTAATTGCAGATGCCACTTTTCTCATAATCTCCACATGTTTGGGTCCATCTCAAGATACTTCCTTCTGCTTCATTCTTTTTTTTTGTCTGCATCCAGTACCATTGTCTCAATTCAGCAGTTCTGGTCTCTGACAGGGCTAGCCCTCTCATGGTTCCAGTCAGTGTTTTATTTTTATGCTTATTTTTCCACATCACTTTCTTTATCACCTTGTATACTTCCTGAAAAGGAGGTCATTGTGTACTTTTACTGGGATCATATCATGTTCATAATTTGACAGTAAACATCAACATCTTGAGGATAGTAAAGGCCTATTCAAGACCTAGGGAGGTCTGCTGGAGTCTACTGCTGTGCCTTTTGTTTTCTATAGGTACCATCTGTATTAGTTTGCTAAGGCTGCTGTCACAAAAACACCACAGTCTGGAGTCTTCAACAAAAAACTTATTTTCTCACTGTTCTGGAGACTGAAAGCCTAAGATGAAGGTGTTGGCAGGCTGGTCTCACCTGAGAACTCTCTTCTTGTCTTGCTGATGGCCATCTTCTCAGGGTTTACACAAAAGCCCTTTTTCCTGGTATTTCTCTGTGTGTCCTAACCCTCCTTTATAAGGAGACTAGACAGATTGCATTACAACTTTCTCCTCATGTCCTTGATTTCCCTTAATCTTTCTTAAAGATCTATCTCTAAAACCAGTCACCTTACACGGCACTTGGGGTACGGTCTTCAGCTTGGGTTCTGGAGTACTAAACAATTCAGTCTGTCATGTCACACACAAGATATGTTCACTCCTTTTTAAATTCACTAAGCATTTTATATTTTCTGCTCTTTTTGAAAATGTTTCTCCATTATATGTTCTAACTAGTAATTACACATACAAAGGTTACTGACATTTTTATGATACCTTTATAGCCAACTTGGCCTGACTCAGGTCAGACCAAGGAAGGAAGAGAAGGTGTGGGACACCTTCCTCATACTAATCCTTTCTGCTTTGAGGGTACTCTTCTCTTATGGGAAACAGGCATATTAGGGTGATGACTTATCTGGAACCATCTCCAACTTCTTTGAGCACTATTATCTCAGTGCCATGAGGTCACTCCTACCTGGTAAATTCGAAGAATGAGGCTTCCCTTTTAGGTAAAGCTGAGCCACTGGTTAATTTGAATTTTAAGAATCCCCTTTGAAAAAGGAATGGAGTGTTGAAACACCCTACTTCTAAAGGGAAATAAATATCTCCTTGGACTATCCTCATATGTCCTGAATTTCTTCAAGAACTTTATTCCACATTCACAGCTGCCAATCATCCCTCTACTACACATAAGGTCTCCCACTGATTTACATCAGCAGGGTCCTTGGATTCCTGTTCCAGTTACTACTAGTGATCTACTCTGTCCTTAATTATTCTGCTGATAGAACTATCTCAGATTTGGCCAGGGACCTCTCCTTCATGCTGGCCTCAAGGACTGCCCCATCATCTGCCTCTTAAAATCTCACTTTAAAATTAGCTGTTCTTTTTCCTAGTTCATAGCTACAGGGTTTACATTCCAAAAGCATTTATCCCCAGCCATTTTCTAATTTGATTATCTTAAATGAAAAATCTATCCACTACACCATCATCCACTGAGGAAAGTTCCAGGTGCTCACAGAAAAAAAAACATCACTCACTGCTACAACTGGCTGTCTACATATATGACTTGTTTCACTCCCTTGGTGTTTCAAGAAGGCATTAGTATAAATGCCCCCCCACACATATCAATGATGAGATTGAAACAGGACATATATATGGATGTATGTCTGCATATATATGTTTGTGCATACACAGGCACACATCGCATATATAAATATATATATATACGCATATATATACATACGTATATATACACACACACATGCACATATATATATATATATATATATATACATGATATAAATATGGAGTGAGGACATATATCCCTTATGATGATAGAGAAATATAAAGAAAAAACTATACAAGGCCAGTTTCATTGTTATGTATATGTGTGTGTATACCACTATACCACCATCCACACACACACATACATGTACATATGTTTTATACGCATACATCCATGTACATTTATTTTTAATTTACAAGAAGCTGCACAAACACCCCTCATAAAGATGTAGTCTTCTTTTGCCTTATTCCAAGTGCATCTCTAGAGAAGTGGGCAGACAGTAAGCAGCGAAGTTATTGTTGACTATAGGCACCAGGATGCAACCTCCTAAGATATGGGTGGCTTCCTGTGAGAATGAACTAAGAACTGCAGCATCTCCTGCAAAGCTGCCCTAGCCTGAGGCAGTGCTGCTGCAGAAAATAAATGTGAGCTTCCATTCAGAACATTTGCTCAGATTCCAGAGCATAAATGTATAATTTAAAGAAATGGGGGAAAAACTGCCAATCCTTCTTTGACCTAAATCTTTTTATTTAGGCCAGGGAATACATTTCCAGACTCTCTTTTATGGAGCAAGTTTCAGTTACTTCTGGCCCATAGCAGTTTGATGACCTCAGAACTGCACTGGAGCTTCGCAGTCTGGCTTCAGGCTGAGGGTCACAGAATGGAAATCAAGATTATGAGGGAGGAATGGGCAAGCAGCAAGGTTTCTGAGTCTACTCTCCAAATACAGGGATGAGCTGCCAAGCCATGGATTCAGGATCACACTAAGTGAGGGGAGGCAAGCCTGTGGCTTTTCAAACTAGTCAACAACAGGATCTAACAACTGAACTAATCCCCAGCTCCTCCGGCAAACCACCAAACTGGGGATTCTTCAAATCCACTTAGATGTTTAACACAGTGCTCATGGGATCTGTTTATAGCTGCTCAAGTTTCTCAGCTGTGTTTTTTAAAATGAATATCCTCATTTTACTTCCCCATCTCATTCCCAAAAAAAACTCTTTTTTTTTTTTTTTAACTTCCCCATCTCTTCCCCAAACAAATCTCATTTTCCCCCAAATCTGGGCACAGTTCTGCTCATCTGGCTAATTCATGATTACTAGTCATGATTCTGACTTTTTGAAAAGAATATTTTCATTCTGAAGTGAAAAATGTCAAGGGGGTAGAGCATACATTTTGGGGAAAAAGAAATATCCAGTCTTCTCTCTGAGCCTTTCGAAATCCAGTTCCAAGGAGGCTGAAAGTAAAACCAAGACAAGCGGCCTGAGATCATTACATAAGACAATACCTCATCTATGTCTTTCCCTTTGGTAAGGGTCCATCAAGGTCACAGGGCATTCCACACATGAGGCAAGTCACCTGTGACTTCTCTACTACCCTCAGCCACACATAAAATCTCCCCAAACCTGCAAATAAATTAAATTGAATAAATCACTATTGAAATTCAAACGTGGTTAATAAGCCAAAATGCATAACTCACAAAGTCCCAAATACTATTTCTCCCAAATCCAGTCATGAATAAATTAGTTAGGTGATCATGATGATGATGGTGGTGGTGATGATGATCAGTATTGGGGCTGAACCCAGGGGTGCCCCACCACTGAGGTACACTCCAGCCTTTGTTTTCAGACAGCATCTTGTTAAGCTGCCTAGGCTGGTATTGACCTTGTGATGCTCTGGCTTTAGCCTCCTGAGTACCTGGGATTACAGGAGTGTGTCACATCTCCCAGCCAGGTTACTTATTAAAATTAAAAAAAAAAAACTATTTTCATACAATTGCAATCAATATACACACAACTTCTTTCATGTATTATAAAAAATATTTTTCTGTGATTTTCAAAATTTCTCTTTTTCTTCAGCCATATTTTTAATCTTTAGTAGTTGCTAGCTGGCTGGTGGATTTGGCTCTATGAACATCTATGAACAAAATATGGGAGACAATTAACTTACAAAACTAAGGGTTTTTTTTTTTTTTTTTGGCCCATGAATTTCCTCTGGAGTTACAGTCCCTGCTCAGTAGGCCCATCAGGCCTTTGTTGAGGTGGAAGTGCAGAGAAGAACAGAGCACATCTGAGGAGCCAGGGGTCAGAGTGAGTGAGGAGAGAGCCATCCCAGGATCTCCTTCAAGAGCATTGAAGGGGAATGACCTGAGAGACCTGAAGTCATCCCACTAGGCCCACCTCTTAAAGGCTCTAGCACTTCCCAAGAAGAGTGACATGGGGACCTAGTCTTTAACACATGGGCCTTTAGTGTCAGTGTCCCAACCACAGCATACAGTCAGGGAAGGTGCAGCTATTGTTTGCAAAATTTTTCAATCAGCAGTCAATGCAGATGGTCAACTGCACATAGGAATCTACCAATAGCATGTTAACTGTAAGAAGCCCAAATCTTCCTACTTTCCTTAGTCAACCTTTTTATTTCCATTTGTTTTCCATGGTCTACTTTAATAATAACACTTTCCTACCTTCTATCTCCACCTATAAATGGATTTAAATTCTTGGTACAGCAAAATATATACACACGAACACCACCATATAGACTGGAACACAAGTCCAGCTGTGTAAAAATGGAGAGTGTTGTTGGTGCCCTCAGGCTTATAAGTGAGGTGAACCTTTGTTATTCAACTAAGCACACTGCTGGAGACACACACCAGGCTTCCTTAAGCAGGAACTGTTACTGAGGAGTCATCTATGTGGTATGAATGTCTGAATAAAGAGAAATTGTGATATATGTAAACACATACCTTATTTTAATTTTTATAATTAATGCTAATTAATCCCAATATTTCAAAATACTTCTAATGAACACAGGTTGCAATCTCATTTTCAATATCAATGATCAGACCCTGAGCTGCCAGCACTCAAGCTTTAAGGAAAAATTAACATTTTCTATCTACCCTTCAAATGCACACAGATCCCATCAACCCTTGGGTGTGGAAATGCATTTAATATCCAAACTTAACCTAACATACTAGCTCAGCAACACAGACCCTGCAGAGTGTTAGAGTGTGTCCCCCATGACCTTGTGGCTGACTGGAAGCTGAGGCTCTATGCTCTGCCCAGCATGAGGAGTATATCCTACTGCACATCACCAGCAAAGAAAAATATCAAAACCAAAAATTAGAAGTAGTTTTGCTGAATGTGCTCTGCCATTGCACCAACAAAAAGTTACAACCTGTCATAAGGAAAAGCCCAGGCAGCTGAGCAGTGAGTTAAACTAGCTGCCGTTTCATGTAACATCATCTTTTTAAATTGAGTAACCAGACTCATGGGCCACAGCGAGAAGGGAGAAAACCAGTTCACCTTTACACTACAAACTGAATAATGCCACTGAAACAAAGAAGGCCTCCCTCAACCCATCCCTTTCAGCCACACCCACTTCCTTCTCCTACCCGACCAACAACCAATCTGTTCTCCATTTTTATAATTTCTAGACTTTGTCTTAAAGATAAAATCTGCCAAGTCATGAATTATAGGGTGACTGAAGTATCAAAATCAAAACCTGCATTCAGTCAACAGGTGAGGAGGCTGTCAGGTGTAGTAATTTTAAGTAGCTGGAAGCTATCATGTTAAAAAGAAAGGCACCTGCAAGCCAACACTAGGGTGTACTGTAAAGATGGAAACTGAAATTACAGAATGTTAGGCTCAGGCTTAGTACAGTGTTTTGAGCAGATTAAGTTCAAAGTACAAATGACAATGGTCAAGAACCATGTGGAAAACATTAAAAAAGGCCAGTGCTTGGAAGTCTCCAGTAAGGCACTTTAGTAGCAGTAGATAGCAACAGAACAGTTTTCTCAATACAACAGTCAGATTACTGACTTAGCAACCACTGGCATTCACTTTGTCAAAGAAAAAGAAAACCCCTATTTAATTCAACTACTACTAAGTAGCTTTGGTCCCCAAAGCTAGTTAATGCCTAGAGAACAGCCACCTGCCACATGACAGTAGGGTCGGTGTCTTCAGATGCTCCCGGAACGTTCTGTGTCCTCCATGTGTCCACACACACACTAAACAAAATGCCTAACATTTTCTACTTTCCCAAACATTTATTTGTCAGTGATGGACAAAGAGGAACCTTTCCACCACACCACTCCTCATGCTCCACCATTGTTACTAATTGCCATGAATCTAAGCCTCTGCAAAGTGTTTCCATAACTCAGTTTTCCCACATGATTATTTTACACTATTTTATTTGTAACAAAATAAATGGCATAAGTTGAGGAAAAACTAAAATTGCTTAAATCAATATAAAAATTTTTGATTGAAGAAACTGAGGGCAAAATATACCCAAAAGAACAATGACAAAACTTGCATTTGAGACAAATTAAAAAACATATTTTTCTTTCTCCCCCACTTTCGTACCCACATGAAGATACCTTATAACATCAGCACACTAATCTTAATGAATACTGGCAGAAGGAAAAATCTGGAAAGAATAAATCAATTTTATATTTGTCTCCAAACACACAAAATTCAAAATACTGCATGACCAACCCTATAGTATCTCTTTTCAGTACTAGACAACCTCACCCAGGCAGCTGGATCTGACACCTTGCCTGTACACTCAGGCAGGGGACATCAGAGTCACAGCAAGGCATGACTGTACTGCATGATCCACCTGTGCAATTTCAGAAAGTTGAAGGTAAGAGAAAGCAGTGGAGGGTATCAGAGGCTGAAGAGGGGACAGGTGAAGAAGACAGGAAGAACACAGCATAGCAACCACAGTTAATAACATACATTTCAAAATCAATAATAAAGTGGATTTTAAATCTCACTACAAAAAATGACAATGATGGGCAGTGATGGACATGTTAATTAGGGCTTATTTTTTCCACAATGTACACATGTAGAAACATCAAATTGTATAAAAAATATATAATTATTATTTATTGATTTAAAAATTTACATTTTTAACACATTCTGAGATGATGCCACTGCCATCAAATTGTGGTAAGCAGACCACAATTTGAAAATTACTACTCTAAACTTTCTAGATATTCAAGATTTCTGTTGGTTTTTTCTGAAGGACTTCTGGGAACTCTCCAGAAAACAAGTTTGAGAGACTAATAAGCTAAGTACCTTATGCTTAAATTGCTATACTCCTGTTCAAAGTAGGATTTCAAGTAATTGCATTGTAGAGTAGTGCATTTGCAGCTTAGAATGCCACACCCCCTTTTTTCTGTTTTACAAAAACAATACCTAGAGGTGCTCCAGGAGAGGAAGAGATGGATCTAACCTGGCTTCTAACCACCAGGTACAGGGACTATTTCAGAGCAGTCTCTGGGAAAAAAGCCATCTGTTCCAAATTTTATGCCAGGGACTAATATGACAAAGTAAAATCTTGATATGTTCAAATTAAACAGATCTAAGCCTCAGTCTCAAAAACTTTTCTAGAACAGTTTTATGCATGGATCCCAAAACTTTTAGGTAAAGAGAAGCTGAAATTACTTTTGCGGAGTTACAAAATGTTTATTTTAGTAAGTTTCCCACCTCCTCCTTATCAAACCTTTTATTATATCTTGTAAATTACTAAGAGTAATGAAATCATCTCAGTATAAGTTTTACTTTTAATCTTCATCAGCACTGAAATGACTACAGAAGGGCAGTGGATGGTAAGACAATATATATGAACAGTAAATTCATCTCTAAAATGATGGGCAAATGACCATAAACACAAGTCTGAACCAGCATTTTCATTTTACAGAACATATCTATTGAATAATGCAAGTCAATGAAAATGGAGATGTTCTCATGGCCTCCATCCTCATTAGGCTTTAATCACTGTCTTATGGAGAAGCCCATGGGTGATCCCAGAAGTGCAGAGCACTAGGAAATCCATGCTGCTGTGACACAGGCATGACCTATCTGAGTTGCAGAGAAGGTATGAAGAGGCTGCCCAAGAAACTGACATCCATTAAGGTCAGATGCCAGGACAGAGTGAGCTGAACAGACAGGGAGGAGGAGGTGTGAAGGCAGAGGAAAAGAGCACCAGGTGTCCCCACAGAGCACACAGTGCACAGACATGAAAGGCAAGAAAGGAAGCTGGGAGAGAAGGTAGGACACACTGTGCAGAGCTCCAGCAAGACTGGGAAGCAGGAGGGTAACCGGATCCTACCTGTATCCTACAGCACGGGAACCTAAGGGTGACCAGCAGGAGGGAGGCAACCAACTCCTATAGTGCTCACTGGAAGCTGGAGGCTGGGACCAGGTAGTGCATAAGGCACACACCCAGTGCTTTCCAGGAGTGGATCCTGGCTTCAGAACATTTTTCAGGTCAAAACAGCTCTCCTTTCCACATGTCTGACACACAGGTCACTTAATCTATGAGAGTCTCAGTTTCATCACATGTTCATGTCTAAAATCTTCCCTCTGTAGCCTGGAAAGTCACCGTAGAAATCAAAACACCGCTGCCCTAAATATTTGCACATCTTACTTAGACCCTGCTTTTCATTCTCTCAAACTCTTAGCTCTATTTTAACTCCTAACTAAAGAGGACCATGTGATTCTATGTTAATCTTTGTAATTTTTTAAAAAAAAATTCCAGCATATCTGGCATAACGAGCAGTAAAGAACATCTACATTTGAACTAATAGGGAGAATTTGGCAAGGTTGTTTGGAAAAAAGCACCTGCTTTCTTAGTATGGAACAACTGTAACAATGCAACTTCCAAAGATATGATAAAAATGGCCACCTAGAAATACATCTATGAGAAGATGTGAAAAAAAATTAAAGAATATTAAATAATAATATGCTCCATAGCATAATTATGTCAATCCTCCCCAGATGGTACCAATGAAATTTCAATAAATACTCAGAGGGTTCTTCATAGAATTAGACAAGGTAATCCTAAAATGGATCATCTAGAATCACAAAAACATAATGTTGAATGAATATAATAATTTGTTGCAAAAGGAAATGCTAATATTATATAGCATTCTAAAGCTTACAACATAATAGTATATGTTGTCATGGATTTATATATACATCATAACAGTACAAAATATGCACAAGAATGATAAATATCAAATTCAGAGTAGTGGTCAGAGAACAAGGACAAGGGTTTCAGTTGTGTGTAGTCTGTCATCAAACAGGGTGGTGAATACAAAGGAGTTTCTATGTTATTCCCTAGTCTTTAAATACTCTATATACCTTTTATAAAAACTATATTTTGGAATACTTTTTTTATTTGAAAACCATGTTATTACATGATTTGGCTCAGTAGTTTCCAAACACCAATCCAATGTCTATGCCAGCAATACCTGAAATACTTGTTAAAACAAATTACCAGCTCTCCCAGGGTCAGGAATTCTAGAAGGGGAACCCTGTGATTCTACTACACATTCACCTTTAGGAAACCTTCCTGACCATTAGATATTAACAGTCATTCCATAAACAAAACTGACCCCAATCTGACAATGAGATACTTAAATGCTTCAATATCAAATCTCTTTCAATTGACCCAATTGTTCAAAACAAGGATTCTAACTTGAGGGGAAAACTATAATTTAAAAAGATAGTCAGAACTTCTTCAGGACCCTGGCCCACCTACATCACATGTAGATTCTACACCCATTTACCAATGCATTCAGAAGCTGGTACAGCCACCTTGGATTATCCCCAAAGCATAAGCTTCCATCTTTAGGTGGGGAAGCTCCCATCCTGAGACACCTGCTGGAAACTACAATCTCACTGTCAGGTGAGTTATTGAAAACTGCAGGGTCATTATAAGCCTATAGTGGGGAAACTGTAATACCTAAGATCAGAACTGCTAGAGGGGAAGGTACATGAACAACATGAAGAAAGTGTGATGATAAGAAAGCAAATGCAGGCTCCAATAAACAGTTAAAAAAACAAATGCAGGAAGCAAAAATCATTTCAACAAAGAAATAGATATTCTGAAAAAAACTTAAAATGAAGGAAACAATAAACCAAATTAAAAACTCAATAGAAAGCAACACCAACAGACTAGATCACTTGGAAGAAAGAACCTCAGACAATGAAGATAAAATATTTAATCTTGAAAATAAAGTTGACCAGAGACAATGGAAAGAAATCATGAACGGAACCTTCAAGAAGTATGGAATATCATGAAAACTTCAAATTTAACAATTTTTGGAATTGAGGAAGGCACAAAATACAAACCAAAGGAATTAACAACCTATTCAATGAAATAATATCAGAACATTTAACTAACCTGAAGAATGAAAGGAAAAATCATATACAAGAGACTTACAGAACACCAAATATACAAAATTACGACAGATCCCCACCAAGGCACATTATAATGAAAATGCCTAACATCCAAAATAAAGATAGAAATTTAAAGACTGCAAGAGAAATGCACCAGTTTACATAGAGGAGAAAACCAATACAGATATCAGCAGATTGTTCAGCCAGGACCCTAAAAGCTAGAAGAGCCCAGAAACAATGTATTACAAGGTCTGAAAGAACATGGATGCCAACCAAGTATCTTTTACCCAGCAAAACTAAACTTCAGATTTGATGACAAAATGAAATCCTTCCATGATAAATAAAAGTTAGAAGAATTTACAATTACAAAGCCTGCATTCGGAACATTCTCAGCAAAATATTCCAAGAAGAGGAAATGAAGAACAACAATGTCAGTCAGCAAAGGGAGGAACTACCCTAAATGAAAAACTAATCAAAGGAGAAAGAGAGTTGAGTTGAAAACCAAAAATAAGCCAAAATGACCAGGAATAAAAATCATATCTCAATAATAACCCTGAATATTAATGGTCTAAACTCAATAATTAAAAGACATAGACTGGCAGGTTGGATTAAAGAAAAAAAAAAAAAAAGACTCCATAATATGCCACTTTCAAGAAACTCACCTGAGAGGAAAACACATCTGCAGACAAAAGGTGAAAAAGGATGGGGAAAAGCATACCATGCACATGGAATCAGTAAAAAAGTGAAGGTGTCTATCCTTGTATCAGATAAGGTAGACTTCAAGCCAAAGTTAGTCAGAGGGATAAAGAAGGACATTTCTTACTGCTTAAGGGAACCATGAACCTGCAAGACATAACAATTGTAAATATTTATGCCCCAAGCAATGGAGTATCAGTGTATGTTAAACAAATCCTTCTCAATTCCAGGAACTAAAAAGATCACAGCACAATAAAACTAGATGACTTTAACACATTGGTCTCACCACTGGATACATCTTCCAAACAAAGACTGGACAAAGAAACCATAGAACTCAATAACACAATCAATAATTTAGACTTAGCAGACATATAGAATATTCCATCCATCAATGAGCAAAAACACTTTCTTCTCAGCAGCACATGGATCCTTCTCTAAAACAGACAGTATATTATGCTACAAAGCAGCCCGTAGTAAATGCAAAATAACAGAGATACTACCTAATATTGTATCAAATCATAATGGAAAGAAATTAGAAATCAATGATATAATGAAATAACTGGAGACTAAATAATGCAATACTGAATGAAGTCTGCATAACAGAAGACATCAGGGAGGAGATAAAAAAATTCTTAGAGGTAAACAAGAACAATACAACATATCAAAAACTCTGGGACACTGTGAAACCAGTACTAAGCAGAAAATTCACTGCATGGAGCACATTCAATAAAAGAATAAAAGTCAACAAATAAATGACCTAACATTACATCTCAAAGCCCTAGGGGAAAAAAAAAAAAAAAAAAAAAAAAAAAAAAAAAAACACCAAAAGTAGTACAAGACAGGAAATAATTAAAATCAGAGTTGAAATCAATGAAACTGAAACAAAGAAACAATTCAAAAAATTGACAAAACCAAAGGTAGGTTCTTTGAAAAACCAAACAAAATTGATATAAATCCTTCGCCAAACTAATGAGGAAAGAAAACTCAAATTACTAAAATTCAAGATGGAAAAGGAAATAAGACAAACACCACTGAAATGCATGGAAGAATTAGAAGCTATTTTGAAAATCTGTACTCCAACAAAATAGAAAATCTCAAAGACATCAACAAATTTCTAGAGACACATGATCCTCCCAAACTCAAACAAGAGGAGCTACACAATTTAAATCAATCAATTTCAAGCAATGCAATAGAAGCAGCCACCAAAAGCCTAGGAACCAAGAAAAGCCTGGGACCAGCAGGAATCTCAGCCAATTTTTACAAGAACTTCAAAGAAGAAATAATATCAATATTCCTCAAAGTATTCCATGGAATAGAAAAGAAAGAAACCCTTTCAAATTCATTCTACGAAGCTAGTATCTCCCTGATAACAAAACCAGACAAAGACCCATCAAGGAAAGAAAACTTCAGAACAATATTACTGATGAACATAGATGCAAAAACCCTTAAAAAAATTCTGGCAAATCTCATATGAAAACATACTAAGAAATAATGAATGCACCACAACCAAGTACAGTTCATCCAGGGATGCAAGTTTGAATCAACAACCTGAAATAAATAAATGGAATTAATTACATCAGTAGACTTAAATTTAAGAATTATATGATTATTTCAATAGGTGCAGAAAAAGTGTTTAGCAAAATACAGCACTCATTCATGAACAAAATACTAGAAAAAATTTGGATAGTAGGAACATACCTCAACATTGTGAAGGTGATGTATGCTAAGACCATGGCCAACATCATTCTAAATGGAGAAAAACTGAAACTATTCCCTCTAAAAACTGGAACACAACAGTCCTGTTTCACCATTTCTATTCAACATTGTCCTTGAAACACTAGCCAGAGCAATGAAGCAGACCAAAGAAATTAAAAGGAATGAATAGGAAAAGAAGAACTCAAGTTATCACTATTTGCTGATGATGTGATTCTATATTTAGAGGATCCAAAACACCCCACGAGGAAACTTCTAGAACTAATAAATTCAGCAAAGTAGCAGGATATAAAATCAACATGCATAAATCTAATGCATTTTTATTCAAAAGTGATGAATCCTCTGAAAGAGAAATTAGGAAAACTATTCCATTCACAATAGCCTTAAATAAAATGAAATAATTTGGAATCTATCTAACAAAAGAGGTGAGAGAATGTTATTATAAAAATTACAGAACACTAAAGAAAGAAATTAAAGAAAATCTTAAAAGATGGAAAGATCTCCCATGTTATTGAATAGGCAGAACTAATGTTGTCAAATGGCCAAACTACCAAAGGTGCTATGCAGATTCATTGCAATTCCAATTAAAATCCCAATGATGTACCTCATAGAAATAGAAAAAGCAATCATGAAATTCATCTGGAAAAATAAGAGACCTGGAAAAACCGAAGCAATCCTCAGCAGGAAGAGTGATGCAGGAGGTATCACAGTACCTGAGCTTAAACGGTCCCATAGACCAATAGTAACAAAAACAGCATGGTATTGGCATCAAAACAGATGAACAGATCAGTGATACAGAACAGAAGACACAGAGATAAACCAACATAAGTACAATTATCTCATACTAGATAAAGGTGCCAAAAACTACAATGAATAAAATATAAACTCTTCAACAAATGGTGCAGAAATTCCTATGCAGTAAAATAAAAATTAAAACCCTATCTCTCACCCTGCACAAGATTAAACTCAAAATGGATCAAAGACCTGGGTATTAGATTGGAGATCCTTCACCAAATAGAAGAAAAAGTAGGCCCAAATCATCTTCATGTTTGCTTAGGAACAGACTTCCTTAACAAGACCCCCATAGCACAAGAAATGAAAGCAAGAATCAATAAATGGGATGGATTCAAATGAAAAAGCTTTTTCTAAGCAAAGGAAACAATTAATAATGTGAATAGAGGAAATATTTTTCCACGTACACTTCAGACAGGGCGTTAATCTCCAAAATTTATAAAGAACTTAGAAAGTGTTATTCCAAAAATACAAAGAACCCAATCAGTAAATGGACTAAAGACCTGGGCAGACACTTGACAGAAAAAGATATACAAGTGAGCAAAAAATATATGAAAAATTGTCCAATGTCTCTAGTAATTAGATAAATGCAAATCAAAAATACCCTACTAGTTTATCTCAGTTCAATTAGAATAAAATGGTGTAGGATTTGCATATAACTTACATAGATACTCCTCCACACTCTAAATCATCTCTGATTACTTACAAAACCTAATACAATGCAAGTGCTACATAGACAGTTGTTATACTCTATTGTTTAGAGAATAATGGAAATAAAATCATCTATACATGTTCGGGAGAGATGTATTTTTTTCTGAACCTTTTTAATCCTCAGCTGGTTCTACATAAGAATGCAGAATCCACAGGTATGGAAGGTCAGCTGGATATTCTTTACCTCCAAAAAGGGACATATGTATAAAAACTAGGACTATCTTATAATAGTAACAAATGATGTCACAGCCTAATTCCTTCATATCCACCACTAGAGATGATAAGTGCTGTTCTCATAGACAAAGTGGTAAGTCCCAACTGCCACCATGATGTACTTCCCTCATGTACATCGATGCCAAGCAACAGCATGTTACTTCCTAATTTTCTCCTCATGTGATATATTTAAGCTGGATTTTTTCTACAGAAATGTATAGAACCAAAGTGAAACAAAAAATAAATCCAGAAGTGCAACATTTACCAAAAATTAGTGGTACTGGTACTGTAGTGACAATTTTCACAGCCTGTTTCCAACAGAGCTGATTAAAGAGTTCTAAGCTGTTAAAATGTATGGAACAGTCATGGGTTGCTATGATTTGGATTGGGAATGTACCCCAAGGCCACATGTTAAAGGCTGTTCCCCAGAGTGGCATTATTGGTTGGTGGTGAGACCTTTAAAAGGTGGGCCTACTGAATGTCTTCCAGTCCTTGAGGGCATGGCCTTGAGGGGCAGAATGGAACCCCGGCTTCCATACTGGAGAGGGGCTTTGATCTGCCATGCATGCCACACTGTTATGCGCTGCTTTGCCACAGGCCCAAAAGCAAGGAATCCAAATGATCATGAACTGAAACCCCTCAAATTGTGGCCCAACAGGCCTTCTCTCCTTACAGAGAGTTGATTATCTCAGGTGTTTGTTACAGTGAGAGAGCCAGCAGACTAACACATGAGCTCATTTTGTCTTTCTCTCACACAAACACGCACACAAGTTGGTCTGACACTTTGGAATTACAATCAAAGACAGAAATTCTGTTGTTTCAAAAACTATGAATCTGCTGCTTGGCACATAAAGTGATCAACACAGAAAGACACACTCACCATGGCTTTATATGTGCTTATAGTGGTAGGGATTGATGCAGACTTCCTTAGGCTTGAAGCCAAAAGGAAACTTGCAGCACTCCAGGGGCTTCAGCTCATGGTGACTCTGAAGACCTGGCCAGTGCCACATGAGGCAGTAAATGATGTGAGGCAGTGCCTTACAGTTGGAGACCTGCAGCCTGCCACCCAGTGGGCGGGGGATGGTGACACAGTGACTGGGCTTCCCGGGGCAGCTCAGGGCCATCTCCAGCTCCTCCATGGCTCTCTTCTTCAGTTTTTTCACCAATGCAGCAACATCCTTTTCTGACCATTTTTCTTCTTCATCACACTGTTTCCACCTGGGAAGTCTCTTCACAGCTGGACTTGTGAAGGAAAACAAACTCATCACACTCATAATGACAGTGCTGGATATACACTCCTGGATGCAATGAAATACAGGGGTCTCCCCATGTAAAGGGGCAGCAAAGGAGACCACAGTTTATTTACATAGGATTCTCTGTAGCTTCTTATTTAGCTGTCCTGATGGGTAGAAATCACTATTCCTGTTGTTCCAAAACGTAATCCAAAGTCAGTACCTAGAAAAGAAAAAAATAGGGGGAGATGTTTAGAATCATGCAACCATAATTAATTTAATTACTATGTGACAGGTGACTATTTTAAGTACTTTTATGTACAGAAGGTTCCTGGCTTACAGTAATTCAATTTCACCACTTTTCTATTACACAATGGTTTCACTGGGATGAAGCCCTGTCCTAAGTCATGGAGCATCTGTCCCAGTTTGCCAAGGACTAAATGGCATTCCCCTGAAATTTACATACTAAAGCCCCAGCCCCTGGTGGAATTCTGGATGTGGGCCTCTAAGGAAGTATTTAGGGGCAAATAAAGTCATAAAGCTGGCACTGTACTCCAACAGGATTGATGGTCTTATAAGAGGAAGAAGGAGATCCCCAACACCTGTGCCCAAAAACTGCAGAAGGGCTTTGTTAGCAAAAAGCAAGAAGGCAGCCATCTGCAAGCCAGGTAGACAGCCCTCACCAGAAGACTGTCCAGCCCCTCCATCCTGGAATTTCCAGCCTCCAGAAATGAGAGAAAATAAATTTATTTTTAAACCACCCAGTTTAAAGTATAGAGACGAACACAGAACTATATGCAATATTTAACCCTTTTAACAATCCTTTGACATAGGTGATGGAACCACTGCCATTTTACAAATGAGTAAACTAAGGCAATTTAAAAGTACAATGTCATTATTTTATGGAAGCATTGGGATAGAAGCAAATAACACCTTAGTGTAAATAAATATGAATTCTCAACTGATACTGTGATGCCTCTATTGAGATTCATTTGTAACTCCTAAAAATATATACCTCAATCAGTAAAAATTGAACTCAGTAAAAATACATCAACGTTAACACCTCTGATTTATTTCTTAAGCTATATAAACTTAGCCTGTTAGGCTGTTTTCAGTAAACAAGTCTCTGTCTACAGGCAATAGGGCAAGTGACGTAGGAAATTAATCCTTGCTTTCACATTGACATGAAATGGCACTGCCATGAAAAAGAATGAAGTACATGTTGACATGCTACACCAAAATCTTCAGTCATATTGTCTCACTGAACTTTCCATCTAAGTTGCTCCAGATGAAGACAGAAGAGTTGGGGTAGGTTAAGAGACTCACTTTGGCTAAGATAGGGTAGCAGCTAGTACCAGACTCACCACTTCCCAAAACATCACCAAATCAGAAAACATAATGTCCAGCTTTTTAAAGGCACCACAGAGAAACTAAGAAAAATTTTAAAAGAGTTAAGAAATTTTTTTAATTGTAAACAAATGGGATACATGTTCTTTCTCTGTTTGTACATGGAGTAAAGGCATACCATTTGTGTAATCATAAATGTACATAGGGTAATGTTGTTTGATTCATTCTGTTATTTTTTCCCTTCCCCCCACCCCTCCCACCCCTCTTTTCCCTCTATACAGTCCTTCCTTCCTCCATTCTTGCCCCCTCCCTAACCCTAACATTAACTCCTCCCACCCCCCATTATGTGTCATCATCCACTTATCAGTGAGATCATTTGTCCTTTGGTTATTTTGAGATTGGCTTATCTCACTTAGCATGATATTCTCCAGGTTCATCCATTTGCCTGCAAATGCCATAATTTTATCATTCTTTATGGTGGAGTAATATTCCATTATATATGTATGTATGTATGTATGTATGTGTGTATATATATATATATATATATATATATATATATATATATATATATCACAGTTTCTTTATCCATTCATCAACTAAAGGGCATCTAGGTTGGTTCCACAATCTGGCTATTGTGAATTGAGCAGCTATGAACATTGATGTGGCTGTATCTCTGTAGTATGCTGATTTTAAGTCCTTTGGGTATAGACTGAGGAGTGGGATAGCTGGGTCAAATGGTGGTTCCATTCCAAGTTTTCTAAGAATTTTTAAAAAAAATGTAAACAGCTAAGATCATAGAGAGAAAGAATAAGCAAAGAAGTGAGCTGAATATCTTCTCTTCTTTTCCTCTCCAGGCATTTGCCAAAGCCTGTTAGAGAGCTAGCAGGGAAGCAGAAAGCAGCTATAAAGAAGCTAAGAAACTAAGCAGGGCCCCCAACAGTCCAGTAATGCTGAGATTAAAAGAAAACTGCGGGTGAGTGTCCACCAAGAAAGAGGAGTCCTTGTGAATACTCTGGCTTCCAATGGAGTCTCCTGCAGGTAAATGCTCAGTGCAAAGCCAAAACAGAACAGGAGCAGTTTGCACAGCATCAGAAGCTGAGAATGATCCTAATTCCTTACTGGGTCAAGGTGATGAATGTCATCCTCTAGCAATTAGACAAAGAAATGCAATATACCCTCCTGAAGGAGAAGACATCTTCTTCAGTCTCTACAAGGTTTTATTCACAATGTACAGCATCAACAAATAGATACCCAGGCATCCAGGAGGCAGGAACAAAAGATCAAAACAAAACAGAAAAGAAACTGACCTGAAAGGTCAACAAATTTCACAGTGAAAATGCAAAATAAAGACTTGAAAATGTCAAAAATTATTGACTGATAAGCCAAGGGAAAAGAAGAGTGAGAATTTTAATAGAAAATTCCAATTCATTAAAAACAAATCATTTAAAAATTGTAGAACTGAAATATAACCAGTGAAGACTTTAAACAGGAAGTCTTAAGGTTAGTTACCAAAAAAAAAAAAAAAAAAAAAAGAGTAATCTGAGATCAGTAAAAAAGTCTTGAGTTTAAGAGGGAAAATAAGAAAATAAAGAGACACAATGGATGCATTGAAAAGGTCTAGCACTCCAAGAGTTTTCCATAATTGATAGTAGACTCTAGTCATTGATGCATGAAACAAAAATAAAAGTCTATATGTTTCAATGTGTCACCTCACAGTAAAATACCTAAAAATCTAAGATAAAACTCTTTATAAAGACATTATATTTCAAATAAGGTTGACATCATTTCAACAGAAACAATGTAAACAAGACAATGAAATGGCATCTTTAGCATGGCAATTGTAAAAAAATAGTAGGTGACTTAAACTGGTTTCCAGCAGACTACATCTAAAAGAAACACAGAAGTTCTTTGGGCAGAAAGGAAAAGAATTCAGAAAGAAGTAGGGAACTACTGAAAATAATGAGGATCTCCAGAAGGGTACATAAAGGTGAAGTCTAAAAGGAATACTGATATCCCACAACAATAATATAAATATTTTGTTATTTAAATATATGTAGAATTAAGTTGCAAAAAAGCAAAACAAACAAGAAAGCAAAAAGTGTTAAGTGAAGTCAGTGCTATAAGTTTTTTGTATTATCTAGACCATGGTAAAGCATTATTTATTATTGCCACTGAAAGTTATAAATTCATGTCATAATACAACAACTAAAAGAATAAACTAAAACACAAGGTAACAGTAGAAAAAAAACCTAGAATTTTTAAAAATACTGTGATCACTGGATATGCTGGTGCAAACCTGTAATTCCAGCAACTCATGAGGCTGAGGGAGAATCACAGATTAGAGGCCAGACTCAGCAACTTAACATGACCCTAAGCAACTTACACCGTACCTCAAAATAAAAAATAAGAACAGCCAGGATGCTACAGTGATGCAGCCATATTCATATTTATAGCAGCTCAATTCACAACAGGTAAGCTATGGAGACAACCAAGGTGCCCTACAATAGATGGATGAATAAAGAAAATGTGATATACATCTGTTGTACACACACACACACACACACACATACACACAATGGAGTATTACTCAATCATTAAGAAGAATGACTTTATGATGTTTGTCAGATAATGGATCTGGAAGCTATTGTGGGCCCCTTCTGGAAGGAGTCCTATGTGGCATTCTGTCAGGAGACAGACATGCCAAACAGGCCACTTGGCGACTAGGGCTCTGTCCTGCCCCCTGGAAGGAGGTCAACATGGCATGCACCTTTCAGGCCTCTCAGGGACTTGGGTTCCATCACCCTTTTCCTGTGTTCTGAACAAAATGTTCTTCTGTGGGCTGTAAGACAGTTCTTCTGTGGTCTGAGAAACCGTCACCTTCTGCGTTCACATGGCTGTGTTTTACCTTCTGTTACCAATATATAATTTGCCAAAAAATAGACTAGTAACTGCTTACACAAGGCTTAGTCTTTAAGAAATGTGGCTCGCTTAACTGCAAACATATAAAACACAGAGTTATATGCAGTAAAGACAGAAGCAGCTTCCTATGTGACAAGTGTTCCACCTCTCCCGAATAAAGTTCTCCTCAGTTCTTGGCATGTCAATCATTGACTGAGTCCCCCATAGTTGTTAGCATCAGCTGTGGGTCCCCTCCTTAGTTGCAGACCCTGTGCAACAGACTGTCATGCTAAGTCAAATAAGCCAGTCCCAAAAAGGAAAAGGCCTGATATTTTTGCTGATTTGCAGAAGCTAATTTCAAACAAGGAGGGGAGAGAACAGAACAGTTTAAATAGAGGAGAATGAAGGAATGGGAGTGAGGATAGTGAAGGAAAGACAGTGGACTCCATCTGATCTAACTTTACTATATACATATATGAATACACCACAGTGGATCTCACCACTGTGTATATTCAAAAGAATGGTGTCCTAATTAGAATAAGATATATTTCATGCTTGTATAATTATGTCAAAATGGATTCTACTGTCATGTGTAACTAAAAAAAACAATTAAAGAATGGAGGGCTGGAGTTGTGTCTCAGTGGTAGAGCACTTGCCTAATGTGGAAGGCACTAGGTTCAATTCTCAGTGCTGCATATAAATAAATGAATAAAATAAAAGTCCATCAACTAAGAAAAAATTCTTTAAAATAAAAATATATAAAAATGAGGGAGCTAGGGATACAGATTGGTGGCAAATTGTCTCCAAGTTCAATACCCAGTACCAAAACAAAATAATAATAATAATAATAATAATAATAATAATAATAATAATAATCCAAGTGTGTAAGAGAAAAAGGGAACAAATAATAGATGACAAATAGAAAATAATATGATTTAGATCCAATTCCCAAAGTATCAATAATTACTTAATTACAAAACAGACTAAACTACACCAACTAAAAGGTGGAGCTGGGTGGGGAACACCATTTCACGGTGCTGTGCTTACAAGAGACACAGATTAAACATAAGGACAGAGGAAGATTAAAAGCCAAAAGATGGGAAAAGCTACACAATGAATATTCTAACCAAAAAGCTGGCACAGCCAGTTATCTATTCAGAGAAAATAAAACTTTAAGGCATCTCACCCAAGATTGAAAGGGGGAGGGTAGGGCATTTCATATGTTAAGGGTTGATCCACCACTTAGTCATCACAACCTCCAGTTTATATGCAAGTGATAATTGCGTCCATAAACATAAAGCAAAACCTGAAAGATTCAAAATGATGAACAAGCCCACAATACAGGAGGGAGATTAAAATATTAACTGATAAAACAGGCAAACAAAAATTGATACATATAGAAGAGAGACATGATTGAAAACTTGATCAACTTCATGTACAGAGATCACTGTTAGGATTTAGATATCAGATGTTCCCCACAAAAGCTGATGTGTGAGACAATGCAAGAATGTTTAGAGGTGAAATGACTGGGTAATGAGAGCTTTGACCCAATTAGTGCATTAATCTGCTGATGGAGATTAATTTGGTGGTTAACTGTTGGCAGGCAGGTTGTGGCTGGAGGAAGGTGGGTCACTGGGGGTGTGCCTCTGAGGTATATTCTGTTCTTGTTGTGCAAGGTTTGTTCCTCTCTGCCTCCTGGCTGTCACGTTCTGAGCTGCTTTCCTTCTCTACACCTTTCCACCATGATGCTCTGTATCACCTTGGGCCCGAAGCAATAGAATTAGCCATCTATGAACTGAGGTCTCTAAAACCCTGAGCCCCAAATAAGCTTTTCCTCTTCTAATATGGTTTTTGTCAGGTCTTTTGGTCACAATGATAAGAAAGTTGACTAAAACAATCATTTTACCCCACAACTGTAGAATACAAAATATTTTCAAATACACATGGAATACTTACCCAAGTTGACCACATATCAAGCAAATCTCAACATGCATCAAAGAAGTAAAATCATTTAATTACTAAGATTCATTAATTTTTTTCTTTTTCTTTTGGTATCAGGAATTGAACCCAGGGACACTTAACCACAGAGGCACATCCCATCCTTTTTTATATTTTATTTGGAGACAGAGTCTAAGATGCTTAGGGGCTCCCTATGTTGCTGAGGCTTGTTTTGAACTCACAATCCTCCTACCTCAGGCTCCCAAATTACTGGGATTACAGGTGTGCACCACTGCATTAGGCTCCTTTAATCTTAATTTAAGAAATCAACAAGAATATTATCATTGAAAACAACCACACTTTTTAACCTATGAGTCAAGGAAGAAATTACAGTGGAGACAAAATTCTTTTAACTGAATGAGTATAAAAATGACACATCAAAAATTGTAGGATGTGAATTGACCTGTTATTAGAGGGAAATTACAGCTTAAATGCATACATTAGGGGAAAAATATTTTCAGTATTCTATGTATCTTCCACAAGGGGGGAAAAGGGAATACTAAATCAACCCTAAAGAAAGTATAAGTAAATTAGAACAGACTATTCTTCTAAAGTACACTACAAAAAAACCCTGTTAAAATCAAAGTTTGTCCTTTGAAAACACTAATAAAATTGGATAAATCTTTAGCAAGACTAATCAATAAAAGAGAAGACACAGATTGCCAAAAACAGGAATAAAATGGCAGAAAACATTACTGAGTCCCAAATTTAACAAGATGATTATGAACAACTGTAAATTACATAATTGTGTAGGCTTGCAACCCTGTGTCTGTTACAGAGTGACAATCTACACATCCCTTCCTCACTGGAAAAGGTGACTAAGGGACTCTTACAATTCCCCTTTCATTGAAGTTTGGAAGTATACATCAATAAATGTCTGATGAACTATTTTAGCTCTCTAAAGAACTAAGAAAGCAAAATGTGAAGGCTCAACTTTATTCAATAGGTTACAGGAGGCAAGTTTTCTATCTTAAAGAAAAGAGTTTTACCAAATTTATGAATTATTCTGAGACTGGTATTGTTGCTTTTAACAGGAAAAGGGAAAAATTCAGGCTACTATCAAAAGTCACACTTGGTCAGAGTGTACCTACTGGTATGGTAATTTACTTTTTACTATAGATTGGTTTTGCACAAGAACCAGAAAGACAAATTCTCTTTGGACACCAGTAACAATTCATAAAGGAACTATATTTCTTCCTGTACTGTACCTCATCTTTTACTCCCCAAACAATTTTTTTTATTATTGTAAACAAATGGGATACATGTTGTTTCTCTGTTTGTACATGGAATAAAGGCATACCATTTGTGTAATCATAAATTTACATAGGGTAATGTTGTTTGATTCACTCTGTTATTTTTTCCCTTCCCCCCTACCCCTCCCACCCCTCTTTTCCCTCTATACAGTCCTTCCTTCCTCCATTCTTGCCCCCCTCCCTAAACCTAACTCTAACCCTAACACTAACCCCTACCACCCCCCATTATGTGTCATCATCCACTTATTAGCGATATCATTCTTCCTTTGGATTTTGAGATTGACTTATCTCACTTAGCATGATATTCTCCAGTTTCATCCATTTGCCTGCAAATGCCATAATTTTATCATTCTTTATGGCTGATATATATATATATATATATATATATATATATATATATATATATATTCCATTGTATATATATATACCACATTTTCTTTATCCATTCATCAATTGAAGGACATCTAGGTTGGTTCCACAATCTGGCTATTGTGAACTGAGCAGCTATGAACATTGATGTGGCTGTATCTCTGTAATATGCTGATTTTAAGTCCTTTGGGTATAGGCCAAGAAGTGGGATAGCTGGGTCAAATGGTGGTTCCATTCCAAGTTTTCTAAGGAGTCTCCACACTGCTTTCCAGAGTGGCTGTACTAATTTGCAGCCCCACCAGCAGTGTATGAGTGTACCTTTCTCCCTGCATCCTCGCCAACACCTGTTGTTGCTTGTATTCTTGATAATCACCATTCTAATTGGGGTGAGATGGAATCTTAGGGTGGTTTTGATTTGCATTTCTCTTATTACTAGAGATGTTGAACATTTTTCCATATGTTTGTTGATTGCTTGTACTTCTTCTTCTGTGAAGTGTCTATTCATTTCCTTAACCCATTTGTCGATTGGATTATTTGAATTCTTGGTGTAGAGTTTTTTGAGTTCTTTATAGATTGTGGAGATTAGTGCTCTATCTGAAGAATGATTGGCAAAGATTTTCTCCCACTCTGTAGGCTCTTTCTTCGCATTGCTGATAGTTTTCTTTGCTGAGAGAAAGCTTTTTAGTTTGAATCTATCCCAGTTATTGATTCTTGCTTTTAATTCTTGTGCTATGGGAGTCCTGTTGAGGAAGTCTGGTCCTAAGCTGACATGTTGAAGCTCTGGACCTACTTTTTCTTCTATAAGATGCAAGGTCTCTGGTCTGACTCTGAGATCCTTAATCCATTTTGAGTTTAGTTTCGTGCACGGTGAGAGATATGGGTTTAGTTTCATTCTGTTGCATATGGATTTCCAATTCTCCCAGCACCATTTGTTGAAGAGGCTATCTTTTCTCCATTGCATATTTTTGGCCCCTTTATCTAGCATGAGAAAATTGTATTTATTTGGGTTTGTGTCCATGTCCTCTATTCTGTACCATTGATCTACATGTCTATTTTGGTACTAATACCATGCCATTTTTGTTACTATTGCTTTGTAGTAGAGTTGAAGATCTGGTATTGCGATACCCCCTGCCTCACTCTTTCTGCGAAGGATTTCTTTAGCTATTCTGGGTTTTTTATTCTTCCAGATGAACTTCTTAATTTCTTGCTCTATTTCTGTAGGTACATCCTTGGGATTTTAATTGGAATTGCATTGAATCTGAGAGCACTTTTGGTACTATGGCCATTTTGACAATATTAATTCTTCCTATCCAAGAACATGGGAGATCTTTCCATTTTCTAAGGTTTTCTTTAATTTCTTTCTTTAGTGTTCTGTAGTTCTCATTGTAGAGGTCTTTCACCTCTTTTGTGAGATTGATTCCCATGTATTTTATTTTTTTCAAAGCTATTGTGAATGGGGTAGTTTTCCTAATTTCTCTTTCTGAAGATTCATCACTTATGTATAAAAATGCCTTAGATTTATGTGCATTGATCTTAGATCCTGCTACTTTACTGAATTCACTTATGAGATCTAAAAGTTTTCTGGTGGAATTTCCTGGTTCCTCTAAGTATACAATCATATCATCAGCAAATAGGGATAGTTTGAGTTCTTCTTTTCCTATTTGTATCCCTTTAATTTCTTTGGTCTTTCTAATTGCTCTGGCTAGATTTTCAAGGATGATATTGAATAGAAGTGATGAAAGAGGGCATCCCTGCCTTGTTCCAGTTTTTAGAGGGAATGCTTTCAGTTTTTCACCATTTAGAATGATATTAGCTATGGGCTTAGCGTAGATGTCCCTTACAATCCCAAACAACTTTTTAACCAATGATTTTCAAGTAGAGGAGGTGAATTATTAAAATCACTTAGGGCAATGTCCATTTCTGTTGGGAGTTTCTTATTATATGTGGGGAATCTATTGGGGGTGATGTAATAAGAACCAAGATTTCAGTCCCTTGTTTTAAGTATTCTAATTGAGAATCGTAAACCTGTGTTAAGTGCTTGCCAGACACAGAAACAAAGATATCCAATATCCTAAAGTAGCTAACTAATGATTCAGTGGAAGAGCCAGTGTGTGAACAGTTGACTCCCACAAAGGAAACTGCTAACTTACCTGCTAACTCCAAAGCACTGTACTGAAATGTTTTATCAGTATCTAGAACATTGGTCAGAAGACCTTGTTGGTACCAAGGTCAACTGCAGGCACAAAAACAACAAAAAAAGGTCCATATACTATGCATTTGTACACTGCTCACTATGATACAGTGTGATAAACACTGTAAAAAAGTACAAACAATGATGAGGTCTGAGTGTTTTTGCCCCCATCCCCATGATGTCTATGCTGAAATTCTAACTCCTGAGGTGATAGTCTTGGAGGTGGGGCCTCTGGGAGGGATTAGGTTATGAAAGAAGAGTCCTCTTAGATGGGATGACTGACCTTACAAAAGACCCAAGAGATGTCTCTGCTCTTCCACTTGGTGAGGTTGCAATGGGAAGAGGCCATCTGCCTCAACGGAAGGAAGGGTGCCTCACCAGACACTCACTGTGTCAGAGTCTTGATCTTGGACTTCCACTTCAAGAACTGAAAGAAGTAATGTTCTGTTGTTTGTGAGCCACCCAGTCTATGGCATTTTGTTACAGCAGCCCACCTAGACTAAGGAAAATCTAATACAGTGCAGAAAAGAAAAAAACAATTAATTCTAGGAAGTTTTTCCAAAGAGGAAATATAAGGTAGGCCTTAAGGGATGAGCACAATTTTGCAAAAAGTACATAACTCACAGTGTGAGCACGCATTCCACTATGGACAGTTTCATACCTCACGTCTATTGACTACTTTGGCCTCAACAATAAACTCTGAAATAAAGGCTGCTGTTGTCCCTATTTTATAGGTAAATAAAGTGAAATGTTAAAAAGTTAAACATCTGGTTCAAAGTTACCTACAGAGTTGTAAGTGGCAGAGCCAATATCTGAATTATTTTGCCTGACTCTAGAACCTGGGGTTTTAAACAACCTTTCTAACCCACTACCTTCCAGCAAACAGGTGATAACAATGACAGGCTTAATCTCGGTGAAGATGATACAAATAATATGAAGGAAAGGGACATGATCAGAAAGAGTCTGTGATGCAACTCTCCTGTGGACAAATTGAGGTCTTAAATCAGTGTACCAGTGTGATTCAATCTATGTTTCAGGAAGACATGCAAGGTAATTCTTCAATAGGTGGAGACTTCTCCATACAAGGAGGAAAATAAAAAAAAATTAAAATCTTCACCTCACAAAACTGGAGGTGCCAGCTGGACAGTAAATAGCTGAATGCCATCTGCAAAATTTAAGGTGAAAAGATCATAAACTTGCATAAAAACCTGTATATAAATGTGCATAGATAAAACAAAATATAAACTGATGACTTACTTTTACCTACTTGATTTAAGCATGTTCTATAAACAAATCAAACATGTAACCTACCTTGCATAAGGGACTCAAATGAGTCCATGATACTATGGCCTTGGCAGGATAGCCAATATTTTCTGTCCCTTTTTATACATTCTGCCTTAGTTTATGTCAATAGTGAAGTGGCCATATCAGTCCAAAGTGTCAAATAAATACATGAGTCAGCAGAGATTTTCTTACCTCTTGTTCAAATACAAACACTTCACATGGATGGAAAAGAAAGCACCCGTCCAGAAAAGAAGCACCAGCTCCCCACCCCCACAGCCCTGAAAAATATAAGAAACTTTGTTCCAGAATAAATTTACTCTAAAAAACTATTATACAGTGAAAAGGGAAGAATGTTTCACACAATGATTTTCATGAGAGAATTATTTACAACAGAAGAAAAGAGAAATTCTAACAATCAGAAAATAGCTGTCAACTATGTGAATCCACTCAATGGGATACTATGGAGCCCTTAAAATTATGTTCACAAGAACTACATAATAATTTTGAAAAGGGTTTGGTGTGTAGCTCAGTGGTAAAGTGCTTGCCTGGCATGTATGAGACCCTGGCCTCCATCCCTAGCACCATACACAAACAAACAACAAAAAGTCCTTTGTAGCCAAGCTTGGGAGTGCACACTTGTAATCTCCACAACACAGGAGGCTGAGGTAGAAGAATCACAAATTTGAAGTCAGTCTCACAATCAAGTGAGACCTTCTCCTCCATCTCAAAATAAACAAAAATAAAAGGACTAGGTGTATAGCTCAGTGGTAAAGAACCTATGGAGTTCAATCCCCAATACCAAAAAATTAAAATAAATAACTTGGAAAAAACCACAAACAAAATATAAATGGAATATATGACATGAACAATTATGTAAATATACTAAAATAACAGTTGCTGAGTCTGGAAGATCAATTCTCTCTATTTTTCTAAACTTTTCCAAGTATTTAGTGAAAAATTATAATTCCCATTTTAAGTCCTTCTATGCCAACATTCACTAATTATAAAACACACACAAAGCAATTCATGAGCTAAAGCCACATATACAATCTACTCAGTGTGATGGGCTGACAGATCTGGCTCCATGAGAATGTTATAGGCCAGACTGTAATGGAAATGACTAAACAAACTCCATTTTGCTCTGAGACTCCACGTTATGTAGGAAATAAGTTTCTCCCATGAGAACACCCTGCCTCTGTGCCCATCATCAGTTACTTAGTGTGACATATTTAATAATATACAATGGTAACTCCTATGTAGTGAAGAATTGCTCTTTTGATTCCTAAAGTTCCTAAACAATGTACCATGTGAACAGTGATTGTGTGGATGTTAGTAACCATTCTTAATTTGTACCTAGGTAAGGGTCATTTTGACCCACTTCCCCCTCTGTCGATCATCTCATGATGTTAATGTGTAATTTTGAATCATAGCAATGGACACTTATGATTAATATGATTTTTGGTATAAGAACCCCTACAACCCTGTGGTCAGGGCTGTTCTCCCAATAGCCATTTTTTTGGGCATTGTGTGAGACAGTCAGCTGGCCAGCTTAAAAAAGTCTCAAATTTGGACTTCTCAGTGGTGATCAATCTGATCTTAAGTTGCACCCTATAACATTTGGAGGCCCCAGTGAGATCCTCACTGCCTGGTGGGTAACCATCGCTCACCACTGACCTGGAACTCCTGCAGAGGGGATAGGCCACAACATTGCTTCTAGGGGAAGGCCTCTGAGAGATGTTCCTCAACCCCAGGCTGCATGGTCTGTGTAGCCCCGCCCCAGGACTGAACAAAATTCTCTGAGAGTTACCTGTTTCTGCACCCCTGGGGGACTGGTAAGTCTGTTTCTGGTGGATTTGCATCTGGGGACTCTGTGGAAGGCTGGACATAGCATTACTTCCTGAGTCCGGGACTGACAAGACATTGCTCAGTTCCTCTTGTCTGGAATCTGGGGTGGTCACTTGTCTGTGTCTTTGGTGTTTCATCTGTTCTGTGCTTGTTTGTCCTTTTCTGTTTTTTTGTTGCCTTTAAGTGTAAGCATGGGTCAGTCTCCCTCATGTCAGTCATGTACTCCCCTCCAGAGCGTGTTAACTAATTTCCAGGAATTCCAGAAGAGAACCAATGACTATGGAACCCGCTGTGATGTCTTTTCTCTCTCTAAATTCTGTGAGAGAGAATGACCAACTTTTGAGGTCAGATGGCCCCCTCAAGACCACCAAGTTGTCTTCGGGCAGCCTGAACATCCTGATCAAATGTTTTATTCAAATTTGGGTAAAATATAATGGTTAAAAAAGTTTTTAACCCATGTTCGCTGTAATGAACTTTACATTTTAATGTAAACTTCATTAAAGTTTACATTCATGTAAAGTTCCAATAGGAACTTCCAACTTTTGCAGTTGATCCACCAAAATGCCAGGCTAAAATTTTGATTGCTGCTACCCAAGAGACCAGAAAAACAGGTTTAGAACAAGACCCCAACCTGAGGGGGCTCTCCCAAGGGGGCCAATGGAAGCAGCTCCCTTGTTGCCTCTTTGGGAATCTCCTTAGGAAGGGATAGTGCATAACCTTGTCTATATTCTCTTAATTCTTTTTCATCTCAGGATGGAGGCCAAAAAAAAAAAAAAAAACTTTTAAAATTCTATTGTTTTTGAATTCATAATTTTGATCTAGTGCACCTAAGTTAATTTTTAATCAGACCTATTTTATTCAAATATAAAGTTTTGTTAATGCTCTGTTTCATTCAGAGGCCAGTTTACAAAGGTTAACTCTCAATCTAATGGGTTTTAAAAAATAAGCTATAAGGTCTTTGTCCTTCTCTTTATTTTATGTATAAGTATACCAGTGTATTGTCATGTCTACATATATTTGGTACCAAAATTGACAGGTGAGCTCAAATTAAAATTTTAAAAAATATTAAAATTTAAAAAATCAAAAATCAAAAATATTTTTGATTCACATGATTTTAAAGGTTTTTAAATTGGGTAAACAAAAGTATGGCTTTCAAGATACTAACATAGTTTTGTTTCCAGTTGGTCAAAAAATGAATAAATTGTTAATTTTATAAAATGTCTAGTATCCATTGTTTCTAGGTTCTTCTTCAACAGGAAAGAAATGACTGATATGGCTCAATACAATTTTCTGGTATCTTGGTTTTTAAGAAGATAACTAAATTAGATTTAACATATAGTGGATTCATCATGGATGTGTTTGTTAGAGATATCTGATTGTTTTAAAAAGTTAAAATGCTAACTGTACTCTTAACTTGCTAAATTCCACAAGGTGACATACTTAAAACATGTTTGGTGTTTTTCATAAATTGGTAAACAAAAAAAGGGTTTACGTTTACTTTATGTTATCACCAAAAACATGATTACTAAAAGTCTGAACAGGTATTATTCTATATAATGGGTCCAAAAGTTTCAACTATATTTAAATAGAGTTCTATAAGTAACAAAGTATTTCATCTGATTAAAATGGAGTAATTTATCTAAATGTATAAGGGTTGTTTCAGGATGTAAATTTTAAAAAAGGGGGTCAACAGATTAAAACATTAGGTTTTAGATATAAAAATATATTTAATAAAAATGTTTCTAGATAAAATGTCTACATAATAAAATAAGGCTGTAATACATCTAAGTAAACAACAAGAGTGTCTAAGTGATTAAAAATGTTAATTAAGAGTAAATTTTAAAAGGTTTATGTGTATATGTAAGTAACACAACAGTTAAAACTCTTCAAGGTTTTTCCTAAGGTCAAATATTAATGTACTGATATAAACCAAATTTCAGTCTATATGCTAAAATGGCCAATAATTCTAAAAACATTAATTTACTCTTAAAATTATATCTGTTATGTTTTATTCTCTAGAGCAACTAGTCTTAAAAATTGGGGTTTTTTACAACTCTGGTTAAACAGCAACTGTTAGAGTGTTGTACTACATTACAAAGTCTAAATTTTCTTTAAAAGTTAAACATGGTTAATATAAAAAGATCAATGTAATTATGATTCTATTATTCTTATTCATATATTAATTGTGTTCATGTCTTCCAGGTATACAAGTCTTTAAAAGGTTTAAAATAACATTTTATCAAGCTGGTGTTCTCCATCTAAAGTTGTAATGGTAATTTTAAACTTATCAGAATAAGTAATTTTATTGGGGATTTATTTATATCATTTAGTGTTCTGTAACTGGACCTGAACCTTATGTTACCTTCTGCACTGCAATAAAAATGTAAATGTATTTCTAAAAGATAATAAGAGTCTGATCTGTTTTAAAGTTAATATCATGAAACAGGAAAACATTTGCCACTTTATTACACAAAAGAAAAGCTAAAAGCTCTCTCAGGTTTCTTTGAGTTCCATTTGGTATTTTCCTTGTAAACTCTGTAAATTTTGACTGATTAATGTTTTACAGAGGTACTGCTTCAAGAACAAGCTAAATTAATTTGTGATAATAAGCCATCACCTATAGGATAGATAATATAGACCCCAGTTTAATAAAAGTTAGTAAATAACTATAAAGTCATAGACATTAAAGTTAAAACCCAGTACTCTTACTGTATGACTGGTGAAACTGACTTGCTTAGGTTTAAGATCAAAACCTAAAGATTAATATTAAAATAAAGGGGTCAAGAAAATCAATATTTGGCTCTTGCCCTCAGAGTCAGCCTAAACCCAGGGAACAAGAGAACTTCTCTAAGGAGCTTTACAATTCTAGGCCAAACAACCTTCTGATCAGGTAGACTAATGTGACCACTAGAGGATGAGAAGCCAATCAGTGTACCTGCTGCAAAGGAGGGTCCTTGGGAAAGGGAGACATCCCTAATGCTTCCAAAGGAAGCCACCTCATCAAGGAGACCCTATCTAATGAATGACACTAAAGGAGCTAAGAAGCTGCTCTCAGGATCCCCAAGAGTGACCCCTGTGGGAACTCAGCTGACTCTTAACAGCAGATAGGAACAAGGTCAATTTGACAAGCTTGGTCTTAAACACCTAGCAAAACAGTTAAAACCAAAACAGAGTCATTCCTGGACATTTTAAAAACAAAACAATAGTTGTTTTTATGTAACTTAAGATGTACACTTGTGTTAGCCCCCAAAATAAATAAAATTGGAGGTAACAAAAAGATTCTTAGACAAAAATGCCTGATAACTATCAAGAGAAACTGCCAGACTTATAAGTTTTTAGTCAGTTTAATGCCTGCAGATCATCTTAATCTCTGATATAGGTAGACTTAATCATGTTTGCTACTATGATTCTCTAACCCTAAGTAACAAAAATAAAGGGGTCTCTACTAAACAAAGAGATCATGCCAATAGAAGGATATTTTACAAAAATCAGATGACAGTAAGTAACTTAACTAAATGTTGTTTACATTCCTGATAACTCCAACAGTGTTAAGATTTATAATGAAGGCCTTATCCTCGCCAGTCTTGTTAGACTTTGTTAGGCCTTTTTATGTAAACAATGTCTCAGCTCTTCCACCTCCTGGTAAGAGATTATTAATTTCTATCAGCTTCATGATATTCATTGACATGTTCCAGATGCTATTTATTTTGTACTCATGGTTTTTTTGTTTCTTTCATAGAACAAGACTTTTACCCCCAGAAAGATCCAGTTTCTAAAAAGGAACTTTTTACTGCTTGCCCCACCCCACATAGTCCCCTCTCAGCTCGATCGGTCATCACACTTTTTCCTTACAGCAGTAAAAAGTTTCTAAAATTAGAGGAATAATAAATAAAAATTTTAAAAGAGAGTCAATATAGATACATAAATTGGGTTATATCACAAAAATAAGGGCCAGTTTGAGTCCAGAAAGTTGGAAGCAAATGAACTCTGAGAGACTAAAATGTTAATGCTTTCAGAGCCCTTCTTCCACCCTTATCAAGAACCTGCTCCTCTTCTAACCTGTTGTTAAGTCTCTCTAACAGGTTCAACTTATGAGAGAACCAGCCCCAAGAGACCACTGATTTCCAAAACCCATTTCAGTCAGTAGATTATGTCTACATCAAATTGTTCCAGAAAGGACTAACACCTGACTAAAATGGAAGGAAACTTACTCACAACATGGACTCATCACATCTGAAAAATGGACAGCCCTCAGAGATCCCAACCACTGTCTAAAAATAAGACTGAAAAAATATTAATCATGTTTTTTCTCTTACACTACTAATGAATCAATGATTTGATTATATACAAAAAACCAGTGGGGAATGTGATGGGCTGACAGATCTGACTCCATGAGAATGTTATAGGCCATACTCTAAGGGAAATGACTAAACAGACTCCATATTGTTCTGAGACTCCACGTTATGTAGGAAATAAGTTTCTCCCATGGGAACACCCTGCCTCTGTGCCCATCATCAGTTACTTAGTGTGACATGTTTAATAATATACAATGGCAACTCCTATGTAGTGAAGAATTGCTCTCTTTTGATTCCTATAGTTCCTAAACAATGTACCATGTGAACAGTGATTGTGTGGATGTTAGTAACCATTCTTAATTTGTACCTAGGTAAGGGTCATTTTGACCCACTTCCCCCTCTGTCGATCATCTCATGATGTTAATGTGTAATTTTGAATCATAGCAGCAGACACTTATGAATAACGTGATTTTGGTATAAGAACCCCTACAACCCTGTGGTCAGGGCTGCTCTCACAATAGCCATTTTTTGGGGCATTCTGTGAGACAGTCAGCTGGCCAACTTAAAAAAGACTCTCAAATTTGGACTTCTCTGTGGTGATCGGTCTGTTCTTAAGTTGCACCCCATAACACTCAGAAATCAGGTTGACTTCCCCTGTGCTCCAATTCTGGAAGTAATAATGATGTAGTTTAAGGCTGGGTTCTAATTCAGAAGCCTTTCCCATGGAGTCTCACCCAAGAGTAGGATTTCTATTAGATCTGCTAGAAGATGTCCTTATAATACCTAGAAGATGTCCTTATATTGCTCCTTCTTAGATATGATATTCCTTATTGTTAAAAAGAAAAAAAAATCAAGGAATTTTTAAATACTTCTAAGAGCTGTGAAACCAGCTTCATATTTAAAGAGCACATAATTAGCCATGGCATTCTCTCCACCATGACTTCATCAAATAAAGAAGCATATAATTATCCAACTCTGTGTGTCCACACAGTCACTCCACACCTTACAGATCCCAGCTTCCCACAGGAAGTTCTAAAGGACAATTATTCTATCTTGTGTCTGAAGGTACAGTTAGTCCTCAATGCCCATGGGATCTGTACTTGTGGATTCAACCAGCAGTAGATAGAAAAGAAAGAAAATTCTGTACATGTGTTCAACATATATATGCTTCCTAAACAATACAATTATTTGCACAGCACTTACATTGAATGAGGTATTACAGAGATGATTTAAAGCATAGGGAATGAGGAACATGGGATACATGAAAATTCTAGGCCATTTTATGTAGGACTCAGGCATGCATATTTTGGTATCCTTGGGGATCCTGAATCCAACCACTCACAGATGCCAGGGGATGACTGAAGCTTTAAGATAAAGATGAGGGGAGAGGAAGGCAAAAAATGGCCAACACTCTATCAGCTTCAGCGAGAGGCTTTTTTCCGATTCTTGCACTGGTATGGAAACCAGGCAACTACACAGTATGAATGCGTCCATTAAACACTGAGGACACGATTATTCAATAAGATAAAACATGGATCCAAAATATGACTAGGGAACAAAAACCAGACTCCTACCTTTCTAAAAAAGGCAACTGACCATAGATAAGTGGCCTACAGTCACTGAAGCAAGGGGCTCACCTTTCCCCTCTCTTGTTCTTTGGTTCACTACTCTGACTTAAGTAATGGTATATATCATGACATAAAGATAAAAAAAATTAAGAAACAAAAACACATGTTATCGATTAATTTGCTTTGAAACTGTTTAACACCTGGATAAGTTATTCAAGAAAAAAAGATAACTTCATACTAACTCAATAAACCAATTGAACACATATGCCCAGGCTTATGCCAGGGAGCTACCTTCTTAAACAGATATAATTATCTTACAACTACCTATAAAAAGCAAGACCTCAGCTCCTATAGCAGATGAACAAGGTGGCTTCACAGTGCTAATGAGCCAACTATTGAATTTAGTAGTTCAGTGTTTTTACAACATAAAACCATTCTATCGTATGCTTGCTAGATGCCATAGAGATGTAAAATACCTCAGAGGTAGGAGGTAAGTCACATAAAGTGATCAGTGGTGATATTAATTAGCACTGTGTAAAGGTATATATAATCTAGCCTAGCATCCAATTTTAGACAGGGTTCTAGAATTGATGAAGTTAATTCCTGCCTCCTAAGATACTTAAAACATCAAAAAGGTTCAAAAGGGAACATAACAAGGGACCTGTAATGTAACGTCCATTACTGCTTGATTTCACTTAGGTATTGAAGTCAGCTGTGTAATTCAAACAAAAGCAGAATCATCAAAAGAGATTATGATTCCCAAGGTTTCTTCCAGAGACATCCTAAAATTCCTGACACTCACAGAAACTACACACTAACAGAAGAATATGCTAGAATGGGGATACTCACAGGACTGCATCCTGTACTCAACAGTGGAACACGTGACCCAATTCTGGGTGCATGGGATAATGGATGGTAGTGTATTCTTTCATTAAGCAGTTCAGCTACATGATCAAAAACTTCATTTAACAAAAGAGAAAAAAGAAAGTTTCCCCCATTTAGGTCCCCTTTCTGTTAAAATTCAAATGTCCATTGAAATTCTTAACGCATAAATTTCTAAGAAAAAACATTCTGTTTTATTCAAATATTTCCAAGAGTAATTTGATCATGATTCTTTTCTAGTAGACAAATCAGCACTTGGAAAAATAAAATTTTTAGAAATCAACATTTATATAATCACTGGGGGGAGGAGACATTAAGATCAGCCAGACATCACCCTATATGACAATCAGTTACACCCGGTTTCCAACCTGACAAAAATTGGAGTGAACTAAAAATTGTTCACTTGACCACCTCCAAAGCAGCCCTCTTCCTGAGTAGTAAGAGCTCCCTCAAGCTAAGAGCTAAAAGAAGTAAGTTCTCCCCTGCTTTTAGAGAACTAACCCTTCAGATATAGATAAGCACTGTCCACAGAAACAGGTGGACCTGTACCATAAATCTAGGCCTTTGGTGCCTTCAATGTCAAGTTCAGTCCACTCCTATCCCATAACTTCCCTACATGGGCAGACTTACCAATCAGAACTGAAACAGCAATGCACTGCTCTGCAAAGGCCTGAGAATCCAAGTTCTCCTCTTGTATGGCTTCGACATCCAGGACAGCAACTATAACTGAAAATATTATCTAAATATTTACTACCAACATAAAGATGTATAGAATGAAGAGTAGAATGATACAGTTCCCACCACCACCATGCTCACCAAAATAATGTGTGCATGAGATGCATGGGGAAGCATCTAATAGGGTGCCCTGTGGTAAGATCACAGCAGTATGACTGGGCTGCTCATCTATGGAGGAACACATGTTCAGGCATGATTGCCAACAGCCTGGGCCATTTATTTTGTTACCATTGCATCCCATGCATCTCCAGTTTCATGTTGCTCAACTTGCAATGGAAATCTAAATGAGTTCAATTACCTATCAACCAGTCACACTATGGGATATGAAAAATGGAACCGATATTCCCAAGAAGCCTCAGCAAAAATCAATTGCTGCTTGGAATGCATGATTTAACCAAGAAATCTTTTATCTACTTCTATTTGTCTTAGAATGATAATAAAGCTATTATGTAGACAGAATATGATGATAGTAAATTTGACAGAACTGCCTGTTAGAGATTCAAAACTTGTGTTAAATATGTAAGTGGATGAAAGCTAACCCTCAGAGTTTTCTCACATTATGAAAGCTTTAACATGTGATTCACTCTATCATCCTCTTGGAATTTACAGTATCAGCAAGAAACACCTTTTTAGAGAGTATCTGAAAAATTCTGGCTTGAGAAGACACTTCTGTCACTCTTGCCACTAATTTTGAAAGGAAAGAGTGTTTTGCCAATCAATTTATGGGAAACATCACCAGGGCAAGTGCTGGTCCCCATCAATCTTGAACACAGCTCAAGTCTTCAAAAAGAATGAAAATTCCCACATCTTCCCCAACATCACCACCATGCAGGCACTTGACCTGTGCCACCTCTCTCCATCCTGATGAGGTTCCTGTGAGAACTACTTTAGAGATGACAAAAGTCACAGTCAGATATGCTAAGGATTGAGCCTAGGCCCTCTCACCACCGCTCCTTCCTAACAACCACCTCCTTTTCTGATGATAAAGCTGAAGGACCCACAAGCAAAGATTTACTTCTAGTTTTGTTTTCATCCCTCTATTCCTTTGTGTCCCAAATCATTTTTGTCTTTTTGTTTTTGTTTTGTCATTTTCCTCCATGATACCTTCCCACTTTCCTAGAACATGCAAAAATCAAGAATGTTACCAGGGAAGAAATGACAAAATTAAGTTCATTTTCATCTAAAGAGCTTAGAATAAACAAGTTATAATTCAACTAGAGGAAATTGGACCTCGGCTTCACATCAACAGCTCATGCCTGTGTTGAACTCTTAATATCCTTTCCTTATGATGAATCTGTGGAATGTTGAAATTAAACTCTTTTTAAGGAATTAAATTTCTTTACATTATCACGGATTATGTATAAGGTCCTCTATGGAAAACAAACAAAATAATACAAAAAAATTAGTGACTCATTTTTTCCTTCAGGTAATACTTATCAAATATCCCATTTCAATAAATTAAAACACTGCAGTATCAACTGTGATGCCTTGTGTAGTGCTGTAAGTTGCAGTGTTCCTGGAACTCGGGAGGACTGGGGTTGAGGGGTAAGGAGCGCAGGGAGAGATAATGAACATGTAACCTACAGCAACCACACAGTCACCTATGGACCTGCCTCCCGACCCCTTCTCCATCCTCCACCCCAGCTCTGTTGGTTTCAGAATCATGAGGAGACCAGTTAGCCTCACAGGCCCCTTCCTACCAGATGCCAACAGTGAGGCCCCTCCTCCTACCCACTCTCCCCCAGTATGACAGTCAGAACCTTTCCTTGGATCTGCTGGACAAGCACAACTCTATTCCACACTCTCCATCTCCTCTCTCTGTAACCTCAGCAGTTTTGTGTAACTGCACTTCTATACTCAGAATCAAAGAAGTGCTGGCTCCTTCCAGGGAAAAGGGGAACATGTCAAAGACACAGAGCTTTTCTCTCTTCTCAAAGGAAAGAGGGAGCAAAAGTCAGCCTGGCTCTTAAACAGCATGCCTGAGCACCTAGGACAGACTCCTCTGTATCTCAAGTGCTCCTGTGAGAAGAAGACCTGAATGGCTCATACCCATAGCACTCACAGGCACCACAGCATATTTCTGGGCATGTTTTCAAAAACATCAAAATGGAAACATGCAAGCCGTGAGCAACTACTGTAGTTTAGTCCCAGGGGGACTTTTTAAAAGCTTCCCAATATAACCCTGGCAGAGGGTCCCCTTGGGGTGGGGGACTGTTCATGAGGCTCTGACATGCAGATGTGGGCAGCACTGTGCTTCACATGGTACCAACACCGGGATCAGAAGACTCTGCCCATACCCTCAGGGGACTCGGTCCAGATTTAGTGCAATAGCTAGAATCGAGGTATTCCAACAGAAGTCAGACTAGACAAGCAGGTTTGTAGTGTTCCTCAGAGTTACAAAATCCTACATTTACCCTCTATATCTCCACTTTATCAAGCTGTACACATAATATGCTATGAATACAAGTATAAACATACAGACACTCAAAAACTTGCTGAGAATGAACTAAGTAAGAAAAGTAGGCAGGAAGAGAAAGTTCTACCAATTGCATCAAACTTCTTTCTCAATCCCTTGATTGGGAGCCCTATCCCACCTAGAAGTGAAATACCTTCAATCTAAAACCAAGTAACATCACAAAAAAGGCTTGTCATTTAACTTTTTGATATTGCTGTCATCTCTTCTTACCAGTTAAATTGCTTCTTTAAAGTAGATTAGGATTGTGCTGTCTTCTCCTCTACAACCATGGCCCCATGATGGATGCATGGTACTATCATGTGAAGTATTTGCTGAATTGTTTATTGCTAGCTTCAAAAGCAAAACTCCACACTCAAGATGTGCTCTTTTTAAATATTTCCTAGAACACAGCAATATCTGGGCCACACCATTTGACTAATTTCCACTATTTAAATGCAAATAAATGCTATACCATTTTTGTGCCAATCATTTAAATGATAATTGATTCTGTTCAGTTAACAGAAAAATAAAATAAAATCAATCAAATGTTACTTCATGCTTCAACTAACTAATGTCCTGAGTACATAAACTTGAATACAGGGGAAATAAAGAGGTTGTTAATAATTATGCCAGACTGCAAAGCCAGTAATGGGCAAAAAGCAAAACAGTAAGTTATAACCGAGGACATGGTGAGCTATATACCATCAAATGTCCTGAGTTTTAAAAGGATTAAATGTACAATTCCTACAGCAATATTCACTGCACTGTTACTCCCTTTCACACATAGCTACTGTCTATAATAAAACTAAGAGCCTAGCATGTACCCTCCCTCTCCATCTTAGCATAGAGAGTTTGAATGACAGGTTGGACCAGTGCACACCAGTTCAGGGCCTGCACTCCCAGTCACTTATCATTCAGAACACACTTATGGTTGGGTGGCCAGCCAATGATGAACCTGTAGGTGAAATTTTTGAAGCTCCCCATCCACCACCCCCCACAACATTGAAATATTTGCAGGTAATTAAAAGAAAGGTGATGTGGTGAGGCTGAAGATAAATAAAAATTCTGATTCTGTCTAGTAGTGAGCTAAGAGCCCACTTAATGCTGAAGACAATATGACTCAGTAAATAAGGACCCTACTAGTCACCAGCAGACATCTTCCTTATGGGCATCACATGAAAAGACTTTTATACCCATGACCACTGTTACCCATAAGGAAAAAATCTGGAAAATCAAATGCTGATTCCTAACTTACTTTATAAGAGATTTTACTACATAGGGGAATTTTTCTCTTTAATACCTCATAAACCAGTCCATCTCAATAATAAAAACCATATTCTAAGACATCACTGCCTCACATGAATCAGTAAATGCCACTATAAAATCTCATACTGCAATATAGGTAGATGGGAAATAGGCCTGTTTCAAAATGCTCTTGTGAGGACTGGTGTCTTTAAGGCTCATTATTCTTGAGAGTTGATTGATAAATATGCATATAACTGACAGTCCAGAAAGGGTTAGAAATACCTCACATTCTAATAAGGATGGTCCAAGCCCAAAATCATGTCATGAGGGAAGCAGGGTAATATCACAGGAACGGGATGGAAAAGGCCTGCTTTACAGAAGTTATGTAAGTCCAATATGCAAACATACACACAACTACATACACAATGGGTGTGTGTGTGTGTGTGTGTGTGTGTGTGTGTGTATACATACATATGGATACAGACACATGGTTAGATATGTATAGATATAGATACATCCTGTCCCTCCTTGTAATTCCAGAGTCTCTTAGGATTCCTCTTTTCTTCAGTGAGTTAAGTCTAGTGTTCCCAGATTGACACTTTCTGGTCCATACAGAAAAACAAAATAAAAGAGAAGATATCATTCCCATGCCAGTGAGTAGTCTTATGCAGAACACAGCAGAACATTTTATGTTTATTAGTTTGTATTTTATTTATTCTTGAATTACTTGTTCATATCACTTTACTATATTTTTCTATTACAGTAGTATTTACTATTATTTTTTAAAGTTTCTTACAAAGAAAAATAACTAGTTTCAATCTGATATATTTCAGGCCATGTTTGTGTGATTGGTCATATCAAAGCTGTCAAATCTATAAAAATTTTCCTTTACGGTTTCTGCCCTTGGAGCACAGGGAGAAGTGTCGGGGTTTCCAGGACCCCCAGCCTTGGGCACGGTCAAGATGGCGCCTGACGCTGAGCCAAAAGCGGCCAGCTATACAGTAAACAACCAGCAAATTCCAATGATTGGCTAGTTAACGATGTGATTAGAGCATGCCCCCCCTTGTGTACCTATTCTATGCCTGCAGCTGTCCGCCGTTTACCTTGTTTACTCTCCCCTGATTGGTTGAAGTGTATATAAGATTGGTGGGTGGGGGAGTAAGGGGCAGAAGCTGAAGCTGGGAGGGCGGAAGAAGCTGAGAGCGGAAGAAGCTGAGAGTGGAAGAAGCTGAAGGCGGAAGAAGCTGAGGGCGGAAGAAGCTGAGGGCGGAAGAAGCTGAAGGCGGAAGAAGCTGAGAGCGGAAGAAGCTGAGGGCGGAAGAAGCTGAGGGCGGAAGAAGCTGAAGGCGGAAGAAGCTGAGGGTGGAAGAAGCTGAGGGCGGAAGAAGCTGGGGGCGGAAGAAGCTGGGGGCAGAAGAAGCTGGGGGCGGAAGAAGATGGGGCGGAAGAAGCTGAGGGCGGAAGAAGCTGGGAGTGCGCAGAAGCTGAGAGAAGAAGCTGAGAGAAGAAGCTGAGAGAAGAAGCTGAGAGAAGCTGAGAGAAGAGAAGCTGGGAGTGCGCGGACGCTGGGAGTAAGAGAAGTGTAGGAGAGGGACTGTGCATAATAAACTTCCAAAGCTTCAGATGTTTGTCGTGTCTCTCTCTGCGGCCAGAGGGAACGCGATAACTGGTGCCTAGACCCGGGAAGATGAAAACCTTATAAAGAAAACAAGGTAAGATATCTAAAAAAAATTTTTTTTTATATAAGTTAAACCGGTTATAAAAAAGTTGAAGGGTATCGGGATACGCCATCAGCGGTCCTGACACGTGGAACGCGGGTTAAAAGGTATCGGGATATGCCATCAGTGGTCCTGACGCGTGGAACGTGGGTTAAAGGGTATCGGGATACGCCATCAGCGGTCCTGACGCGTGGAACGCGGGTTAAAAGGTATCGGGATACGCCATCAGCGGTCCTGACGCATGGAACGTGATCCAATTAAAGTGAAAGTAGAAACACGCTTGAAGCGGTCCAATTAGGGTTCTAAGGCACACTTGATAGATAGTTTTCCTTTCAGTAATCTCGTTGCTCCTGGCAGCTAGGCCACTGTTTGTTATTGTAACTGCCATAACTAAAGCTATTCAAATTAGTAACAATGGGGTCTGAAACGTCTAAATTCAGAACGCAGCAACCCCTCAGGGAGCTATTAAAAAACCATGAGACGCCATTATTCAGAATGCAGCAACCCCTCAGGGAGCTATTAAAAAACCATGGGATGCCATTAAAAGGAAAAAACAGCTAAAGTAAGAAAAGCTGCTCAGTGTGCCACAAGGGGGATCTTCATGAACAGGATCTAATAGTAACAGAAAAGAACGCTTAAAGAGAATAAAGAGGAAAAATTGAGTGGTGGTGACCTAGAAAATAATTGCTCAAAAAATCTAAGAACAAGGGAAAAAAGGGAACTAAGTCTAACACAAAGAACCCCCAAAAGGAATAACCAAATGGTAGTGAAAACTTAAGAACAAGGGGAAAAGGTAGGAGAAACCTAAGCCTAATAGAAAGAGCTTCAAAATTTGTAGAACCTGCCCATATTTGAGGAGCAAATGGAGATACCATCAACCATTAGAAAAACTTTAAAGAGGCAGTTAAGACTATTGGAGACAGCTATGAAGACAATGTCTAATTGGAGAGCTCAGTAGCAAGAAATAGCTGTTGAAACTGCTTGCAGAAACATAGTGGCAAGGTTTCCCGATAGAAATGTTGAGATGTTAATAGGAGAAGGCCAATACGCTTCAATAGATGCACAAAATCAGCAGCAAGGAGATAATGCCCCAACAAAAGATAAGAGATAACTATAGTAAAATCTGTTACACCTTATGCCCCAGGACTTTGCCCAAGGCGCAGAAGGGAAACACGTTGGGCTAACGAGTGCAAATTGGTTACTGTTGAGGGAAAGCAGCATGCAAGTGATGCTGCTCCTCCTCGCAATGGCGAGTCTGAGCCTTCCTCCAATAACAAAAACTCAGACGGAAAGGCAAACCCGGAACCTATGGGCCATTGTTAGCCGAGCCATATTTTTTACTTCTAACTAACACATTTTTTATCCTTTCTTTTCTTGTTTTTCACCAATTCCTCAACAAGCCTGTCAATTCTACTGATGATTTTTCAGGTCGTGCTGTTTTTGGTGACAAGGATATCTTTAGCCTTTCTTTGCTTTAACAGGAGGAATTTCTGCACTTTGCCGTTGGAATCATACTACAAATCAGACCCAGAGTAGAGCAACTCGTTCTGCTGACCCTAGCTGTAATATTGCTTTTCCTCCCACGTCAGCTTGTGTATTTCCTCCCTTTTATGTTTCTACCAACTAACATTTCTAATAACACCTCTTAACTGTTCACTATCTCTCACAATGCTGGAATGGTTCTTTTGCCACCCGTGCAATTTGATGCATATTTCTATCTTCCTACCAGTCCTAGTTTCTGTTGCAGATATAGAATTGCCAGTGCTATTATCAAGAAACAGGAGAGGCTTTGACATTGCAACAGCCGTGATCACTGCCATCACAGTCCTTGCAGTAGCAGCATTGACACAACCATAACAACGATCATTTGGCCGAAAGTGCAGCTGCAGCCTTGCAGACCATAGAGACTCTATCAGAGAGTGGACTTGCTATGGGAACAGGTGGATACCTTGCAAGAACTTTTGGGACTGGGATGCGTTTATTCCCTGAGAGCTGTTTTGTGTTGCCCGTATTGTAACACTACTGGGATGTATATTGTTTCTGTATTTAATATGGCTATATGATTTTCCTTCTGTTTATAGATTTGTCAAACAGCGGGCAGGCTTAGGAGCTATGGTGGTACTCCTCTGCCTTGGCCTCCTTCTCTTCATTCGTTTTGGCATGCATCTACGAGCTAGCCAATAGAGAGATCAAATTATCTTTCATCAGGCCATGACCACCCTAAAGGCCGACAGCCCCCCATTAGTATGGCTCTTGATGCTGGACCGGTAGTCAAAGACGGGTAATGAAGGAGGTGGCTGTGTACCAACCTAAGACAGGAGCTGCAGCATGCTCTGCAGGCTCTGATGACGGGTAAGGACATATGCTGACCACTCAACCTAAGACAGACACGGTCCCGAGCCTTAGTTTAATAATAAAGAAGGGGGATCTGTTGGGGTTTCCAGGACCCCCAGCCTTGGGCACGGTCAAGATGGCACCTGACGCTGAGCCAAAAGCGGCCAGCTATACAGTAAACAACCAGCGAATTCCAATGATTGGCTAGTTAATGATGTGATTAGAGCATGCCCCCCCTCGTGTACCTATTCTATGCCTGCAGCTGTCCGCCGTTTACCTCGTGTACTCTCCCCTGATTGGTTGAAGTGTATATAAGCTTGGTGGGTGGGGGAGTAAGGGGCAGAAGCTGAAGCTGGGAGGGCGGAAGAAGCTGAGAGTGGAAGAAGCTGAGAGCGGAAGAAGCTGAGGGCGGAAGCTGAGGGTGGAAGAAGCTGAAGGCGGAAGAAGCTGAGGGCGGAAGAAGCTGGGGGCGGAAGAAGCTGGGGGCGGAAGAAGCTGAGGGTGGAAGAAGCTGGGAGTGCACAGAAGCTGAGAGAAGAAGCTGAGAGAAGAAGCTGAGAGAAGAGAAGCTGGGAGTGCGTGGACGCTGGGAGTAAGAGAAGTGTAGGAGAGGGACTTTGCATAATAAACTTCCAAAGCTTCAGACGTTTGTCGTGTCTCTCTCTGCGGCCAGAGGGAATGCGATAGAGAAGTACTCTGTAGTTGGCTACTAATAATGCCCCCAAAATAATGGAAATCAGTTTCTCCCTTTCCATCTCCCACTAGGGTAAGAATTCATGCCAGAATTTTTCTTCACTAAGCATGTATTGCTGTAATGAAGAAAAAATTAACACTAATGGATGCAGTAAGAAAATCAATAAAAATTTAAAATAGTTATTTTGATTATTTAAAAAAAACATTATTTTTTTTTCTTTAAGGAGCAAATTTATTTTGTTTTTTTGGAAAATATCAGAAACTATGAAAAACAAGCTGAATATCCGGCTGCACCAAAAGCAAAATACAAGCAAAAGTGACATCTGAAAATCATGTTTAAGTTTCAAGAAACATTTTAAAATGCCAATTTTAATTCTTTTTTCAATAGAGCAAAACAAGTTCACTAAACCACAACAACTGAAGTGTTTTTCACTCTATAATTTAATAAAAAAAAAAAAGCATTCTATTCCAACCCTCGATCTCATCATTTATAAACCAAATGCTCAAATGTATAAACAGATGATAAAAGAAAATCTGTCCATGGATGAATTTAGCCCCCAACAGGCATGGTATGCACAGGGGGAACAGCAGTTTGTGTCATGCTCAGGTCTTACCAAATAAAAATAGACATAAAAAGTGACTAAACCCAAACCATCAAAGCAAAATTCTGTAGAGTAGCAGCTTCACAAAGTGAAAGGAACCCATTCGGTGCCACAGTCTTCTGTTCTGTAGCTGTATGGCCAGCTTATTCCCAGAGTCCCTTTATCTTGTACTATCAAAAGAATCTTTGTCCTGGAGCAAGTCCACTGAAGAAGGCACCAAGATCCCATTCTCCCTGTCCCCCAAATGACACTGACAACACTCATCCTTTCAGGAAGACGTCTGAGTTAACATCCTGAACATCTGAAGATGCCCACGTTCCACCTCACCTACATTAGCAAGGTCGTGCCCACCCCCAGGTCCTTCTAGTCTGCTTACCATGCAGAGCTCTCAGGGTACACACGCATTCCCATGTCGACTGGCCATTACATAAGCAGTCACTTATGTAGGGAGTCTTTGTCACTTATACTACTATCAAACTTTAAAATAAACACCCAAATTACTTTATAGCCCCTTAATATTCCCAACCTATTTTACACTGCTTCTTGGTGTCTCTCTTCCAGCCTTTTTCAATCGCTTCTCCTGTTTTCACTCTGAAGGAAGAAAAAGAACTTCACTCTGGTCTGACAGTTCAGGACTTCCTTGAAATCAGAGCATTCTACTTTGTGCTCATGCTCATGCCACAAGGGATCCCTGCAGGGGTTACCTGAATTTGAAAACCATTATTTTTAAATAACTTCTTTAAATCATTAAAGGGATTCTTCCCCTGGCTCAATTACTATACTTTTTTAAGTCCTTTATGTAGAACTATCAGGAAAATGCTCTATCTACAAATTCCCAAACTTGATATCTCACAATTTCATTACCAGGACACCCACTTCATAACTCCTTGCAATTTATTTAATCCATTAGGCTACCTTATCTAGATGGCCTCAATATTGCCCTCATTAACATTTTAATTCTGGACTCTAAAAAACAGTGGTTTTTATAAATAGTTAACATATATGAATGTTTATTATGTGCCAAGACCTATGCTAAATCTTTCACATATTCTGCATTTCACTGACTGTTAGATGCACCTCTAATATTTTAACATCACTGAAGCCATGAAAATTAACAATTTGTGGTACTGACAGTTTTTATTCTCAGTTTTTGTGTTTACTGACAGTTTTTCCTCTCAGTGGTACAGGAAATAATGTCTCACAATTAGCACCACCTCAAATTAGATGAAATATGGAAGAATAATTTTATCTCTGTAGCAATTCTGAGACTGATATTATTATCTCTGTTCTTTCTGATAAGGAAGAAGCAAAAGCTAATTGTAGCTTTGCAAATGCAAGTGCTGGGCCTGGATTTAAGCCCAGGCAACCTAATTTTAGGGTCCCACCTCTGAGTCTGTTTGCTATCCCCAGGTCCACCATGCCAGAGTGACACTAAAAGGCAGTGATTACCTCTGCTCACCCCAGGCTTTTCATCCACTATTTAGAACTTGAATCCTCTCTCAACTCTCTTAAATACTATCTACAACAGTTCTTCCAAAACTTCTCCAGATTCTTAAACTCCACTGCTGTTTGTTGATTCTCTCACCTTTCTACCCTGACACAGGAACTTACTTGCCTCCTGGGACAGTGGTAGCTGGCATGAGCCCTAGAGTGTGCATTCCTCTAACCTGGGCCTCCATTCTGCTGCTTTTGCAGACTTGTCAATGCATTCATTTGGTCATGTGACCTTCACTCCTTCACTCTGAATCTCAAACTTCCCTCTCTAGACCTACTATGGTGTTTCTTCCCACAGTTTCCTGGTTTCACAACTCTTTGGACTCCCTATTTTTCTTCCAGTTCCTTCTGTCTATTCCACCCATGCCTCTTCCTTCTCCTAATGCCTGTGGTTTCCAATGCAGTCAAAGTACTGGATGTTTCTTTATTCATGGGTCCCTCAGAACAAGAAGCAGGCAGCTGCTGAGGTTACCTACGCAAATTTCAGAACTCTTCCCTAAACTTCAGGTATGCTCCTGCAATGTATCTGAAGAACACTCTGTCACCCCACCTTAAATTCAACATGTCTAGTCAACCCAAACTTATCATTCATACAAGCCTTTGTCCTTCCACAATCATTTCACCCCTGTTAAGGTTGGAAATTAAGATCCACCTCTGACTTCTCTTGTTACTATACAGCCAATCACCAGTCTCTGCCATTTTGCCTGCAAAACTCCTCATTTTTCCACTTCTACTTTCATCAGAAACTTAACACCACACAGATAATTCAATAGCTTTCTTATAAATCTCCTGGTATCAAAGTTCTACCTACTCCAATCCCAACTGCAAGCCCAACACTTTCAGTGACTTCCCAGTGCATCCTATTCTAACACATCGAGGACTTCAAACTGTCATCCCAACCCATCCATTCTGAAAATCTCCTCTGCCTCACCCTGCTGGGTTCCACTGAGAACACCAGAGAGGTCAGGTGTAGATGTTCACCAGTCACCATACCTGGGCTGCTCCATGACAGCCAAAATGACTACTGAAACAGAAATTAGGACAAAAAAATGCAGCTCCCAGTTGTCCTGGCCACTTTCTAAGTGCTTGGTAACCTCCTGTAGCCATAGATATTTCATTAGCACAGACACAGGACATCTGCTTCTACCAGAGAGTGCTGCTCCAGCCTATTCAGCATCCATGTTGATCTCCCAAGCACTCTGTGCCCAGCAGTGTCTCCATCCTACCTGTGCAAAACCATGTGTCCCTCCATACCACAGTGATCTTCTCATGAACTGCAGCACAGTTCACTGCTACATTACCTTGTTATAATTCTTAGAATGTTGTTTCATTTAAGTTTTAATTATTGTGTCTTAAATTATTGTGCCTCTTAGAACAAATATTCATCGAATAAATTAAGAACATGTACTTATTACAATACCACACCAAAATTACCAAATATGGTTGTATCTAATATTCCTCCTTCATTAAAAATGATGTTTTCCTTTGCTCTAAACAAATGATCTTGCATTTAGCTAAATGAATAATTTAATGCTCAATTTTAATATTTCAAAGACAAGTTTTTTTTTTTTGTGGTGTTTCAAATTGAAAGGAAAAAGCTATACAGGGTCTGAAATACTTCGACTTTACATAAGTGTACCACAGAAACCACAAAAGATAGACCAGGACAGGAAAATGAATGAATAGGATGAGTAACTATATCTGAGATTGTAGGAAAAAAGTATCAATAGTAGACTAGCCCTAAAATTAGGAGAAACTATAAATACAGCTTTAAAAATTTTGTCTAAAATATATTTTCAAAATATATAATATATTTATATTTATAATTATGTAAATATATATAAATATACATAAATAAAATATATTTTCAAATCAATAGGCAGACTCTTATATCCCACCTCTCAAATATGACTGAATATTTACATCTTGAGCTCAAAAACACACATATGCATAATTTATACTTGTATGTATATGTACTCTTTCTTTAAATTCAGGTCTCTTGTCAAAAAAAAAAAAAGTTAAGAAACCAATCCACTATACCACAGACCTGGGTTCTTGTAAGAGGATAAAACTCCTTTTCCAAACACTAAAATCAAGCAGAAGAGATTTGGGAGAATCAGACCAGGTAGACTCTTCAGACCTTAAGAGGGTAGGAAGTTTTATTTTCAAGAGAGTCTTCTCTGAAGTTTTTATTTGATGACAAAACTGGTGGAGATGCTCAATTATTCCAATACTGCACTTCCAGTAACTTCTGAGGTACTATTTACAAAAGCTTTTGCTCTTTTCCATCCAAAAAATCTGAGTGTCTTATGCAATCGAATATTCTAGAGCCTGCTTATTTCTGCAATCAGTGAGCAACAGAAGTAAATGTTACTTTTTTGCCTATAAAACTAACTGCTATAAAACTGACATTACCTTAATGCATATATCAATGAAGAATTTAACTTAGATGGTAAGTAGTACATGCTATTTAGTACTATCTTTCTTTTCTTTTTAAAGGATGCTGTAGGTTTTAAGTGTTAGGTATTTTTCCCTCAAATCAAATAAGAGATTACCTCATAAGACTGAGTATTTGTCTACCAGATAACAGCAGAAAAGGCAGATACAGAGTCAAGAGCTTTCAGTTTGAGGCCCAGAGGCAATGCCCCTATTTCCAAAGCACACCCTGCCATCATGAAACCAACAATTAAAGCCACAGAGAAGTACCAGAGCACTTCTACCTCACAGTTGCTTTATGACTTCATACCAATTTCTCTACCATTTTAAAATTAAATTATCCTTTTTCTTCTCACACATTTCCAACTCTCTCCCTAGTGCCCCCTAGCCCTTCTCTAAAGACCCCAAACTTCAGCTTTTGGTGGAGAATGTGATCTGCTTTGGGGAATCTGCAGGAGTTTCATGTATCCCTATGTCAGAACTGTCTGGTATAATCTGAAGTTTGTACAACCTTGGAACTCCCATTTTCTAATAAGGTCCCATTGATTAAATTAGACATAGGATTTTTCTTTTACATTTCTAGAATGAAAGAAAAATATCAATTTCAACATGGAGAAACAAATATCTCTCTGTCACACTTGATTTCTATTTAGCTCAAACAGTAGGTATAAACTGTCAGTATCATGCCAAATAAAATCTCATTTCCCCTCCCTTCACCCAAGCTCTACTGCACATGCTCAGTCCAAAGCCTCAGAAATGTAGGGAGTGTGGAAGGAAAAAACAAACAAGAGGAACACCCTGTCCTCATATATAAACACAACACCAAGATAACCACACAATGCCTGTCTGGGTGCATTGGATGAAAACCGAAGTCATGCACAATTGCAATCATGGAATCCTAATTGGAATGAATTATTCTATGTATATATAATATTTCAAAATATACTCTACTATAATGTAAATAGTAATAATTATAATAATAATAAAGAATGTTCAACAACACTAGGAGGATCTGGGGTTGGCTTTCCTGCTTGCAAACACTACATGGGTAACTTTAGACAAGCAGGTCATCTTCTCTCAGCCTCATACTGCTCATCTTGACATGAGCCATCTGGATTAGAAAGCCTTTAAAGCAACTTTAAACCTCAGTTCTAAATAGGCAGTCACAAGTCATTGTTTATGAGAGTGCCTGGCAAGACAGTCCCATGGATGTACTTCACCTGAAGGATCATGCACTGGGGCTGCATAAGTATATATACAAACTTATCAGGACATGGACATTTTTGGATGGGAGGATGGAAGAGAAGATTCAGGACTCTTAGTTTTGTCAGTTTCTTAAATGGTCCACCACTTCATTCAAAAAGCTGAGAACAAGTGAAAGGTAAGACATTAAACAAAAGAATACTCAAACATTTACCCAAAAATCCCCAAGGAATTTGCAATGAACTAGTCTTACCTCAAGATGCATGTTTAACCACAGGAAAAACAGGGTAATGTCAATGAAATAAACTTAACTACTAGAACTTTCTTCATAAGCACAAATTACCTGGTGATTATACAATAAAACTCAAGAAAATCATCAGGAATTATACAGAAAAGTTGAAAAGAAAAACCTGGGCTTTGAAATGCATTACTTCTATGTCAGATTTTCTTCAAATTATGTGTTGCTTAGATAAATATTAAAATTACTGTTCTCTTTTAAACACTTAGAAGGGGAAAATAGAAGACAGCTCCAAAAAAGAACAAGAGGGAAAATATGTCTAGAAGCCTAAAAAGTAAAAAAAAGTCATGTCTACGCTGGCATAGTAAAGCACTGTCACACAATGCCTAACTGGGTGCTCTAGATGCAAACCAAAAGCACAGCTAAGGCTGTGGGTCTGGAGTCAGACTGCCTTGTAAGATGATACATCATAATCACTCACTAGTTATGAGCCTGAGGGAAGACAACCAACTGCTCTGGCTTCAGTTTATCTGTAAAATGTGACAATAGTTCTTAGGGGAAATTTTGAGGCTTAAAACTATTAAAAATAATGCCTGACATGGTACATGGTAAAAATTGTGTGAAAAAAGTGCAATTATTTCTCTTACACCATGCTATAAATCAAATTAGAATCCATGACATTAATGACAAATACAATCTACAGAAGTCATTTTATCCACTAGCTTCAAATGGCACTTCCAAACTGTGTTTTAACTAGAGCACTTAAATTAACCACTATATGTCTGTCTCCTTCAAACTCCCAAATTCAACAGTAGAGGAGACAAGTAAGAAGAGAGGGAAGAAGGTCCTCGGGAAGCACTATCTAGACCTTTCTATGATGATGGAACTATCCTACATACACACTGCTCAATATGGAAGCCACATGTCATGTGTGGCTATTGAGCACTTAAAATATTGGCAGTGCTGAGAAATAATTTAAATTTAATTTTAATTTAAACAAATAACCATATGTAACTATGGGGCAATTTAGTACATGGCCACAGATGATCCATAAACTAAAAAAGAAACCTAAGAAATTTGAGCAAAAGCAAGGATCTTCCTTTCCATTATGAACAAAATAAAAGTAGCACCCATGTCTGAAGTATAATGCCAGACTCCTGCTTAGCTGCCCCTGTAATATAGTTTAATTATGATGACTGAACTAATAGGCTAACATCATACAGCTTCACAGGCTGACCCCATGTCGTCCTAATGTATCACTTTGTACCACTTTAGTGCTGTAAATCAGTTAAGATCTCAAGCAAATTGAAAAGGCTCGTAATGATGCTTTCTTTGCCATCTCTGTAGACTCTACATTATACACAACTTACATTATTTATAAAGTTTCAGGAATGCCTCCATTAGCCTTGTAAGACTACAAAAATGAGTTCTTTTATACACACACAACTTGACCTTAATTATGTAGGTTACTGCAGTTTAAATATGCTCCTCTAATTACACTCATTTATTCTTTTTCCAATCTACCAAATTATTAAATTTTATCTTGAACTCAGAATTGCTAAAAATAAAAAATTACAAACTGAATTTTTTTAACTAAAAATGTAGTAAATGTTGCTTGACAAATGGGACTTACTTGCTCTAATTCTTTAAAGAACATAGCTGAAAAAATTAAGTCTCAAGAGGTCTAAGAGGTTAACATTGTTAATTGCCTAAAAACTGTCATTTCTCTAAAACACAAAAATCATCAGCTCTGCAAGGAAAGGAAAATGCAAAAGGAAAAATGTATTTGGTTACATACCTATGGTAATAGGGGTCAAAATTAAATCGAGGACAAATCCCTACCCTCAGAAGAAATCTGATCCTGTCTAGGCCCTCCAGATACTTTGGCATCACCATCTCCAGAAAAATCACCTTTCAAGATCCTGGTTAGAGTTTCCTAAGAATTGCACTATTATACTGAATGGTACACCACCTGCACAGAAATACCAAATAACTGCAAATGGTAATGAGGGAGGGAGAGTGGAGGACAAACTCTTTGATCAGTACAGCATATTTAGACCTGGCACCTACATCAGAGCAACACTGATGCAAAAACATTTATACCCATTGAAAATGCTGGGCAGTAAACACAGGATCTGCCTTGATTCTTTTTAAAAAACACTCGTTCCAATACAGTTCACCTGCCACCAATACAATGTTAGGTTGCAGTTATAAACAACAGGTAAAATCAATTTGGGCCAGAAAGTTTTCTCCTGTTGTTCCTGAGGAGTAGATACGTTATCCAACACAGGCAACTTGAGCAATAGATGTTCTTTCAGAAAAAAAGGGCATTCTGTGATTCAGCCACTGAGAGCTTCAGCAACAGGAAGACAGAACAGGAATCATGCATCTTTTCTATCATTCCATACTTTGGGGGGAACCAAGGAAAGAGAAAGAGAAAGGCTGTTAGTACTCATGAAAAGAATGCTCTCTCCAGAGATGGCATCTCACTGGTTATCTTAAGGGAATATTTTAAAAAATCACATGTGCCTCAAAATAACAGCCTCTACTACAGTAGTTTGGAGATATGGCCGGCATCTGTTCCTGCTGCCTCCCTGAAGAACATCAAGGAAACATGCTCCTTTTAAGCCTGCACGGGCATTTAGCAACCAGAAAAGCAGGTCCCCATTGTTCTCTCACACCCACCGCCCCACCTTCCTCCAGAGAGAACCCGAGAAACACTAATTAAGACGGGCGCAGAGTAAAGGAACTTGTGTGTACACAGGTGCAGTGAGGCCAAGGAATCCCGGTAATGGGAAGGGATGAGAGGATTAGGAAACGCTGTGGGTTGTCAGCAGAAGAGGGGGGAATTACAAGCCGCCACCAACCCTTTGGATAAATCAAGAGAGAATTTTGGTGCGAGCTTTCCCAGACATGGACCCCAAAGAGGCCGGTGGGCCCGGAAGGGAAACCGCGCAGGAAGCCCAGGACCAGGGCACCAGACGTCCCCATCCTGGGTGCACCGCTTGGCGGAAGTGGAAAGGACAGTGCCTGCGGAGGTCCTTCCACCCCGCGAGGGTCGACGGATCAGCGCGGGACACCATGGGCTGCAGACAGCGCAAGGGCCTCAGTGGGGCTGCGGAAAGGGAAAGAGAGACATGGACCACGAGGGCTGCAATCCGACAAAGTGGCAAGGGGAGCTAGCGGCGGGGAACAAGGGGAGGCGAGCTGGCAGGTCTGTACTTGGAGCAGCCTGGAGGAGTCTTCATAGGGAAGCGCCCCTCCCGTGCAGCCTGCGTCCGCCAGAGGGGAGGGAGACCGGGGCGCTGGGAGGCCCGGGCTGCGGAGCAGAGGGCGGGGACTCACGCAGGGGAAAGCAGGTTTGGGGTCCTTTTGCTTTTACCAGCGTGGCGGCGCACCAGGCGCGGACACACGAGTGGTCAGGCGAGCGGGGTCCCTCCCCTCACCTGGGCCTGGGATCAACTGCTGAGTCTTCCAACTGCTGGTCCAAAGCTTGCATTGATCTGGTAGCGCTGGCATCTGGGGGTCGGAGCCTCCCACTGATCCTTCAGGTGCGCACTCGCGCATGCGTGCAGGTCATGCGACTAGGGATCCTCTCCAAATTCCGGGCCCAGCGGACAGCGTAGTGGAGCGGCGGGAGCCACCGCCCCCAATCCCCAGGCCCACACTCACAGCCATCTCCTTCCAAGGGGTACAAAAAGTATACTGGCTTTCTGGCTTTCTGGGCCCCGACTCTAGCACGTTTGGTGCAGTATGTACAAGTCAAGTTCCCTGTGCTGTGTGTTTATTTCTGACATGGCCCTTAACACATTACATCCACCTTGAACACTGATCTTCTTTAGACTGTGGATCACATTTTCTCGCTCTCTTTTTATGTCTAGTTTTCATTTGCCCTCATTCACTCCACAAAGTTTTGCAGCCCCAAAAGTTGCTTGTGTCCAGAATTGGATAGACTATTAACTATTGCAAACCCAGAGTCCATATATGCATTTCCAACTCAGGATTCAATGGTTGAATAGGGCTCTGTTGCTTCAAATAATAACAGAAGACACAAGGAGGTAGCTCTTCATACTCTAGTTGTTTGGTCCATTTTTTATGACCTTTTAGATGTCACAAACGCCTTCAGAACACAAGTAAACTTCTGTCTACCTGATTTGCAAAGACATTGAAAAGATGTTTGTCCAAGAATCAACTTTTTTCATGGCCAGTTTTTGAAAACTGGAATGGAATCTTTAATAATTACCATAATGTTGAGTTGTGTTTAGAGAAGGATTATTCTGAGGAGTAAATTTCATATCAACCAAAGAATCATTTCCAGCAACATTAACATCAAAAACCATGGTAAATGAATGTTTTTGCAATTATTCCTATCCCTGTGTGCATCAAGCATCCCATCTAAAATTATTGCTTATTAATCAATTATTATATATTTCATATTTAATTATTCAAAGGAACAACAAATCATATATAACCCATAAAATGTCATTTATGAGTTATATATCAGAATATGTCTGCTAAGTAAATTTTGAATCCCTTATTTGTTAAACTATTTGAGGACTTAAAGGTCAATTCTTGGATCTCATCTTATTTTTCTAAAAGCAGCATTTATCAGAGTTGCTCATTTTCTGCTTCTTAGAGCAAGAGCTGGAGTTAAGCTTGTAGAATGCCACTGAGATCAGGTCACTCTCCTGTTCAAAACCCTCCTTCAGTAAATAAAATGAGATATATCTAGTCAAGGGAACATTATTTTGTCAGAAAAAGGAGCAGAGGACTGACATTTGTTACTTGGATGACCCTTTAAATTATTTCAAGTGAAAGAAAGTAGACATAAAAGACCACATTTTGTATGCTTCATTTATTTGAAATATCTAGAGGAGACAAATATAAAGAAATAGAAAGTAATTGGGAATTGAGCAACCTGGGGGTGATAGTCAAAGTTTGTAGCATGACAAAATTATTCTAAAATCAGTTTCCAGTAGTGGTTGCACAACTTTGCATGTATAGCTATTGAATTTTATGCCATAAATTAGTGGATTAAATGGCATGTGAATTTTATCTCAACAAAGCCATTAAAGGGAAAAAGGAAGATATAACTAAATGCAGTATATGATTCTTGATTGGATCCTGATGAGAGAAAAGGTATACATTTGCATTATAAAGCTGTTAAATTTTCTAAATCTATACATGGTCTTTCTTAGTGCAGTCCTAGTAGCCTCAAATGGCAATTATTATGTAACACACTATGAAACTTGTTTTAACCCCTTGTGGAAGCTATTGACTTAAATGACAATAAAAATTTGGATATTCTTTTAAAAATGACATTATTGAGACAGTTATAAGAGCATGGATGTGGACTATATGTTAAAGTAATAAAAGATTCTTCTTTGGTTCCCCATTTTATTCAAAATAAAATTCTCCCAATGTGTAGAGATCCTACATGATCTTCCTTCCCTATCCTCCTTTACCACTCCAACCTAGTCTCCTATTTTCCCTCTTGCTCCCTGTCTCAAGTCATCCTGGCCTCCTTATTCTTGTGGAGCAATATGGGTACACTCCTACCTCAGTTCTTATTTGCTAACTGTTCCCTCCCTGGAAGGAGGTTCACATGACTAACTCCATTCCTCCCCCATGTCTTTAATATGCATCTCAACAAGACCACCATCTAAGGTTTCTCCTACACATAAACATTATATCCTCTCTCACTATTTTATAATATGTTTCTTGTACCAGTACTTGTACTGATTAACTCTCCATTACAGTAACAAATACCTGAGACAATCACCTTATAAAGAAAAAAGTTTCATTTTGGTTCATGGATTCAGAGGTTTCTGTCCATGGTCAATTGGACCTATCATTTTTGAACCTGTTGGTGAGGCAGCACATCATGGCAGGAAGTCTCTGGTGGAGCAAGCTGCTCACTCCATGAGAGTTGAAAGTGAGGAAGGTAGGGTAGGGGAGAAGAAAAAGAGAGAGTGAGAGAGAGACTAAAAACCCACAATCCCCTTGAAAGCATGCCACCAATAACCTAAAACCTCCCACTACAACCCACCTCTTAAAGTTTCCTACACTTCCCAATAGGGTTAAGTTGAGAACCAAGTCACTGAAGTCTTTGGGGGATATTCCAAATTCAAACTCTAGCATGACCTAACTACCTCCCAAAGAAAGCTCAGTTCTTGGCCTGTTGTGTTCATTGCTGTAGCCTCAGTGCCTGAACCTGCTTGGCATCTAACAGAACCTCTTTAAACCCCTGCTGGATGAATGAAGGAATGGAAAGAATGAATGAACCAATTAAACCTTATTAGTTTCAGGGGATATGATGGCAAAGAAAACCGATGAAAAGCAATACCCTTTTCAAGGAAGACATAATAAATACAAGAACATCCTTGGTTCAATTCCTCATACAAAAAAGAAAAAAAAAAAACAAAGGACATCTCACTCTCAAGGGAATGTCTTTATGGTTTCCTGAAGGAATCTTCCACTCTACATCAATGTATCCCCTAAGTTAGCTCATCTTTCAGAAGCAAAGTTAATGTTGCACTTGTCCATTTGAGACTAAGTGATCAGGTTTGCTCACCCAGTTAACAAAGGGATGCTCCACTTTGCCTAATAAAACTCCCCTTAAGTTTACATATTGTGAATGCCTGGCAGAAACCAAGTTTTATCCATTTCAAATTTGCTGCAGTAATGTTGACACCATACCCTACAAACCATGGTTATTAAACGGATGCACTTCTTGTAAAACCATAGGACTGAGAACATGGAACACTAGCTAGAGAAGGTATTGACAAGTGAAAGAGTATTAACTTAGCCAGTATTTATTGAGCACCTACAGTGTGCTGGGCACATTCTTGGTACTAAGATGACTAGCAAAGAGGACCTTTCATTTTAGGTTGACAATTATATTTTCATTGGTGAGACAACACAGGGGCACAAGATAAGATGGGATCCTTGAAGCCGTGAAGACAGAGTAAGGTGACAGGGATGGTAGGAACTGGGCAGGGTTCTATTTTAGACCAGATGGCTACAGAAAGCATTTCTGAGGAGACCTTTGAGATGAGGACAATAGGAAAGAGGCTGAGGAGTTAAATTCCATTTGTTACTCTCACCAGCACTTCACATTTTCTGACTGCAGGAGAAAATCATACAATGGATCGAAGTGGGGCAAAGTTCAGATGTGGGTTGCCTTTCCCTGGCTTCTCATTAGAAAAGTGGGAGCTAGAGGAGGATCCAGTGAGAAAGCAGGTGAACCAGGGAGAAGGTGACTGCAGTGGTCACAACAGAAGATGGTGACTTGGACAGGGCTGGTAGTGAGAGAATGAACCAAAGAGGAAAGGCTGCTTCTTTGACAGTGAGCTTCAAAAGGACAGGCCAAGGGAAGTGTGGTCCCCTTCCTATAGTACCGCAGTCTCATGAATTTCAGAAAATATGTATTTTAAAACATGCTTTTCTCATATTTATATTTCTCAATGCTGCTCTCAACAATTGCAGGAATCTTCAAAAACAAAGAATTGCAGAATTTCCCGACCAGCAGTAACTTTTGGTTTCCTGTGGTGCTAACTAGAGTTGGTTTTGTCAACCAAATAATGAATATGCTCCAATATATTCAATTCTCAAAATACAAACACATGAATATTCATAAACATATAGAGACACAAAAATAGAGCCACACCTGGCCCTAAATATTTCCCTAGTTACACCCATTTTCTCAGTGTCTTTATCATCCACATTTCCCCAAAAAGTAGTTTACACCCCTGTATACCTCATTTGCATAAATATCATTGACAACATTACCCACACAACTCCATACCTAGCTTTCCAAGGTACATTGGGAGGATTCCAGGTCTGCTCACTTGACTGACTTTTACATATCCAGTGTGTGGCTGGAGACAACACAATGCAAGACAGAGATCAAATAAATTTTGCACATGCAAAATCAACAGAAATTTTTAACTTCTGGCCTGGATGGGTTCCAGGAGCCCCATAGATATCAAAACTCAGGGATGCTTAAGTCATTCATAGCAACCAGTACAGCATTTTCATATAATGCATGTACACCCTCATGCATGTTCTAAAACATGAGAACATTCCACAGAATGTCCAGTAGAACATAAACACTACGTAAAAAGTTAGGCAGTAATAACAAGAAAAATGTACCTATTAATATAGTACACATGAAATTGTTTCTGTTTTGCAGCTAAGATTGTTTGAATATGAGTATGTGGAATTGGCATATATGGAGGACCAGCTGCAACCTAAACCCCTGAGAAACATAAATATCTAAACATTTAAACTCAGCAAAAGCTGGAGGGTGACCTATAATAAAGAAAGTGGTGCTGACTTCCCTCACATACCAGTGCTAGAGCTGAGTCCCATGGCTGAAGCCCTTGAGACATCTGCACAATCTGGTTGCAGCTGGGGTGTGTGATGAGATCAGGTGGAACCAGCCCATCCCTTCCTAGAGGCTGGTCTTCTGCATACCTAGAAAGTTATTGCAACTGGTCAAGACTGGCAGGTTTTTTGGGGGTAGGTAACATTCAGCTAGAAACATCTGGGTTCTGTAACTGTGTGCTGCCTGATCCTGTGTCCCTAATTTTGTGCTCCTGTGTTCCTGGATTGTGAATCATCCTTTTTTTTTAACTTGTACAATAAATTGTTTGTTTGGCTTGTGGAAGGCTCTTCATTTATGAATGACTTTGGGATCTAAACTAAAATTTCATTTATTTAAATATAATTACTGGTCACTGATATATTATTGATATTTATAACCTATTTGCATGCTTAAGAAATTATTAATGTTTAAAATAAAACTTGTTTATCTGAGTGTTTGTGAAACATGCTATAATTTTGAAGATTTTGCCTTTTAAAAATGAGCAATATTTTATTTGAACAAAAAAATAAAAAATCTAACATCATCCAAATCTTATGAAAATAATCCAAATCTTACAAAGATTAAAAATTTCACTAATCATTTTTACAAATTCTGAGGGGAAAATAAATTTGAAACAGGAAATTACATAAAATAATGTTGAAACTAGTCTTTGCCTTTTAGGACCATGTTACTGACTTCGGCAACTTTTATGCCAAATGTCATGCTAGTAGCATTTGCATTGCATGACTCACCATTTTACATGTTTTTTTGATGTGGATTGGACCCAGGTCTGCCTGCATGCTAGATGATCTAACACTGAGCTATACCTCAGTTACTAATGCTAACTTTTAAAACAGATTCTATGCATTTCACCTAAAATCATTTTACAAATCCTAGGTACTTTCCAGATTTCTATGGCTTAAGAATTTAAGTTATAGCACTTAAGCACCAACAGAGCAATAGAAATAACTTATAAGTTCATGAAACAAAAAAGGAAGGATTGGAGATTACAAAGGCAGTCTTGAAACAGAATCCATTATTAAATCAGCATTTGTATTATTTGCATATAATAAGATTACCTGCTTGATGCTCTAATGATTAAATGTTGGACAAATCGTGTTTGGTAGACATCTAGATTAACAATGTACACAAAACCATCTTTGCTTTTTCCCTCATCCTATTTCTTTTTTTTTTTTTGCAAATAATACTTACTTTATTTTTTTTTATTATTATTGTATACAAATGGGATACATGTTGTTTCTCTATTTGTAAATGGAGTCAAGGCATACCATTTGTGTAATCATACATTTACATAGGGCAATGATGTTTGATTCATTATTTTTTTCCCTTCCCCTCCACCCCTCCCACCCCTCTTTTCCCTCTATACAGTCCTTCTTTCCTTCATTCTTACCACATTCCTTATCCCTAACCCTAAACATAACCCTAACTCTAATGCTAACCCCTCCCACCCCCATTATATGTCCTCATCCGCTTATCAGCGAGATCATTCATCCTTTAGCTTTTTGAGATTGGCTTATCTCACTTAGCATGATATTCTCCGATTTCATCCATTTGCCTGCAAATGTCATAAGTTTATCATTCTTCATTGCGGAGTAATATTCCATTGTATATATATGCCACAGTTTCTTTATCCATTCATGAACTGAAGGGCATCTAGGTTGGTTCCACAATCTGGCTATGGTAAATTGAGCAACAATGAACATTGATGTGGCTGTATCTCTGTAGTATGCTGATTTTAAGTCCTTTGGGTATAGGCCAAGGAGTGGGATAGCTGGGTCAAATGGTGGTTCCACTCCAAGCTTTATGAGGAATCTCCATACTGCTTTCCAGAGTGGCTGCATATCGCGTTCCCTCTGCCCGCAGAGAGAGACACGACAAACGTCTGAAGCTTTGGAAGTTTATTGTGCACAGTCTTCCTTTCTTTTCCTCTTTTCTATCCCCTTCTCTCTTTCTCTTTCTCTCTCCTGCACTTCACTCTTCTCCCGCTCAGCTCTCGCCTGCTCCGACCGCTTCGTTTCTCCCGCTCGGCTCACGCCCGCTTGCACGCCTATACTCCCAGCTTCTACTCCTACTCTCAGTTTCTTCTCTCTTTTCTTTCTCTTGCTCTCTTTCCCTCTGCTTAACTCTCGCCTGCTCCGGTCATTCCGCTTCTCCGCTTCTACCCCTACTCTCAGCCTCTTCTCTCAGCTTCTGCTCTCAGCTTCTGCTCTCAGCTTCTTCTCTCAGCTTCTGCCCTCAGCTTCTGCTCCTACTCCCAGCTTCTTCTGCTACTCCCCCGCCCATCAAGCTTATATACACCTCAACCAATCAGGGGAGAGCACACGAGGTAAACGCGCGGACAGCTGCAGGTATAGGTAAATGAGGGGGGCATGCTCTAATCACATCGTTAACTAGCCAATCATTGGAATTCGCTGGTTGTTTACTGTATAGCTGGCCGCTTTTGGCTCAGTGCCAGGTGCCATCTTGACCGTGCTCAAGGCTGGGGGTCCCGGAAACCCCGACAGCTGCACTAATTTGCAACCCCACCAGCAATGTATGAGTGTTCCTTTATCGCCACATCCTCGCCAACACCTATTGTTGCTTGTGTTCTTGATAATCGTCATTCTAATTGGGATGAGATGAAATCTTAGGGTAGTTTTGATTTGCATTTCCCTTATTACTAGAGATGTTGAACATTTTTATATATCTGTTGATTACTTGTACATCTTCTTCTGGAAAGTGTCTGTTCATTTCCTTAGCCCATTTTTTGATTGGATTATTTGTATTCTTGGTGTAGAGTTTTTTGAGTTCTTTATAGATTCTGGAAATTAGCGCTCTATCTGAAGAATGAGGGGCAAAGATATTCTCCCACTCTGTAGGCTCTCTCTTCACATTGCTGATAGTTTCCTTTGCTGAGAGAAAGCTTTTTAGTTTGGATCTATCCCAGTTGTTGATTCTTGCTTTTATTTCTTGTGCTATGGGAGTCCTGCTAAGGAAGTCTGATCCTAAGCCAACAAGTTGAAGATTTGGACCTACTTTTTCTTCTATAAGATGAAGGGTCTCTGGTCTGATTCCAAGGTCCTTGATCCACTTTGAGTTGAGTTTTGTGTAGAGTGAGAGATAGGGGTTTAATTTCATTCTGTTGCATATGGTTTTCCCATTTTCCCAGCACCATTTGTTGAAGAGTCTATCTTTTCTCCATTGCATATTTTTGGCCCCTTTGTCGAGTATGAGAAAATTGTATTCATTTGGGTTTGTGTTCATGTCCTCTATTCTGTACCATTGATCTACCTGTTTATTTTGGTACCAATACCATGCCGTTTTTGTTACTATTGCTTTGTAGTAGAGTTGAAGATCTGGTATTGCAATACCCCCTGCTTCGCTCTTGCTACTGAGGATTGCTTTAGCTATTCTAGTTTTTATTCTTCCAGATGAATTTCATAATTGCTTGCTCTATTTCTGCAAGGAAACTGGGGTAGTGGAAGGTCAGTGTTAAGTGACTGGAAAACTCCCGTGTTCAGAACAGTCTTAACAGAAGTACTAGTTTGCTAACACAAGAGTTTAGCAGATTTCCCCTGACCTGGGCAGACCTGCTAAGCAGTGGGCAGTGGGCAGCATGCACACCTGCTCTCAGGTGGCTGTCAACAGGCATTAACCAGTCCCAAAGTCCTGACCTTGGGAAGAAGCTTCAATGTCCAGACATGCAGCATGGCAATTCTTCCAGCCAGATTGGACATTTTGTCAGGATAGCCATGACACCAATCCCCCTCTGCAGCAGAAGGACTTTGAAGTAAGGTCAGGATCCTATCCTCCAGGGAGCCAGGCTCCCAGCAGGAGCTCTGATCAGATGGATTTGCCTCCCATCTGACCTGCATATCACCTCAGTCTGCTCAGTCTCTTAGAGGGTTAGGCTCCTGCTTTAACAGTTAAATACTGATGAATTCTGCTCTTGCAGAAGCTCATTAGGATTCAATGAGGGTCCACATTAACTGCACCTTGAAGGTACCAGATGGACTAGTTTTCCCCTCCTCCCATGTCTGTCATCACTGAGTTCAGTGCCACCAAGCACTTTTTAAGGAATCCAATAGGAAATAACCCAGGACTCCCAGCATTTTATGGCCTCTGGTGACTTCAAGAGGCTTCAAACACATTGCTGCCCATGCCTCTATCAAGGGTGTAATGCACATTCTTTCATTTATTCCTCAAAATAGTATTCTGTTCCACTTTTGTGATCAGGAAACTAAGGCCCAAGGAGAGCAAGTGAGCTACCTAAGGATGATTGCCAGTGTACAGTGTGGCCATACAGATCTGAGTTGGCCAGTCATAGCACATGCTGTGGATACCGCAGAAAAACAAAGAAAATAAGTGTTAAGCATATATCACAGACTGAGGGTGTAGCTCAGTGTAAGACCTGAGCTGGGTATGCACAGGCTGGGCTCAGTCTGATTTAAGGAAATCCCTTAGAAATTAGCAAGAAAGGGAGAGAAAGATGACCATGGCTTGTGCTCTGGCTAAGTGTTTCCACAGTCTGCTGTGCGATGACTCTCTGCAGCCAGACCAAGGTGATGAGGTTTCCTGCTCCTAAGTCCTTCATCCACCACATGAGGGCTGCTGGTGGAAATTGGGGGAATTGGGCTCTCAGAGACTTCCTGATTTGCACTCACCTGGCCCAAGCAGCTCCATTGACCTGAGGTCAGGCTGTACACAGTGAGCTACCTACCCACACAAGCATGGGCTGCACACCCACATGGAAAGTGCAGGAGGGATGGGCATAAACAGCAGGGTGGAGCCCTGCATTGCAAGTTTCACCTGCCCAAGCCTCTGACCAACTAACGCATCAGTTATGGTCAAAGCGAGGGTGTGCTCTTTAGCATTCAGGTACACCAGCTCCTGCCTCAGGCCTTTGCCTCACCCTTGGAGACTTTTCCCTGGGACTGCTGTAGGGCAGAGTTCTTCTCATTCTTCTGATTCAGGCTTACATATGATTGCTTTAGGAAACCGTCTTTGACCCTGGTCGAATTGCCTGCCATCCTTTTTCCTGTCTCATTAGTATGTTTTCTTCTCAGTATTTATCACCATCCCACATTACCAGTTTATTACTTGTCTGTGTCTCCAGAGCAGAGATCCCTCTGTAGAAATGTTGCTATCTTACTCAATATAGTGTCCCCACCATGATGTTCTTGGCATATTCTGGGTGCCTGTGAATGCCATGTAAATGAACAACTTGGAATCTTACTGTGGAATCAGGGTTTTGTTCCCCCTCCTGTATTTCATCCACTGTCTTCCTTGTAGAAATGAACTGGCAGCAGGGGACTGGGGACAGTTTAGAAAGGGCCCAAGTAAAATCTCTGAGGACAACTTAACACATACTTTGAAAATGGGCAAATATTTGATAAGTACTTCACACAAAGGGATCTTCAAACTGTCAGCTTAGGTGGGAAAAGATGCACAACTTCCTTAGTCCCTGGGGCATTGGTACCCTCCAATAGCTTGCCCGCCAGAAAAGCTGAAGTGAAAACTGCCAACCCTTAGCAGGGACATGGAAAAAACACAATTCACACACACCGGTGCTTCTCAAATTTCATATGTTGGGGGGCCAGTTTTCTCCTTTTCTTTTTAAATATCCAATTCACTGCTCAGTTTCCCTGAGTTTGCCCAGAATGATGCATGTTCCATGTGCATCTTCCTACACAAGTGTCACAGCATCGAGGCAGCCTGAACACATGCAATATCTGGACCTGCCTTGTTGCATATGAACAAACAGCTCATAGTCCACACTTGGGGCAACACCACTGCACCAGGTGTTGTGTGCACTTTGCAGGACCACTTTGTCAGTATGTACTCAAGTCCAACACACACATACACAAACACCCCTCAACCCAGATAATCACTGCAGCACACACACCCAAAAAGAAATTGTACATGCTGCACCAGAAGAATCACTCAATCTCACTTACAGCAGGACTGAAGGAGCCCTGAACTGAAAATAACCCATTACTAGAAAATAAAATCATACACAATATTTTTCATGAACATAGACATAAGATTCCTGTTTCAAAAAGATGTAAAACAAATGCAACAATATACACAATACACTAAAGGAAATGCAAGGTTGCTTCAACATCTGAAAATCAGTGTCACTAAAATTAAAGCACTTGGCAAAATGCAAAGTTAACTAATGACAACTTCCTGTGCACTAAGATAGAATCATTTCTACTTTATTCATTTCCTTGATTTGATACAGGATTTGTGGATTTGATGCAAGTCAGTAGGGACTCCTAACTAACTGCATGCTACATGATGGAAAACAGAATGCTGAACCTGTACCCTGGAGAGCAGTGAGGTCACCATTCTCATCACTACCTCTCACATACTCCAATGAGGGAGAAAGAAAGAAAATGCACATGTGTGACCTGGAAGGAAAGAGGCAAAGCCACTGCTATTAGGGCTGACAGGTTATTTATGCAGAAATCCTGATGGATCTGCAAAACTTCTTCAAGAACTAATGAGTGGATTTGGAAAGTCCAAATACAAAGTCAGTACATGAAAAGGTGATGGTGTTTCTGTTTCAGCAGCAAACAAATACAAAATGAAAGTAAAATATACCTTTACAATAACCTGTAAAACAGAAAAGACTCTGAAATAAATTTTACCAAAGACACAAGACCTCTACCCTGAAAACAGAGATACTAGAACAGATCAAGCTGAATGCAGAGGTGACACACTTGTGGCTCAGAGGACTCCATATTGTTATTGATTTTGTGGAATGTGTTTTTCTGTCTAACCTCTAAATTTTACTTTATTTTATGTGGAATATTAAAATCTGGTCACTTAGAAGTTGAGAGCAGAAGGGTGGTCAGAGAGGCAGGGTCTGTAGGAGGGCTCGGCAAGTTTGATGGCAAGCAACAAGTCAAGCTATGTCCTATGTTTGAAAAAGCTTGAAGAAAGACTTTTGCACATTTTCACCACAAAGAAATGACAACTATTTGAGGAGATCGATGGGTTTACCCTGATTTAAACACTACATGATATATACATATACTGAACTCATCACATAGATCCTCATTGATATGTGTAGTTTATTTTTATGTACCAGATAAAAATAATTTAATTTTTTTTTAAAAAAAGAGAAATAAGTCCTCTGTAGTGGGAGTGCATTTGCACTGTTCTGTTTTTCAAGACCCAGTTTGGTCATGATTCCAATTTTCTTTAGGAATTTATTTTGTTCATTATCTTTCAAATAACAGAGCAAATGACTATTGGAAATTATTCATCAGGTCTAAACTATGGTGGGAAAAACAGACTATTTGTTTAAATTCTATCTTAATTAAAAAGCTCCTTCACAACAAAGGAAACAATTAAGAACATGAAGAGAGTGCCTATAGAATAGGAAAAGATCTTCACCCCCTTCTCCTCAGATAGGACTTTAATATACAGATTATATGAAGAATACAAAAAAATTGACACCAAAACCAAGTAACTCAATTAATTAAAGGGCAAAGGAACTAAACAGATGCTATTCAAAAGAAGAGATATAATTGGCCAACCAATATATGAAAAACCATTCAACATCTCTAGTAATCACAGAAATTCATGTCAAAACTACTCTGAGATTTCAACTCACTCCAGTCAGAATGGTAATTATCAAGAATACAAATAATATTAATTGTTGGCCAGGAGGTCAAGGAAAGGTACACTCACACCTTTTTGGTGAGACTGCAAATTAGTGCAACCACTCTAGAATGCAGTATGGAGATTTCTCACACCATATGATCCAGAAATTCCACTCCTCAAAATGTGTCCAAAGGATCTAAAATCAGCATACTATAGTAATACAGCCACATTGATGTTTATAGCAGCACAATTCACAATTGAAAAACTATGAATCCAACCTACATGCATTTAAACAGAAGAATGGATAAAGAAAATGTAGTCTGTATACACAATGGAGTATTTCTTAGTCATAAAAAGAATGAAATGATGACATTTGCTGGTAAATGGATCGAAATGGTGACTCTCATGCTGAGTGTAGTCAGACCCAGAAAGCCAAATGTCAGATGTTTTCTCATATATGTGGAAGCTAGTCCAAAATAAAGAAGAAAAAATAGAAAGGGAAAAGGGAGAGGAAGGATTCCTTCAAAATATAAAGAAGATTTGTCCACTAGAGGTAAGGGAAGAGGGGGAGGGAGAATGGATGGGATAAGAGAAGAACAGAGGAATGAATCAAACCTCAATTACCTAGGTACATATATGAGCATAACACAATGAATCTCAACATCATCTATATTCACAAGATCCTAACAAAAAATCTAAAAGTAAATAGCAGAAAGATCAGTAAAGTAGAGGAAAGGGAATGGAAAATACTAGGAAGTGAATTTGAGCAAATTGTATTCCAAGCTTTTTTAATTATATCAAAATGTAACCTAATGCTATGAATTACTAAAAAGGAACAATAAAAAAGAATTAGCACTTCTCAGGCTGAGATGGTTTTTCTGTTTTCCTTTTGTTGAAGAATTCATTTTTTCAACTTTATATGATCCTCCTGGTTAATTCAATAAGTGGGCTGAACTAGCCAGGTGTGGTGGCTCATGCCTCTTATCTCAGTGATGTGGGAGTCTGAGGCAGGAAGAGAGAAAGTCTGAGGGCAGCCTAGGGAAATTACTGAGACCTTGCCTCAAAATAGGATTAAAATGGATGGGGGTATAGCTCCATGGTAAAGCAACCAGGGTTCAAGCCCCGGTAACCCCACAAAGTGGACTAAACTAAAAAAAGTATATGTCTTCATAATAATAACTAATACTTGTGAGACACTACTTGCTGACAGTGTTCTTATTACCATAAGTACCCTTTCTTGACCTTAAAAATAAAGCACCCAGTACCGCAAAAAAAATAAAAAAAAAATAATAATAAAGCAACGGATTCCTAAAGATGAGGTTTTCAATAATAAGAGGAAAGAAGGAATTTCTAGTACTTGGAGAAAAGGGTAGGGTGATCGATCTTTACAGTTATGGAAACTATTCCATTTCTCCCTTCTCATCTATTTCTAAAAAAATGGCATTATTCAAGAAGAAATGTCAAGATCCAAGTTGTCACTTTACATTTGATTTCACATGGATTATATTCAAACTGACCTGAAGTGTTGAATTTTGGTGTTTATTATAATATACTATCTAGTGTTTTGAAAGGACATTTTATTATTGATTAAACAAATTTAATCTTTTAAGTGAAAACATGTTAATATATACACTTATTGTATTTAAACATCACTGTGGAATAAACTAATGCAAAATAGAAAAAAAATTGATCACATATAATTTGAGTCTCCTTCAGTTGTTTAAAAGACACATTACTTGATTAATTAAAACCTCAAACCATGCTTAATAACTTTCCATGATAAAGTAGATGAGCAAATGGCTATATTAAAATATATACATGGACTGGAAATGGTGGTGAATGCCTGTAATCCTGGCAGCTCGGGAGGCTGAAGCACAAATATTACAAGTTCAAAGTGAGCCTAGCAATTTAATGAGGACCTCAACAACTTAGTGAGACCCTGTTTCAAAATAAAAATAAATATAAAGAACAAGGATGTGAATCAGTGGTCAAGAACCTCTGGGTTCAGTCCCTAGCACAAAAAAAAGTATATAGAAAATATTCATATAATCTTAAGCATAATTGACCTAAAAAATATAAAAGAAAGGTATCTAATAAATGGACATTACCTCAAATGTGATATTTTAGACATCACTTCAAGATATAAAAAATAGTCTGATTTCTAAAAATGTAATCAGCTATTAATAAACTTAAAAAAATTCAAGGTCTGGAAATAAAATGAAATGATAATGTGATAACCTAGTATGCACAAAGACCTGGGTTTAATACCCAGAATGGCAAAAGAAAAAAGAAAAAAAGTCTAAGTGCTAATTTTGGGGGACATTCAGTAATTAAGCCAAATGTATATGTAAGAAATTAAAATTTATACTTAGGTCAATTATTTCCAAAATCATTAAAGATAAAACAAAATTACAACTTTGTTAATGTTTCACAGAAGCTTTTATTTTATTATTTTTATTTTCTTGTGGTACTGGGAATCGAACCCAGGGCCTTGTGCTTGCAAATCTACCAACTGACCTATCTCCCTTACCCTCGGAGAAGTTTATAAATCAAGACCAGAAAAGAAACCTTTTATTTGGTGTCTCTTCATTTTCAGCCCTCTGTTGGCAAAAAAGAAAAGTGAAAAGTAAAGAAGTTTCAGATGCAACATACTCCAAAAGCACATTTTTGAACAACATGTATTTAGTGTCATAAAATTTTTTTCTTAGACCACATTAACTTGCATTACATCATAACACCATTCATATTAGATAAAATATTCATACATGAAGCACACTGGTTGTGAGTTAGTATTGGATTTTTAAAAATGGGAGTTGGAAATATTTTGCTATTCAGAAAAATGACCAACTTAAAATAAGGATACAGCATCTAAAAATGTCATAATGAGAGATATTTTATGTCATTTTTATTTTTACATCCTTAGTGACTAAATAAACATGGACCAAATGTGAGTCCCATTAGTAGTATTCATAATTGATTGAATGACCATCTAGAAGAATCTGACTTCTAGATAACTGTGAGTCAAAACAGATGTTAGTAAGGATGGTCTATAAGGTTCAAGTTTGAGTCCGTCCTCCCTGAACGACATAAATGCTTAAAATGCTTAAAATGAAAATAAATCACAATCCATAAATATCCTATGAGATATGGATCAAGTTCTACCACAATAAAATAAAGCAATTACTACACAGGTTCAAAATTTGTACAAGAATGAGATTCAGTTTTGAAAGAGACTTTGATGTTTAAGTCATTGACAAACTCAAAATAAATCTATAGTGCAATGCAAGTTCAAAAATAGTTTAACAAGTCACTGTCTTGAAAGAGCGATCCAAGATGGCAGCCTAGACTCTGACTGCATCTCCAGTCGCTCCAGGACACAAATTCAAGAAGGGGAGGTGTTGTGAGACTTGGACTAAAATAGAGCCACGGGTGAGTTTCCCCCACTGGGTGAGGCTTGGCCTGGGCGGCAGGCCCAGATAGAGGTGGCTTATTGGAGTTGGGCAGGGCAGCTAGAGTCTTCCCCAAGCAGCCTTGTGCACTCCAGTGGTGGGCTCCTCCCACAAGGCCAGCTTCTCGGAGCAGGCCCCCCAGTGAGAGCCTTTCCACACAGAGCCAGCTCCAAGTCCTGGAACCAGTAGCAGGCTAGGGGCAGATTTCTTCAGAAGCACTGCAATATCAAGTTACTCCAAGACTTCAGACTACTGAAGGCTGGGAGGTGATACACTGGAAATCTACAGGGACACTATAAGCCAATAGAAGAAATCTGCAATATCTCAGAGTCCCACTGACATCTGACCAATATGAGAAAACAAGGGAAGAAAATGTCCCAAACAAACCTAGATACTATATCAATAAAACCCAATGACAGCACAGCAGAAGAAATGTCAGAAAGGGAGTTCAGAACATACATAATTAAAACAATCAGAGAAGCAAACGAGGAGATGAAAGAGCAAATGCAGGCATAGAAAGAGGAGATGAAAGAGCAAATGCAGGCATAGAAAGAGGAGATGAAAGAGCAAATGCAGGCATTAAATGATCACACCAAACAAAAGTTAAAAGAGCAAATACAGGAAGCAAGAGATCATTTCAATAAAGAGTTAAAGATACTGAAGAAAAACAAACAGAAATCCTTGAAATGAAGGAAACAATAAACCAAGTTAAAAACTCCATAGAAAGCATAACCAATAGGATAGAACACCTGGAAGACAGAACCTCAGACATTGAAGACAAAATATTTAATCTTGAAAAAAAAGGTGACCAAACAGAAAACATGGTAAGAAACCATGAACAGAATCTACAAGAATTATGCAAAATCATGAAAAGGCCAAATTTAAGAATTATTGGGATTGAGGAGGGCTTAGAGAAACAAACCAAAGGAATGAACAATCTATTCAATGAAATAATATCAGAAAATTTCCCAAATCTGAAGAATGAAATGTAAAACCAAGTACAAGAGGCTTATAGGACTCCAGATATACAAAATTACAACACTAACACACCAAGGTACATTATTATGAAAATACCTAACGAACAAAATAAAGACAGAATTTTAAGGGCCGTGAGAGAAAAGAATCAAATTACATTCAGAGGAAAACCAATAAGAATATCAGCAGATTTTTCAATCCAGACCCTAAAAGCTAGAAGGGCCTGGAACAACATTTACCAAGCCCTGAAAGAAAATGGATGCCAACCAAGAATCTTATACCCAGCAAAACTTACCTTCAAATTTGACGATGAAATAAGATCCTTCCATGACAAACAAAAGCTAAAGGAATTTACAAAAAGAAAGCCGGCATTACAGAACATTCTCAGCAAAATATTCCATGAGGAAGAGATGAAAAACAATGATGTAAATCAGCAAAGGGAGGAACTACCCTAAAGGAATAACCAAATAAAGGAGAAACCAAATTATGTCAAAAAACAAAAGTGAGTCAAATGACTGGGAAGACAAATCATATCACAATAATAACCCTGAATGTTAATGACCTGAACTCATCAATCAAGACATAGACTGGGCAGATTGGATTAAAAAGAAAAATCCATCAATAGTGCTGCCTGCAAGAGACTCATCTCATAGAAAGAAATACCCATAGACTAAAGGTGAAAGGATGGGAAAAAACATACCATGCACACAGATACAGCAAAAAAGCAGGAGTATCCATCCTCATTTCAGATAATGTGGACTTCATGCCAAAAATAGTCAGAAGGGATAAAGAAGGACATTACATACTGCTTAAGGGAAGCATAAATCAGGAAGACATAACAATCATAAATGTCTATGCCCCGAACATTGGCTCATCCATGTACGTCAAAAAAATCCTTCGCAATTCCAGAAATCAAATAGACCACAACACAGTAATACTAGGCGATTTTAACACACCTCTCTCACCACTGGATAGATCTTCCAAACAAAAATTGAATAAAGAAACCATAGATCTCAATAACACAATCAACAACTTAGACTTAACCAACATATATAGAATATACCATCCAACAAAGAACGAATACACTTTCTTCTCAGCAGCACATGGATCCTTCTCTAAAATAGACCATATTTTATGCCACAGAACTACTGTTAGCAAATACAAGAAGGTAGAGATACTACCTTCTACTCTATCAGATCATAATGGATTGAAATTAGAAATAAATGACAGAATAAAAACCAGAAACTTCTCTGATACCTGGAGATTAAATAATACACTATAATATGATGAATGGATAACAGAAGACATCAGGAGGGAAATAAAAAATATCTTAGAAGTAAACGAGAACAAAGACACATCATATCAAATCTCTGGGACACTATGAAAGCAGTACTTAGAGGAAGATTTATTTCATGGTGCGCATCCAACAAAAGAAGTAGAAATCAACAAATAAACGACTTAACACTACAGCTCAAAGCCCTATAAAAAGAAGAGCAGACCAAAACCAAAAGTAGTAAAAGACAGGAAATAGTTAAAATCAGAGCTGAAATCAATGAAAATGAAACAAAAGAAAAAATCAGAAAAATTAACAAAATAAATAGTTGGTTCTTTGAAAAAATAAACAAAATTGATAAACCCTTAGCCACACTAACAAATAGAAAGAGGGAGAAAACTCAAATTACTAAAATTTGGAATGAACAAGGAAATATTACAACAGACACGAGTGAAATACAAAACATAATTAGAAGCTATTTTGAAAATCTATACTCCAACAAAACAGAAAACCTCAAAGACATAAACAAGTTTCTAGAGACATAGGAATTACCTAAGCTGAACAAGGAGGACATACAAAACTTAAATCAATCAATTTTAAGCAACGAAAGCCTACCAACAAAGTAAAGTCCAGGACCAGATGGCTTCTCAGCCGAGTTCTACAAAACCTTTAAAGAAGAGCTTATTCCAATACTCCTCAAAGTATTCCATGAAATAGAAGAGGAGGGAACCTTCCCAAACCATTCTATGAATCCAATATCACCCTGAAACCTAAACTAGACAGAGACATATTGAGGAAAGAAAATTTCAGACCAATATCCTTAATGAACATTGATGCAAAAATTCTCAAAAGAATTTTAGCAAATCACGTACAAAAATATATTAAAAAGATAGTACACAACGATCAAGTGGGTTTTATCCCAGGGATGCAAGTTTGGTTCAACATCCGGAAATCAATAAAATGTCATTCACCATATCAACAGACTTAAAGTTAAGAATCTCATGATTATTTCAATAGATGCAGAAAAAGCATTCAATAAAATACAACATCCCTTCATGCTGAAAACACTAGAAAAAATTGGGGTAGTGGGAACATTCCTTAATATTGTAAAGGCCATCTACACTAAGCCCATGGCCAATATCATTCTAAATGGTGAAAAACTGAAAGAATTTCCCCTAAAAACTGGAACAAGGCAGGGATGCCCTCTTTCACCACTTCTATTCAACATCGTCCTTGAGACTCTAGCCAGAGCAATTAGACAAACCAAAGAAATTAAAGGCATACGAATTGGAAAAGAAGAACTCAAACTATCCCTGTTTGCAGATGACATAATTATATATTTAGAGGAACCTGGAAATTCCACCAGAAAACTTTTAGAACTCATAAGTGAATTCAGTAAAGTAGCAGGTTATTGTATCAATGTTCATAAATCCAATGCATTTTTATACATAAGTGATGAATCTTCAGAAAGAGAAATTAGGAAAACTACCCCATTCTCAATAGCATCGAAAAAAATATAGTACTTGAGAATCAATCTCACAAAAGAGGTGAAAGACCTCTACAATGAGACCTACAGAACACTAAAGAAAGAAATTATAGAAAAGCTTAGAAGATGGAAAGATCTCCCATGTTCTTGGATAGACAGAATTAATATTGTCAAATGGCCAAACTACCTAAAGTGGTATACAGATTCAATGCAATTCCAATTAAAATCCCAAGACCTTACAGAAATAGAGCAAGCAATTAAAAAATTCATTTGGAAGAATAAAAAACCTGGAATAGCTAAATCAATCCTCAGTAGAAAGAGCGAAGCAGGGGGTATCACAATACCAGATCTTCAACTCTATTACAAAGCAAAAGTAACAAAAACAGTATGGTATTGGTACCAAAATAGACAGGTAGATCAATGGTACAGAATAGAGGACATGGACACAAACCCAAATGAATACAATTTTCTCATACTAGACAAAGGGGCCAAAAATATGCAATGGAGAAAAGATAGTCTCTTCAAGAAATGGTGCTGGGAAAATTGGAAAATGATATGCAACAGAGTGAAATTAAAACCCTATCTCTCACCCTACACAAAACTCAACTCAAAGTGGATCAAGAACCTCAGAATCAGACCAGAGACCCTGCATCTTATAGATGAAAAAGTAGGTCCAAACCTCCAACTTGTTGGCTTAGGGTCAGACTTCCTTTACAGGACTCCCATAGCACAAGAAATAAAAGCAAGAATCAATAAGTGGGATATATTCAAACTAAAAAGCTTTCTCTCAGCAAAGGAAACTATCAGTAATATGAAGAGAGAGCCTACAGAGTGGGAGAATATCTTTGCCACTCATACTTCAGATAGAGCGCTAATTTCCAGAATCCATAAAGAACTCAAAAAACTCTACACCAAGAATACAAATAATCCAATCAACAAATGGGATAAGGAAATGAACAGACACTTCACACAAGAAGATATACAAGCAATCAACAGATATATGAAAAAATGTTCAACATTTCTAGTAATAAGAGAAATGCAAATCAAAACTACCCTAAAATTTCATCTCACCCCAATTAGAATGGCGATCATCAAGAACACAAGAAACAACAGGTGTTGGCAAGGATGTGGAGATAAAGTTACACTCATACATTGCTGGTGGGGTTGCAAATTAGTGCAACCACTCTGGAACACAGTATGGAGATTCCTCAGAAAGCTTGGATGGAACCACCATTTGACCCAGCTATCCCACTCCTTGGCCTATACCCAAAGGACTTACAACCAGCATACTACAGAGATACAGCCACATCAATGTTCATTGTTGCTCAATTCACCTTAGCCAGATTGTGGAACCAACCTAGATGCCCTTCAGTTGATGAATGGATAAAGAAACTGTGGCATATATATACAAGTGGAATATTACTCAGCCATAAAGAATGATAAAATTATGGCATTTGCAGGCAAATGGATGAAATTGGAGAATATCATGCTAAGTGAGATAAGCCAATCTCAAAATACTAAAGGACTAATGATCTCGCTGATAAGTGGATGAGGACATTTAATGGGGTGTGGGAGGGGTTAGCGTTAGGTTTAGGGTTTCGTTTAGGGTTAGGGATAAGGAGGGTGGTAAGAATGGATGAAGGAAGGACTGTATAGAGGGAAAAGAGAGGTGGGAGAGGTGGGGTGGAAGGGAAAAAATAACAGAATGCATCAAACAACATTGCCCTATGTAAATTTATGATTACACAAATGGTATGCCTTGAGTCCATGTACAAATAGAGAAACAACATGTATCCCATTTGTTTACAATAATAAAAAAAGTAACTGTCTTGAGTGCTCCATATGTGTTAAATTTACATTGAGCACTTTGCATATATCATAAAACCACAGAAAAATGAAAATTAGGATGAGTAATTTGCTCCTTTATTGCCCAGCTCTCATTTTCAAAAACGCTGAGCTAGAATTCTTTTTTAGGGGAAGAGGAGAAGAAAATGACAGTCTCTTGATATTTTCTGTCTCTCACTGCAAAATTCAAATTGTTGAGTGCAGTATAAGTTTCAAAATCTTTATATTGTGTTTATTATGAATATACAGACTTATTAATTGCACAGCATGGTAATGCAACATATTTAAGTATCTAATTTTTAAACCTAATTATGGGAATTATTGTTTATTTTAAAGTTCACTTTTTTTGATACCAGGCATTCATCCCAAGTTTACTTTACCCACTGAGCCACATTCCCAGTCCATTTTATATTTTATTTTAAGACAGGGTCTCCCCAAATTGCTTTAGGGCCTTGCTAAACTGCTGAGGCTGAATTTGAACTTGCAATCTCCTGCCTCAGCCTCCCAAGTCATTGGGATTATAAGAGTGTAATATTTTACATACTATATATTACTTTTTTGTATGTATATTATCTTTCAAAAAGTGAACATTCTAGTACAGCTAAAGTTCACTTTTGAAATATACGATACATATAGAAAATTGACTACTTCCTATAGATGAACGTCTGTAGGTTGAATACACTGAAGTAACAATTACCAGATTAAGAAATGGAGTATACCAGCAAATCAGAAACCTTCCTTCTGTCACTTTTTGGTCATTAACTTACCCCCAAAACTATTCTGACTTCTAAGACCATACATTCATTTTGCTGGTTTTTAGATTTCATGTAAATGGAATCACAGTACAAACTCTTTGGTGTCTTGTTTCTTTTGCTTAATTTATTTTTGTGAACATACACCATGGTGGTGTATGTAAAAGTAGTCATTTCATTTCTACATAGTAATCTATTGTATGTATATAATGGATATATTCATCCATTCTATTTTGTCAATATTTGGGTTGTTCAGTTTTTGCATTTTTTAGGTATTATCTAGAAGTAAAATATCTTGGGCATGAAATTTGCACATGTTGAGTTTCATTAAATGTTGTTACAGTTTTCAAAAGTGTGAGCTTCAGCTCATAATTTACATTTTACCAAGAACAGATGGGAGTTCTAGTTGTTCCACATCTAAGATAATACTTAGAATTATCAAAGCTTATGTTCAGCTTTGTTTTAATTTTAGTCATTGTGGTAAGTAATAGTATCTCATAGTTTTAAACTGTATTTTCTGATGGTTAATGATTTTAAGTACATTTTTAGGTTTATTGGTCACCAAGTATGTTTATTTACAAAGCACTTGTTCAGTTAATCTTCTCATTTTCTGTTATGTTGTGTATTTTTTTTATTTATTGATTTTTAGGAATTTTTCACATACTATAGATATAAGTACTTTATCAGATAAATTTTACAACAAAAATCTTCTTCACCTCTGTGGGTTGGATTTTCACTTCATTAGTGGTATTGATTATGTAAAATTTCTTCATTTTAATGAATTCCATGTGATTAATTTTTTCCTATATAAAGTGTTTGTAGCCTGTTGGAAATCTGCAAGTATCTTCAGGTGTATAATTTGGGCTTAACTTCTCTAGCATCTTGGCCTCTCAAGTCCTGGCTGCTAATCTTGAGCAGAGAGAAAGAAGGTTGATAATAACATGGTGTTGTCTTCAAATATTTGAAAGTTTATCATAGGGTTGAAAACATTTGACTTGTGTGCATAGTCTTGTGAAAGACATAAGACCCTAGGCTGAAAAGTGAATGGAGGAAGAACTAGTCTCAACACAATAGTGGATGTCTGTATTACCAAATAACAACAGAGATTATGTGTTCTTCCTCTCACTGCAAGTGTGAAAGTGCAGATTGATAGCCTTTTGTGTACCTTTATGCCAGTTTATCTGAATTTAAAGGTGTGGTTATAGTTCATGAAATGTCTAGTTGCCTGTTAGCCTTGGCAGCTAAACTTTCAGGGATGAACTCCCATAATATGATTATTTGTCTCAATAAAATACATGAATAAACTCTTATTTACAGCTTTCTATTTTAACTCCATATGATATCTACTTTTAGAATAATATAACAATTCCTTTTGCCATGAGTTTTCTGATTGAAACTCTTTCTGGAAATATCTCTATATTTCATAGGCCAAGATTTGTCAAATATGGTTTTGTTTATCCTAAACATAGCCTTCAAGATTTAAATCCAATCTTTGTTTCTTTCTACCTTCAATTATTCAAAATAAAAAAATATTTATTGATAACATGACAGCAGCAAAATACTTCAATTCTTGTTTACTCTAACATGCCATTCTCTACACCTTCTATTCTAGTTTTGTGCACTTCCTCAAGTTCAGGTATCAAAACTATATTAGTGTTTCAAGAGAGGACATGACCACTAATGTGAAATTTTACTGTGATGCCTAAACAAGTGGATGCTAAATATAGGCATAGTTCAAAATCCAATTATACCATTTACTCGAGCATACTACTTAAACTTTCTAGGCCTCAGTGTTCTAATCTATTAATTGGAGATAATAATATCTCCTATATTAGTTTCTATGAGGATTACATGAGATATTGCCCACCAAATACTCAGCATAGTGCATGTCTGATGGTATATGCTTCCTTTTTTTTACAATTATATATAATAAAATATTATTCACCCATGACAAGGAATGAAGTTCCAATACATGCTATAACATGAATTAACTTATAAAACTTTGCTAAATGAAATAAGCCAGATACAAAAGGACAACTGTTTTATAATTTTACTTTTAGGAGGTAATTAGAATAGGCAAGAATAAAGGTTACCAGGAGCTGACAGACAGAAGAGTGGGGTGATATTGTTAAATGGATTCAGAGTTTCTGTTTGGAAAACTGAAAAAATTTTGGAAATTCATGATAGGGATGATGGCACAACATTGTGAAGGTACTCAATGCCACTGAAATGTACTTAATGTCCCTGAAAGAGTTAAAATGGAAAAATTTCTGTTGTATATACTTACCCAAAAAATTTAAAATAATTTAAATGTAAGCCATTGTTTTGGATTCTTTGTAGTCATATATTCTATCTTATGCTTAGCCATACCAAAGTTCAATTCTCAGTTCTTGCTTGCAGCATTTCAGACATTAAAAACCTTTTTGTCAATTTTTTCATAGACAAAATTCATTTGTATAAAATGAATGAAAACTCAGAGATCTAATGTAAGTACCCAGTCTATAAAAATTCTGGTTCAGATAAGTACTTTTGTACTTATCTGTGGGAGTCAAGTACAACCTTATTTTTAATAAGTAACTGTCCCAACTCTGTGTTGTCTACAAGTCAATTTCTCAATAAAACAAAACTTTTCCCCTATCCTGTATTTAATTTGTCTTTCTAAGGTATAGCTTCTTGTGTGCATGTCTCTGTGTGTGTGTGTGTATGTGTGTGTGTGTGTATGTGTGTGTGTGTGTGTGTTGTATGCACACACATGCACATGTGTTTGGGGTTGCATGTGGGGTTGGTGGAGCACAGCACAGGAAAGGGAAACTTTATCAAAGGTATTTTTGCTAATGTTAATAAGTTACATCTACTTGTTCCTCTTTTTTCAGATAGCTATTTATCATTTCTTGAACTCCTGTTGATTAGTTGCCATGATTTCCCATTATGTAAATCATACTGCTTATTCCCAAGTAGTTTATGTGTGCTTAAATATTCAACAATTACCCCTTTCATTACAAAGTCTACCTGCTTCCCTGATTTTGAAATAAAACTGTACAATCTTCAGTGAACAAGGACCTCCACCAGAATGCTTAGTGAATTGATTACACAGAAGTTATTTGTCATGATAGGGTGTACCATTTTTAGTCAATGGTAGTATATTGATCTGTGCTTGAAAAAAATTAAATCCTTTGTGAACACAACCTAGGCAGATCACTTTGTTTCTTAATTTTGGTGTTTCCAATTTCCAACCAGGCATTCTATATTATATTCTTATTTCTACATACTTTTAAAATTCTGAATGTACAAGCAATTTGCTTAACAAATCTGTATATTAGAGGCAAGACCCTTAGTACTCTGTAATAGAGAAAATATATAGTATTGCATGGAACCTAGTTTTTTGTCACCAAAAAGTATTTGAATTTTGTTTCTAGTGATATAATTTTAGTGCAGCCACTCTGGAAAGCAGTATGGAGATTCCTTAGAAAAATTGGAATGGAACCAACATTTGACCCAGCTATCCCACTCCTTCCCTATACCCAAAGGACTTACAATCAGCATACTACAGAGATACAGCCACATCAATGTTCATAGCTGCTCAATTCACAATAGCCAGACTGTAGAACCAACCTAGATGCCCTTCAACTGATGAATGGATAAGGAAACTGTGATATATATATATATATATATATATATATATATATATATATATATATATATATAATGGAATATTACTCAGCCATAAAGAATGATAAAATTATGGAATTTGCAGGCAAATGGATGAAATTGGAGAATATCATGCTAAGTGAGATAAGTCAATCTCAAAAAACCAAAGGAAGAATGATCTCGCTGATAAGTGGATGATGACACATAATGGGGTATGGGAGGGGTTAGTTTTAGGGTTAGAGTTAGGGTTAGGGAGGGGGACAAGAATGGAGGAAGGAAGGACTGTATAGAGGGAAGAGAGCATTGGGAGGGGTTGGGGGAAGGGAAAAAATAACAGAATGAATCAACCAACATTACCCTATGTAAATTTATGATTACACAAATGATATGCCTTTACTCCATGTACAAACAGAGAAACAACATGTATCCCATTTGTTTACAATAAAAAATGCTAAATATTAAACCTAATTATTTTCAGAGGAATACATTATTAAATTTTCACTGAATATCCTTGGGCCAGCATATTTCATCATTGATTACAAAAATTTATCCATGTTCAACTTTAAAAAACTCTCAGTGAAAAGAATGCAGCATAAGATCAAATGAAGCCGATCATGAGATGCAGTCATCAGTAGGATTAACTTTATCATACTATTCATTGACATGAACAATTGAGGAAATGTATTATAAGTAAAGAGTTATTAGAGTAAACATTGGTTCAATAAAAAAAAGAAGACAATGTGTTGAAGTGGTTAAAAAATGGATTTGGGAGTCTACTAGGTCACATTCATTCAGTAGGATAATCTGAGATGATTTTCTTGTCCAAGAGTTTTACTCTCTGCTCTCCCAAAAGAAGATAAGTGGAGGAAGTAGGACAGGTCAGCAGAAGCATGTTGCTCAGTTAGATATTGGTTTTATTTTGATCCCAAAGGAAAGTCCTTGAGCACAAATTGCACCACAGAATCATCCCCACCTGAGTCAAGTGGTCATCCCTTTGCAAGCCCCTATAGTTCAATCATTGGTAAGACCATTGGGAGGAACATGAGTAATCAAATCTCAGAGTAGAGCAATTCTCTGAGTTATCACCCCACAGTCATGTCAGCTGGAGGATGGAATTGCCAGCAGAATAAAATGGAACTAGTTGCACATCAACATCTACTATAGGGTCCAATTGTTCTGGTTTTGAATCCCACCCTGTAGCTATTAGTCTTGAGACACTTGGCAAATATTTAAGCTGTTTGCTCCTGGGTGATTTATCCATAAAACTGAGAATTACCCTCATTCCTTAAAGTTCTTTCAAGTGAATAAAAGGTAATAATGCATATATAGCACTTGAGCTGATGATGATAAAGTGTTCAATCAGTAGCTGCTTTAAATTATCCTAAGTGGACTACAAGGCAGGAGTGATGAAAAGAATGGTATGTTTTCTTTCAATAAGACATAATGCTTGGCAAAGTTTCACAAGTAAATAAATATTTTGGGGACCCTCACCAGCAAACTATTACACAGTAAAGACCTTCTTGCCCACTTTAAATATCTATGCAATTGCTAAGTCTCTAGAAACACAGGCATGAAGTTCAGTGACCAAGTCCAAGTGGTTGGGTAAGTGCCATAATTCCCATGGGAGAAGTAGCCTGGTCTCAAAAGTGGAGAATTACTGGCAGAAGTTCCATCACTTAACATAAGGAATAGAATGGGAATAAAAAAAATGGTGGAATCCATGAGGTACCTGACAGAACTTATTTGAGAGGCTATGAGAAATGTGGTGATTGGGCCAGGGTGTGGGGAAGGCAGCTGACGCACAAGACACAAGCCCAGTAATATTAAGGAGGAGTGATGGTGAGAGTGAGCTAAAAGAGAATAGTGCTAGTTCCTTAGGAACTACTGCTTTCTCATTCGTATTAATGCTACATGTTTGACTAGCTTAAAAGAATAGGTACAGGCTCAGAAGAGAATTTATGATTGAAATCAACTTCAGTCAAATTCCTGAAGCTCTACTCAAGGGTATTAAGATCTATCAGGGAATGAAACACAAATGGATCACAAGTTAAAGCCAGTCTCAGCAACTTAGGAAGTCTTAAGCAACTCAGAGATTCCCTGTCTCTATATAAGATACAAAAAAGAGCTGCAAATATAGTTCAGTGGTTAAGTGTCCCTGGATTCAATCCCCAGTTGCTCCCAAATCCAAAACAACTGTCTTATGAACATTTCCTGGCAGTTAAATTGATATCTTCCATATCCTTGGAACACTGAAAACTGAGAGTTCTAGAGTTATTTTGATATTATGGTATACATACATGAGATTTCATTGAAACAGAAAAAAAATTATCTTAAATTTGTATATTTACAAGACATTGTAGAATGAAAAAAAATTGATGCTGCCTATTACAATGTGAAAAGTAATATAAGCTTAATTTTATTACAAGAAACAAAGAATTCATTTGAATATTCAAAATAATTGACATGAATTATGTCAGTAAGGTTTTGATTTCTTTCAGGCAATAACAACAGAGTATATAGCTTATTTCCAACACAGAATATACAATTACTCAGAGTTCTATTTTATAAAATAAAGCTATGGAAATACTGTGTCTTGCCTCACCACCTCTCCCCATTGTGTTACAAAATTTTAAGGAATCAATGAATCTCATTCTCATCAAATGTGGTATCTCAGAGACTACCATTAAGAAATTGTTGAGAAATATTTAAATGCTTACTTTTAAATTTTTAAACTTCTGTTATAGATGTAAGGAAATTTTAAAATGTAACACTGGTTTCAATTTTTCTTAAAATTATAATAAACAATATAGAGAGTACCCTTGCACACTACTGGTGGTGATGTAAATTAGTCTAGAAATAATGGGGAATAGTGTAGAAGTTCCATGAAAAATTTAAAACAGAACTACCATAAGATTCAGCAATCCCACTACTGGGTATATACCCAAAGGAAAGGAAATCATTATGCCAAAGAGACCTCAATAGCCTCACCTTTCATTGCTAGTGTTATTCACAGTATCCAAGAGATGGAAACAATCTAAGTGTTCATCATCAGTTGGTGAACATATAAGGAAAATGCAGGACATATACTCAATGGAATACTCTTTGATCATAAAATTAATAAAACCCTGTCATTTTCAACATGAAATATTATTTGTATCATATTAAATGAAATAAGCTGGTACAGAAAGGCAAGCACTGCATAATCTCATTCATACACGGAACCTAAAAAAATTGATCTCATAGAAGTTGAGAGTAACATGGTGTTTACTAGAGGTTGGGGAGGTGGTGTCAATGAGAAGAGCTAGATCAATGGGTATTACAGTTAGATAGCAATAAGAAGTTTTGGTACACTACATTGCACAGTAGAGTGATTGTAGATCACAGTAATGTACTGTACATTTCAAAAGTCTAGAAGAATTTTTAAAGATTTCACTATAAAGAAATCACAGGCATGTGAGGAGATAGATATGTTTAACCTGATTTAAACATGACACAATGTGCATGTGTATCAAAAATTACATGGATTCACACTCACATGTTAAATTTTTCTGCTTTTATGTACCAGCTAAAAATGAATTTGTAAAAATCCTTCTCATGAAAAGACTTCTACCTTGGCAGATATCTAATCAAGTAAGAAGGGCCTGCCTCTGTGTAAATCTGAATTGAATTCCCAGATCTCTTTGACACAACCTTGACCTAGTATTCCCAATTATCTATTGCAATCACATCTACCTTTCTGTTTCTCATAGGATTTATGAGAAAAGTCTCAGATATGAGGTATGAAAATTCTTACAATTCATGGAAAGAGTGACTTTACAAATTTGAGTTAGTTAAGTGGTTTATTGTGTTAGAAAACATAAGAGTAATAGAGTACTTTTATTTTATTTTACCCTTAGGTGATATATTATCTAATATAAAAAACATTAATGAGAATATTAAGAAACAATATGTAAGATCACTCACAGAAGAAGATACAATGTTATGTCTATGGATTTTTTTCCACACCATAGTAGATTGGCTAAGAACAAGGTAGATTCTGGAGGCAGACCATCTGAGTTGATTTCCAACTCTACATTATTTAGTTTTGTGAATTTGATCCAATTTTAAATTTATCTTTCTTAGTTTATCATTTGTAAAATGGTGATAAAATTTCCATCTGAGAGTATTTTCAAAAGGACTGCATGGACTCAGGGCAGTCACTGTTGGCTGTCAAATCCAAGTTCCTTTCCCAACCCATTCCACTGTAAAAGCTCAAAAAGTGTGATGACTGATTTTTCAACCCCTCTCACTACTTGGGTACTAGATAATAATGCCAGTAAAGCAGACCAACACAGACATCTATTGAAGTTTATAAGAAAGATTTGGTTTCCCTGATAAGAGGGGAAAGATGTAGCTGGAACCCTCTTTTATTCCTTTTTCTTATCTTTAACACAAACATATGACTTGAGATTGAGAGATAAATCTTGCAACAACAAGGACAAGGCAAAGAGAATAGAGGAGATGATGTGAGAAATTATTGTGAACTGAACCAACACAAGCTATCAGACTACTTTAACATGAAAAAATAAACCATTTAAATGAATATTAATGCATATTTTCACCTGCAGCTAAAAGTATTCCTAACTGATACAAGGTTAGTATATATAAAATGCTTGGAATAGTCTGTAGCCATTGTAAATGCTAAATGAGTTTCAGCTCTAAGTATTGTAGCTGTCCCTTGGTATATAAGGAGAATAGGTTCCAAGACTTCCTGGATCCAATATTTGTGAATGCTCAAGTCCTTTATGAAAAAAATGGCAGAGTATTTGCATAAAACCAATGAGCACCCTCCCATATACTTTATATTTTCTCTAAATTACTTATAATATCTAGAACAATAACAATACCATATAAATAAGTGCTATATCTTATTTTGGGGGGAATAATGACAAGGAGAAAAGACTATAAATATTAAGCACAGAAGCAATTTTTACAATTTAAAATTTCTCTCTTAAATTGGTTGAATCTGCACATACAGAATCCAGTGATACAGAGGAACAATTTCATTTTTCAGTTAATAAAATATTGTAAGGTATTAATTTTATTCATTAATCTGTGATGTATATTTGTTTGGTATCTTGTCTTTTAATTTCAACAGCTATATTATTTAGAATTCTTTGTAAACACATGATTTATTTATTGTAGCAAATAATTTATCTAAATTCCCTTATTTTGGTACCTACTTTAATTCAAGAGCCAATTATATTTGTTGAGCTCTCCTTGGTGTTCATCAATATATTACTAATTTTCAAGTGTCCTGTATTCAAGAAAGTTCTGGAAATAATGTTACAGGATTTTGTCATTAATTACTTTTTAATCCAGTTTTTAAACTTGCAAATTTTTTTGAAATGTTTGACAATACAAGAATGCCTCTGTTTTTATAAGTCATTTATATTTCTCAGTGTTTAAAATTAATAATGTTGTGTTTGAATAAAGGATAGCATACTCTTAAGAACTGTCTTCTATAATATCTGTCTACAATGCAGCAGGGTATACATTAAAATCTAGAAAGAAAATAATAGATAACATGAAATAAAGTACTATAGACAGTAAATGTGTAAGAAGATTGCCTTTAGAAGTGAAGTAAATAAGTAAATTTTCTGGTTAATTTAAAAAACAAGTAAATTTCCTAGTTAATTAAAAAAAAAAACATAAAATCAAAGAAACATCCCAGGAAACAATTCATTCAAATTCTGAATCTGTATCTACCTTTCTATTTAATATTCATTTTAGTTTGATTAAAACTCTGTTTTTATGGTGGGGTGACCAGAGATTGAATTCAGGGGCACTTGACCACTGAGTCCATATCCCCAGCCCTATTTTGTACTATTTAGAGATATGGTCTCACTGAATTGCCTAGCCTCTCACTTTTCCTGAAGCTGGCTTTGAATACGAGGTTCTTCTTCCTCAGCTTCCTGAGCCACTGGGATTACAGGCATGTGCCACTGCACCCACGTCTCAATTGGTACTCTTTTTTTTTTTTTGTCTTTCCAAATATTTTTTTTACTCTTTTATTGTAAACAAATGAGATACATGTTGTTTCTCTGTTTGTACATGGAGTAAAGGCATACCATTTGTGTAGTCATAAATTTACATAGGGTAATGTTGGTTGATTCATTCTGTTATTTTTTCCCTTCCCCCAACCCCTCCCAACGCTCTCTTCCCTCTATACAGTCCTTCCTTCCTCCATTCTTGTCCCCCTCCCTAACCCTAACTCTAACCCTAAAATTAACCCCTCCCATACCCCATTATGTGTCATCATCCACTTATCAGCGAGATCATTCTTCCTTTGGTTTTTTGAGATTGACTTATCTCACTTAGCATGATATTCTCCAATTTCATCCATTTGCCTGCAATTGCCATAATTTTATCATTCTTTATGACTGAGTAATATTCCATTGTATATATATATATACCACAGTTTCTTTATCCATTCATCAATTGAAGGACATCTAGGTTGGTTCCACAATCTGGCTATGGTGAATTGAGCAGCTATGAACATTGATGTGGCTGTATCTCTGTAGTATGCTGATTTTAAGTCCTTTGGGTATAGGCCAAGGAGTGGAATAGCTGGGTCAAATGGTGGTTCCATTCCAAGTTTTCTAAGGAATCTCCACACTGCTTTCCAGAGTGGCTGCACTAATTTGCAGCCCCACCAGCAATGTATGAGTGTACCTTTCTCCCCTCATCCTCACCAACATCTGTTGTTGCTTGTATTCTTGATAATCACCATTCTAATTGGGGTAAGATGGAATCTTAGGGTGGTTTTGATTTGCATTTATCTTATTACTAAAGATGTTGAACATTTTTTCATATGTTTGTTGATTGCTTTTAGAACTTCTTCTGTGAAGTGTCTATTCATTTCCTTTGCCCATTTGTCAATTGGATTATTTGCATTCTTGGTGTAGAATTTTTTGAGTTCTGCACACACATTCACATCTGCCATTACATTCATTTTTCACCATTGAGGTAAACACCATCATTATCCAAATTATCCATGTGTATAATTTCAATGTTATTCTGACCTCTCTTTCTCTATCATCTTACTTCTAACTTATTAGACATTCTATGTGCTGTTGAAGAAACAAACATATAAGAAATATTTTTATTAACTTGATTCTTCATACCACACTACTTGATGCTTCTTAACCAACATCCATTTTCATAATTTCCAGGAGAATATTTTCTACTTTAAGGATTTGGTTTATATTCTCATCTTTTTCCTGAAAGAAACATATAAGAATTCATAAAAGAATTCACTCCTGTGTTAGTAACTTAACTTCAAAATTCTAAGTATTTTTTATATTTTTAATAGAACTAAATAAAAGTTAATAAAAACTTGGAACTGCCCTACACCCAAATCCTGAAATCTTTCTTTATATTCACTAATTCATGTGACTGGCATGCTTCTACATGTATACTCTTTCCTCCTTGCAGCCAGTGATTTTTTTTTATAATGGTAAATCAAATCCCTGTCACTTCCCATCACACTAAGAATAACACCTCAGAGAGGACTTCCCTGAAATTTCTATTTTAAATTTCCATTTGCCTCCATTACCTTTTATCCCCTTTACCTGGCTAATTTTTCTTAATAGAAAATTGACCCTGATATTTAATATACTTATTCATTTGATTCTGACTAGACTATAAATATTCTGAGATCAAAGATCTTGCCTGCATTTCTTACAACTTCTCCCCTGATGCCTGGAAAATACAGTCAGCCCACAGTAAGTACTCATGGACTCAACTAATGCTATATAATAAAAATATATAGCTTATCTTTCACCTTAATTATCTTGTGAACATAAATTGAAAAAAAAATTTTGCCATTTTATGCCTGTAAAATTATCTCCAATGAGAGAGTTAACCCAACTGGAACTCAGACCAGGTTAAGATTTTAGGATCTCAATAGAATATTTTCAAAATTTACAAATAATACCACACATACTCCTATAGAAAATAAGCAAGAATTATGAAAATGTGATAATACTGACAGTAAGAAAAATTCTCATGAAATACAGTATCATCATTTGTTATGGCAAAATGAACTGTATTGGCTAATCATCACTAATGTCTGAGTAAAAGCTTAAGAGTTATTAAAAAAAATGCAAGAACTGGAAAAGCCTAAATTTGAGTAACAGCTACTCCTGGTGTGTCACTGGTTTGCTGTCCTGTTTGTTTTACCAGGCTCCTGTCATCAGAGAACCATATAGAATACTGCAGTCTTTCCTGTAGTGGGTAGGTGGTTTTCCAACTATTCCAGGAAGTCATCCTGGGGAAATTCCCAAATGTTTTCAGACAAAACCAAATAACCAATGACTTATCTGTCCAGGAATAAACTTGTGATTTACCTGTAAATGAATCATAGTGTATTCTGAGTCTGGTTTTCTAGTAAGAAGATAAAAACTTCTTTGGAAAAGAGTGCTTCCATTTACAGTGCAGAAATTATTCAAGTATCCCCAAATGAGAGAGTGCTTTGTGGGTATTCCATTTCCCTAGTTAAACCTGAGCACAACATCGGAGCCAAAGAGCCTGGTACAAATTCAGTTTATCCTACTTATGTGTTCTTGGACAGCTTATATAACTTTTCTGTACTTCAGTTTCCTTATCAGTAAAATGGTGAGACAATGGCATATTAAAAACTATAGTGAGAATTATATGAATCAGTAGATATAAAGTGCTTAGAGAAGTGTCAGAACACATGGAAGTACTAAACCCGGTGTGCCTTTATTTCACCTTCTTTTAAATTTATATAGCATTAACTTCCATAGAATTTTGTGAAGTTCACTAACAATATAAGTAAAGTCCTTAGAACACTAACTGGAATACAGGAAGCACTATCAAATGGATAGCATCATCATTATTGTTATTATTTGGGTTATAATTTGGTGCAATTTTTGAAGCACTGATCTTTCCCTTATCTTCTGCTAATTTGATTACTATTTCTTAAGCCCCTTGTTTTGCTCCTTTTCTTTGGTGGTACCCAAGGATATATTCCCATACCCCAACCTCATCTTTGTTCTCTCTGGGTAATTATTACCTTAATATGTCATTGACTTTTAGGAAGATGACTTCTTAAGTTTAACCAATAGCCCAGGACTCTCTGAGGAACTACAGGCTTACCTGGACATCAATGTTCCTTAAACATTCATGCTGTTTCCTCCTCTTTACTCTCTTTATTATTTGTTATTTTATTATCTACTTTAACTTCTCACCTCATCAACCTTCACATTTAATTACAAAATCCTATTGATTATAATTCACATTACATTTTGTAGGCAACCCCTCTCTTTGACTTTCCAGAACAATGAGAGAAAAATAATCTGATTTATAAGCCACATTATTTTGTGATAATATGTATCAGTGGCCCTAGGAAACTAATACAGATGGTATGGATATAACAATTTTGTTTATCCATTCATCAGTTGATGAAAATTTGAGTTGTTTTCTACTTTTGGCAATATGAATAATGTAGTTCTTAACATTCATGTAGATCTATGACCCTTTTAAATTAATATTGTAAAAGGTTAGGTTGGGGTTCTTTTGCTTTTTAACATGTGGATATTCAATTGCTCCAGCACCACTTTTTGAATTGACTATACCCTTCCTGCATTAACTTGATCTCACATCTTTGTCCAATTAACTACACTGTACTTCCATGGTGCCATTTCTAGGTTCTCCATTCTGTTCCATTGATCTGTATCACAAAGTCCTAAAAGTCTTGAAATCAAGTGCACCAATTACTCTTACTTCATTCTTCTTTTATAGAACTCTTTTAAGCATTCTAGTTCCTTTATTTTTCCATATAAGTTCTAGAATAATCTAATCAATATTTACAAAGCTCTTGCTGGATAAACCACAAGGTTTAAAAAAAATACATGTATGTGGATAACTACCAAGTGCAAATCTCCAAGACAGGTTCTCCTAAGCTCCTTACCTCTAACCACGCACCTGAAAATATACTTGGATGTTTGGTTTTGAATTAATTTTGAGATGCTCATTATGTCATCAAGTTTATTCTGTAGTCTTCCCTCATCATAATAAATGATATCACTACTTGTCCAGTTGTTCAAACTAAAAGACTTATCTCCAAAATGAATGTATTTAAATTCACACACACACACACATACACACACTTTTCAGAATACATCTTTCCTTAGTTTAAAAACACTTTGTTTTTAAAAAGTCCTTAACAGTAAAACCCAAACTCCTTTCTTAAAGCCTGAAAAGCCCTTTCATTTCCCACTCTCCTCTTCATGATTCTACAAGCAAGGAAAGGGATTAAGATGTCTGAGATTTAAGGGGCCCTCATTGCATTTGTTAGTACATCCTTAAGCTTTGCCCTTTTGGGGTCTCATTTATCCACCATGGTTCTAGACCTGGGTCTCAACTTTTTTCTGCCTTACAGCCTTGCCTAGACATCTCCACTGTCAGTCAAGTTTTACTCTCCCATGTTTTATGACTAACATTTTGTCATATGGAACCCTGTTCAGGCTTTAAGTACCTTATCTAAACTTACAATATAATAGTTAAGATATATTTACCTCACATTGAGATGGGCCCTATTTCAAGCCCATTATTTAATTTAATCCTGACAACTCTTTTTGTTGAACACTATTGGCATCTCCATTTTACAGAAAAGTTAACTGGTACAGAGATAGAAGCTAAGTAAATTGCTCAGGGGCTCACAGCTACAACTAATGATTCCATAAGTGATTTGATTTCAAAACCTGAGCAACACTAGTTTATTTCCTTTAGGGCCCTTACTATCTGAAAGTCTCATTTATTTGCATACTTTTTCTCATTAAAATATGAGCTCCGTGAGGCCACTTGGTTTGTCTTTAATGTTGTCTTATCAAACCAAGCTGGGCTTAGCTATACCTACTGATCCATAACATGCACTGAATGAATGCATTTAGAAAGACAAATGTGATCCCAAAATAACTTACTTAAAAGTACTTACCTTTGAAAGTCTCTGAAGTAAATAAGTAACCAAGAATCTTCAAGGAAAAAATGTACTGCTTAGCACTTTTTGAAGAATGGGGCATGGCTACTTCGCTTTTAAATAATCTTGGTATATAAATGTGCTCTGTTCCTTGATGAATTGACTTTTCTGTGGTGGCAAAGATAATGTGCTACCAACATTCCATTTAGAAGTCAAGATGTTGAAAATTGAGTTTGACCTTGGGCTGTTTTCTCCCGGGGTTTGAATCATTTACTTCCTGTCTGCTTGTTTAAATCTTTGCAGTCTTTGTAGCTCCTTGGACCCACTGCTCCCTGCACCCCCAGTTCTTGCCTGAGTTTTCCTCTGGGACGTCTATATTTCACAGCAGGCAAATGTCCCCATGGTCTGAAGTGTCTAACTCTGACATCACCTTAAGTATAAAGAATTCCTTGAGGGTCCTCCTCCTGGCTCCTCTTGGCTCACACTGTCTGATGGCATCTTGAGCATGCGTGGCACTCCACCACTGCAAGTCCTTTCCCTGGGACACACAGGACTGGCCACAGGTGATGGAGGGGATGGTGGACCACCAGGAGAACCTGGTCTTGTTGGCTTATGCCACAACTGGGAATTCCTGCCCCAGTAAATACTTCACCAAATACTCTATAAGGATGGCGGGAGAGTACCTGAAGGGAATGAAAAGTTCCAGTCAGGAGCATGTCAGCCTGGAGGACACGCAGGGTGCCAACCCTCAAGCTCTCCCTTGAGTTATGAGTAGCCACGGAGAATTGGGCATGCACACAGCCATGCGCCTGCATGGAGGCCTAGGTCCCAGCGTTCTCACGTGGCACATTCCCACACCACGCTTAGCAGGCAGCCTTGCGCTCGGCACCACGCACAGGCATCGCCTATGCGCACCGCGCAGGGCGTGGGGAGAGCGGCTGGGCGGGCGTGGTGACCGACCCTATAGTGAGCCTCCTCCGGGGCGTGGAGGTGGCTGGTGGAGAGGAGAGTAGCAAGAGCTAGGATGACGGCTGGCAGATCGGGTACCTCGACCTGGTCTCCCAGGTGGGGCTGGGGCCTTGTGTGTATGGTTTTTGAAGGCAAGGTCTCCTCTGGAAACTTCTTACCTCCTTGGGGTGTTTCTCTTTTCACCAGGGTTTCCAAGTTTGGACGTTTGGACTGAAGCAAACCCCTCGTTTTTCCTTCCGTTCCCCAGATGTGGTTTTTCACGGGTGCACTGCTTTGGCTCTCAGGCAACTCCTCACTCAGGTTCAGACCTGTCCTTGCCCCTCCTCTTAGGTATGGACACTGCACAAGCTGTGCCTGTGGACCAGACCCTGACAGCAGTGTCCTCATCAGATGCCACTGTTTCCTGACCTGGGAATGGAAACATGATTAACACGGAGTTAACTTTTTGCCTTTCTTTAGAAATTAAAAAGTTTGTTGCCTACAGAAGAAGAGAATGCAATGTTTAAGAAGGCATCCTCCACTGGACTACTTCCTCAGTGGAGGAGCTCCTGGATTCTAGTGAGAGTTAAGGGGTAATGTCAACTGAACACAGTCTTCTAAGTTCACAAGCACTCCTGTTTCAAGAGGCTTGTGCTACTTTTCTAATGAAAATGCAATCAACATTGATACATGCATCGTTCTAAATATCTTAGTTGACTTTGAGTTCTGCCTGCCTTAAATTTTTGCCTTCTCATTGTGTGCCATGCTAATTAACTTACATCGGTTCTTACAAATCATTCAAGAGGGCTATTTGGACTAATCCTACCCCACCCTGAGTTTTCTTTTTCAGAATTTACTTTAATGTAGTTTATATTTCTCAAGAATTGTTTCTAGTTGTAGTTGTAAACGTTGTAGCTATTTTTTTTTTCTGTCCTGTATTTTTGCTTTTGGTGGGATGAGACCTGAGCTTAGATATTATAAAAAAATGCCTTGAATATTTGTTCCAGCTGTATTGCCTACTCAGTGTATTTCTTAGGAAAATTACTCAAACTTTTGGAGCATCTGTTTGTTTATGTAAAACATCACAATTCTGTCCTGGGTTCCTTTTTGCTTTTCTGTTTCTTAAATATATTTTTTTAATTACCTTCATATGCAAATGTAAATTGTTGACTGTAATAGTTCAAATTATGCAACAATATAACAGATATTTACCATCTAGTTATAGCTACAAAACATTCTCACAAAAATAGGTGAGATTGTACTTAGTAAGAAGATTTTCTTCTGTGTTAGAGATGATATATAGTTTGGCAGAATGTAAAATCTTTTGGAAACAAATCAGATCAGATTTGATTACTAACTCTGCCACTCAATGGCTCTGTAATCTTGACCCAGGTACAAACATTCCTAAGCTTCAATTTTCTCCCTTCTAAAATATGGATGAATTTATATAAAAGGGTTGTTGGAGAGAGAGAGAATTGAAATGAGAGAATGTGTATATTAAAGGATGTAGAACATATAAACAATATACAGATGTTTGTTATTAGCAAATGAAAAGATGTTGGACTTGGTGGTCAGGAGGTAGAACTTGGGTTTCTACTTGAAGAATGAAATTGAATGAAGTTTGAATAAGGAGAAAGAGGCCAGAATAACTAATACGAATGCATGTATAGTGTTAGTAGTGTTTTCTGGGAAAGAATAGGAAGAAATTTGTTTCAGAAAAGCAAATTTGTCCTGGGAATACTGGGTCTGATATTCAATGAAGGTGATGGAGGCTCGTGAAGAATTAGAACTTGTTATAATTGATAGCATATATGAGTTTTTGAATCTTTTGAAAGAACCTACTGCTAAGTAGTCAACCATTTGAAATTTGACTTTAACTAATATTGAAAGGTCATTAAAAAATAACAAATATATAGGTTTAAAGTGGAAAGATATGTTACCTTTTTGTCCCCACTCATATACCCTTACTGCTCTTTTGGGGTATTTTATTCTACATATCCACGTTTAAGACTTTAAAAACTATTTCTATTATTTTGCCTTTCAAAACCATTTTTGTTTTTGAAACATATTTCTTCACCAGTCAAAAACTTTAATTAAAAAATGAAATCATGCCAAGTGAGTGACACAATTCTATAATCCAAGGAGCACTGGGGATGAAACTGGAGTGATCATGAGTTCAAAGCCATCCTCAGAAACATAGTAAGGTCCTAAGCAATTCAGCGAGACAATATAAAAAAGGGCTGGGAATGTGTCTCAGTGGTTAAATTGTTAAGCACCTGGTATTTGGAAAAAAAAAAAAAAAGGAACAGCCATTTTTATATTTGAAGGTGTCTCAAGTGTTTGTTATTTTTCTGTATATTAATATTTTAGTTCTTCATAAAGTAATTTACATATTCAAGAAAGGTATAGAAACCCCTCCACACAGAGTTGATCACATTCCTACAGTTGTTGAGTATCATTCCTATGAATATCTTTATATTTTTATGATATATGCATATATCCAAAAACAATGTAGTGTTATTTTGAGTATTTTGAACTATATAGTATATTGTATTAATCCTTATGAGATACCTGCTTTAAACACTAAACCTAGAACTTAATTTTAATATTAGAGGTGGTGATTGGTAAGAATTTTTATATCAAATGTTTTATTTATTTTTGTTTCATGTCTTTTCCTTTTTCTATATTTACTATCAAAATTCAAATAGTATTGTCAATAAGAAAAGAATGAGAAAGTTAGGTTTTTCTGAACTCATTCATATGCTTTCAGTTTTAGCAATTTAAAGAGGAAAATTTAAGAGTCCACAAGTTGGGATAGCATTTTATGTATGTACTGAAATGGTTAAATATTTTTTCTCTCAATGTTTTTTTATCTGCCTTATACCAATTAAAGTGAGATGATTGGAAATTGGATATATATAGTTTTTCAGAGACTTAATGTTTCAACAGAAAAAAGTGATCCCTGCCATAAGTTTATATTTTCTTGGTGATATTACCTTCATCTTTATAAGTGGAATACATCAGAGTCAAAGACAATACAAACTGTAAATTATACAGTGTTAAAGCCATGTCCATATTCAGTGGAGCTTCATATACAATTTTTCCTTCTTTGAAACAAAAATGTTTTCTTTAGTGAGATTAGCAAACTCTACTTAGGTTGAAGAGAGAGATTGCCATTTAAATCTCTATCTCCTTGTAGAAAAGTTTTGCCTAAATGTAATGGATTGTGTTCATTGCCTTACTGTATCCTTAGCCTTGTATTACATCTTTTTTGTTCTTCTCAGTCCTAAAACAGTTCATTATTTTTGTATATAACCAAATTTATCAATATTAATAGGGAAAAACATAATTTCAAGGATTTTTGCCATTACATTATTAAGGACTTTAAGGTCAACTGGTTCTTGCCCTAGTTACTATCTATCCCTCTATCACTCTGAAACTTTTTCCTACACCTAAGTGCTGATACGTCATCTGTGAAGAGAATTCTGGCTCACTACTTATTATTCATTTTTCTAAGGTAGAACCTGATAGTCTTTTTTAATTTCTTTTTTTCACTCCTTGTCAAAGTAATGTTAAATTCTGATGATCCTACCTTTGAATGTCCTTTTGTTATATACACCCAGTCCCACACTGCTCATGCCCTCTCTCTCTCTGTCTCCCTCTGCCCCCTTCTCTCCCTCCCCTGCTCACTCCTCCTCTCCCCCTCTCCCTCTCTCTCTCTCTCTCTCTCTCTCTCTCTCTCTCTCTCTCTCTCTTCCTTTTTCCCCTGCCCTTAAATTGATGTTTATAAATTGGTTTCCCTTCATCCTGCCCCATTCTCAACAGTGATATAATTGTGTTGCCTTTATAATACATATGGAATGATATTAATCACTAGATCACAAAGTATAGTTTGTATTTTATAACAGGACTTTCATAATCTATCCTAAACATATCTTTTTAGCTTCTTGTTTTATCTGGTCACCCATGGGTAATTTTGTGTTGAAGAGAAAATTAGGATATCTTAGGGAAATATGTTTTATTTGCAATCTTAGATATGATCCAAGTGCAATATTCTAATTTAAAAGACATTTCCTTTCTGAAACCATTTCCAACTCCCCTAGAGAGAAAGAAGTGGCATAGAACAACCTATTGTACTATAAACTATTTTATATTTATATTGATAAAGTCAGATCAAGTCTCAGAACATAGCACATATAGTAAAACTTAAGTTAGCAAGTTTATCAGTCACAATATTACTATTTTTCTAAGGCCATTATTACCAAGAAAACCTCTTATAGAATAAACTATATTTCACATGTCTCTATGTGTATATATGTTACACACACTGCAGTGAAGGTATTTTTTGTCCTTGTTTTGTTTTTGATGGTGGGACTTTTAAAAGCTTCTTTTTGTGTTGATAGGCATTAGTGTACATTCCAGCTTTCGATATGGATGGACCCCTCTGATGTATGCTGCTAGCATTGCCAATGTAGAGATGGTTCAGCTCCTTTTGGACAGAGGTGCTAATGCAAACTTTGACAAGGGTAAGATGTTTGAGAAAACTTAACTTGTTATGTCTGCTGTGATTCTTTTAATACCAAACAGTAATTAGGCAAGGAGAAAAAAGTTAAAGCAGTTTGAAAAATAACCTATTAGTTGAATTGTATATATAATATGCACAATCAAATTAGAAGCCTAATTCAAAGAACTCCTTGCACAAAGGTAGATTCTAGATATGTTTTCTTTGTAGCATATAGTTATGTACTTGTAACTTCTATAGTAGGTTTGGCAATTTTTAAAGATAAAATGTGTTGAAAAAAATCAAAAGACTGAGAATTTTTGGAAAAGTTCTTGAAAATCAGTGTATGAAATTGTAAACTCAGCATTGAATTATATCACATAAAGTTGTTTCAAAAGTAGTTTATTTAATATATTCATTTCTGCTTCTGTTAGTAAACGATTTCCACTCAGTAGTACTTTGAATGTTCTTAAAGAACAAAAGTATATATTTTCAAATACAGTTGTTAAAATGATTTAGCAAATCACTTTTTTTTTTGCAGTCCTGGCAACTAAAACCATAGTGCTCTACCACTAAGCTACATCCTCGGTACTATATATTGTTTTATTTTGTGACAAAGTGTCACCTAGTTTCCAAGGCTGACCTCAAACTTGAGATCATCTTTCCTCAACCTGCAAGTCACTGGGATTATACACATGTGTACCTGGTTTAAGTTGTTTTTAATAGGTAGTTGATTTCACTTCATGATTAAGGTGTAGGTGTTATTTTAGAGTTAACTTTCACATTCTTTTTTTGTATGTACACTAGGTACTTGTAAAGTGCTCCCTGTTTTTTTTAATATATTTTCAAAATTTCTCTTAGTTTCATGTTTAAGAAGATTTTTCATTTTGTTGTTTAAGAATATCACTCAATGAAATATATATTTAAGATTGGTACTTTTGAAAGGATAGAAAATATTTTGCTCAAAAACTTCTTTTTCTGCTTCTCCTTATAATTGGAGGAATACTTACAGTTTTAAAACACTTCATATTTTTCTTAGAATGTACACATAAATGCTTTTATGTGTCTGATAGCACAAGTCAGGTAAAGTGGGTAGGTATTAATTTCATACTTTTTGTTAGGAGCAGTTGTGGCTCATCGATAGCTCCCAGAAAAATGCTCCACAGACACGAGGTCTCACACAAGTGACTTTATTTTATGCGGACGATTCACATCCGCTCAGGGGGAAAAAAGAAAGAAGAAGAGCAAGATGGTGCATGGCCTCTCTCAGATATTGGAATCTCGTGGGTTTGGAGGAACCAAAAGCATGTTAGGACGTAATGTGGGAGGCAGGAAGATTACGGTAGCACAAGCTAGAAATTCCTGTAATGTAAAAGGCGGGAAGAATGCAGACTGACAGGTGATGAGGAGGCAAGCACTCTACCGACTGGGCTCTCTCCCCAGCCCGAGATCTCTATACTTCTGTTACTAGCAAACATAGATTAAGCCTACCTGTGTCTGTAGGCCTTAAACTGACTAAAAACTTCTAACTCTAGCAGTTTCTCTTGATAGTTACTATTATTTTTAAATGCCCAAGAATGGCTATACTTTGGTTTTAACTGATTTGCTAGGTGTTTAAGATCAAACTTGTCAAAGTAACCTGTTCCTGTCTGTTAAAGAGTTAGCTGTGTTTTCACAGGGGTCACTCATAGAGAACTTAAGAGCAGCTTCTAGCGGCCTCATCAATCTCCTTGGCCAGGAGATTGTGTGACCCAGAGTTGCAAAACTCCTTGGAGAAGTCCTCTTGTTCCCTGGGTTCAGGCTGACTTTGAGGGCAAGACCCAAATATGGACTTTTCTTGACCTCTGTATTTAATCTCAATCTCTAAGTTTGAACTTAACCATCAAGCAAGTCAATCTCACCAGTCATAAAGTAAGAGTACTGGGCTTTAGCTTTAATGTCTATAACTTTACTGTTATTACCCCCTTTTATCTAATTGGAGTTTACATTATGTGTTCTATAGGTGATGGCTTACTATTCCAAGATAATTTACGTTGTTTGCTCTTGAAGCAGTACTTCTGCAAAATATTGATCAGTCAACAATTAGAGTTTCCAAGGAAAATACAAAATGGAATTACCAACAGTAAAATGTCCCCGACCCATGGGACATCAACAGAGGATGGTAAACCTAAGAGAGAAGGAATGAAGGGACAAGAGACACAGGGAGTGACAGCAAGACAGGAATTTTGATCAAGCTGCAAATTTTTATTGTTCACATGGGTATTTATGCTGAGGAAATGAGGGGTATGACGAGACCCAGGCTGGTTGGCTGTGTTCTTCTATTGGGCTCCTGATAAGGTGCAAGTTTGCACTGGCGGGAAGGTGAAATCCCAGAAGAGAAGCAGGGACGGCACCATAGGCACCATATCATCAGAACTATCATCCAGGAGGGCAAATGGGGCGTGCTCTGCAAATCTGTCAGCCATCAGTTGCAGGGTGTTTGCATCAGCTGCAGGGTGTTTGCGCAGGGTGAGGCAACCACAAAATGTTCCCTGGGCTGGTGCTTATCATAAAGGTCAGGATGTTCTCAGAATGAGAACTTCTTCTTGGTCCCTGACAGTAAAACATTCAGTTTGTGCAATAGCTATCTTGAATTTTGGCTGAGTTCCCATTTGAGATCACAGTAATTTTTACAACAAACCTTAAACTTTTGAGCACAACTTTAAGTGAGTTAAAGTCAGGTTTACTTTGGAGCCATTGTAATGTGTAGCAGGGTGGTGAGGCAGAGCTTTAACGTGGGGCTTTTTAGTGAGGGGTAAAGGAGTATATAAACACAGATTTTGAAGATTAAGCTGAGATCAGATGGAGCTCTGTTCTCTGATGGAAATGTGGATCTAAAGAGTTATGTCAGCAATCTTTATATGTGTGCAATGTTAGGTTCCAAAGTTACTGTAAGGTGGGCAGGAACCAGAAAAGGGAGCTGATGAAACACTGGTTATCTAGTAAAGGAATTCCTTCCTGCCCATGAGCTGTGTGCCAGAGGTTAATGTACTGCCACAGCAGTTAGGCATCTTGTGCCTTGAACAGGAGCACTCCCAGGCACCAGGCATACCACAGCCATGAGGTCATCAGAGACCCCAATTTTAGTCCATTTTTGCTACTGCACATTACACTCTTTCTTAATTGTCATTTTATATATACCCTATTGATGACAGGTTTTATAATAGAACATTAAATGATAGGTTTACCATTACAGACAAGTTTAATTTGGAGAACAGCAGCTTGATAAATTTTCTGCTTTAAAGGCTTGCATACCTGGAAAATATGAACACATTTAACATACAAAGAATAATGTTTTTAAGTATGTTACTCCATGGAATAGCTTCATAAATTAATCAGATGTCTTTAACAAACACATTTGAGTAATCCCAAACATGTTGACTCCAATTCACTCATCTTATTGTAGAAAAATCAAGATATCAGAGAAGCGTACCAACAGTATTTGCTGTCTCTTTCCTGTTGAAGAAAATTCCTAGAAAAATTGATGTTAGACATTTTATAAACATTAATACTTTATTAGTGTGACCGCCTAGAGACTTGTGAGTTAATTTTAATGATGTTTTACTTCTATTAGTTTACCCAATTTAAATTGAACCTCCTTAAATCATGTGAATTAAAAATATTTGGATCCATTTTTAGAATTTAAATTTTTATGCATGTTTATATTTAACACAAAAGCAAAGGCCTTGTAATATTTATCTCCATTGCAATGTAATGGATGTTCAAAAATAACTCTAGAGTTGGATAAAAAGAACTGATCAAAAATCATTAACCTAGGTCTGTAGGATCAAAATTGTGAGCTCAAAAATACAGCATTTAAGAAAAACAAAGTCCTAGAAGAAAAATGATAATGGTTACTAATTAAAGCATGAGAAAATGAGAAGGGGAGAAAAGTTGAAAGGGAGAAAAGTATTCTGAGTTGTAACCCAGGAGAAATTTAAAATGGACACTTTTTTTTCTTGGGTTTGAAACTGGTCTCCTACTGTGCCTTTCTTCATTTACATTTCAATGTAACCCTTGACTGAGATCTGAATCTGAAAGGGGCTAATATGTTCTAGCAGAAACTTGATGCTTAGGTCCTTTTAATTTCTTGAGCCTGAAGGGAGAGCTAAGGAGTGAGAAAGAAAAGATTTGAAAATAAGGAATCAGCCAAGAGAACATGTTCAGGTTTTACTCCCCCCATGCCAGCCACCTCCCATAAAGGAGCTAGAATGTGTGTATGAGACCGCATGGTGGGGGGACTTGGTGGGCTGAATGGAGGAGCGGAAGGAGAAACAGAATGAGGCAAAGGAGAGGAATTAACAGGAGCTTCTGCAGTAGGAGACCTGTAAGGAGATGACTCATCAGCTGGATTAAACTCAGAAGAGAAAGTATTAAAAGGGGGAGTAGAAGCCAAGAGAATGTGTTAGGTTTAGCAAGAAAGAAAGAAAAAACACAAAGGGGAAAAGTCCCTTTCCATTCACCAGGTTGCCCACATATGTACTTAATTATAATTAGGCATATAATTTTACCTAGTATAAAGCTAGAATTTAGGGTGTCATAAATAGACCATTCTGATTATTATCTACAGGACAATTTAGCTCTAATTCAGGGAACAGGTGAAGGGGTTTGAGATGATTTAAAAATCTCAGGGGTGAGTTTGCTGGGCTGGATGTCCTGGATCCCGTGGTAAACTGAGACCCACCTGGATAGTGATTAATGGCGTCCCAAGAACCATGTGCCAGGCAACGAGAGGTTAGTACAGAGGTTTGGTCATCACCAATACCAGGGTCTAGCCAGGCATTAGTTGAGAGAGTTTGAAGACCTGGCCAGGATTTCAAGTGAGACAAAAAATATAAAAGAGCCTCAAACCCTGAGAAAGAATCTCAGCACCATAAAATCAGGAATCAACCCAGCAACTAGGAACAGCTATGGGGACCAAGGAGGTACCCCAACACTTCAGCAGTCTTGAGAGCACTGGATTTAATGGCTGCTTCTCAGATCAGCTGAGATGTGGAGATGTGTTTAAGTGGTCAGGGTGCCTGCCTAAGGGGAACTCACCAATTTTGGAGTCCGGTGTTGCATGCAGAAAACTGGGCGCTCACGTAAAAGAAAGGTGAGTCTGTATCCATGGGCGCTGGGGCTATCGGATGGGAATCAGTTTGCTTAGTCAGTGGAAAAACCCATCCCGGGTTTTCGACACCAGATGTTAGGGGCAGTTGTGGCTCATCGATAGCTCCCAGAAAAATGGTCTGCAGACATGAGGTCTCACACAAGGGACTTTATTTTATGTGAATGATTCATGTCTGCTTGGGGGGAAAAAAGAAAGAAGAAGAGCAAGATGGTGCGTGACCTCTCCCAGATATTGGAATCTCACGGGCTCAGAGGAACCAATAGCATGTTAGGACGTATCGTGGGAGACAGGAAGGTTACAGCAGTGTAAGCTGGAAATTCCTGTGATGTTAGAGGTGGGAAGAATTCAGACTGATAGGTGATGGGGAGGCCAGAAATTCCTGTAACGGGAGAGGTGGGTGGAACACAGATTGAAAGGTGGTTGAGAGGCCAGATTCCTTACACTTTTAATTTAGATCTAATGAAATATTAAGACATCACTGAACTCAGTTTTTTAGTCACAGAGCTGGGAGTAGAATTTTATGGTCTGTAGTGTACCACTAATATAAACTGTGGTTATAGTGACCTTTTGAATTTCTGGGTTCTTACTTGAGAAATTGGTTTTGCTTTTTTTCTGTCTACCCTCTTCCCCATTGATACCATAGGTACTAAGCATAGAATAGTTTCAGGGAACAGGGTGAGTTTAGTGAGATTAAGTAGACCAGGACTGAAAAGGAAACAATAAATATGACTGTTGTATCAGTTTCATTAGGGAGGTTATAAATTAGATTTCAAGAGCTGTCAGATGGGTGAGAGGTAAAGAAGTGAAACCAGAGAGTACAGCTCAATTTCCAATCATAAGTTGAGCAAGGAAAATTTTAATCTACCAAAAACTGTAGCAATGTAACAGAGTCATGTGCTTCACCACTTCATTGTCTTGAGGAAAAGGAATAGGGGAAGTAAGTTAAGAAGTGCTTTTTACATATAATATGAAGAAGAAAGGGATCCATCCCTGATCTCATGTTTTGGAGACTTAATCTTATGAGTGAGATTTCAGGAGATTTTGTTGAATTTGTTGATTTTTTTTGATGAATTTGTTGATTTTTGTTGATTTTGTTGAGTGCAAAAAATATATAGAATATTTAAAGGTAAGGAAGTCAATTAGATATACTTTCTATAGTTCGAGGACTTTTTCTTGCTTGGTTATTGTACATAAGCAGACTGTTTTGATGACTGCAGGTTTGGCTTGTGGCTCTGAAGAACAGATCTTGAAGTTTGTAGAACTGCTACTTTCATGAAACCCTGATCCAAAAGTAACTTGTAGGTAAGAGCCTTACTGTTGATTCAACATGTTGAAGATACTTTATCATCCTGTTAAACACTTCATAATATGCATTTTTAAAAATCATAAAAAATGTTTGTTTACTTGTCCAAATACTTGATGGATAAAATTAGGTTATAAGTTCCTAGTGAAAAGACCCCTGCCCCACCAGCTCAGGCCTATTTTAAGAGAAAAAGAAAAATTATTAACAGGGCATGTTAAAGGAATTTATCCGAAGATTTAGCTAAGAAAGGGGCAGGATAATTGGGAAAGTCAGAGCATGTCTGAACTAACAGGAGCTGATAAGCAGGAACTATAAAACTGTCCTGTAAAACTTCTGATACCAGATTCCTGACCAAGGACAGAGTAAATAGGATGAGATAACAAAGGACTGTAAATGACAAAGTAAAATTATGGCTTGTGAAGCATGTTATCTTAAGTTCTGAGCCGCTCTGACCCCTGCCCCGGAGGGTTATCCTTAGTAAGGTTCCTTCTCGGGTCAGCTCCCCTGGACTTCACAGATAAGATGAGAGAAGTCTGTGTTTATACATTCTTTACCATTTTTACGACCCGTGCTGCGGGCAACTTGGGAAAACCTGTGTCTCTATCTTTCATTTCCCCCTCTCCAGTTAAAGTAAAATTATGGCTTTTCCAAGGATTTCTAAATGCTGGATTCAAAATAACCAATAAGAAACCTGTTGCCTACCGTGCGCAAAACCTGCTCCTTTACCCTATAAAAAACCTGTGCCCCAAAGCCCGGTGTGCCAGTTCACCGAAGCTCTGGCTGACGTTTTGCTGAGCACCCACAGGCGCCTGTGTAACATAACAATAAACTGCCTCTTGCTTTTGCAGCCAGTGATTACGTGAGTTCTTCCTTGGACAGGGGGTCTTAGGGTCTTTCACTAGATCCCATTATATAGGAGTACCAAGAGAAGTTGACCTTTCAACTTTTACTTTTAAGATGAATATTATACACATTTGAACAGAAAAGGAAAAGAGTACATCAAACAATGATTTTCTTTGAATACACTCAAAAGAATATAATGGTCGAGCTAGAGAAGTAAAACCTATTAAGTACTTTGTGTAAGAACTTTTACACAAATAGTATGAAAACATATTCAAAGGTTTCTATTTGCCTAAGAATTTAGCAATTAATTATACATAGAAAAAACAATAAATGTATCTTGCATCTGTTGAAATATCTATAATATTAAAAATGAATACTTTATACATCTTTAGATAATTCCCAGATGAAAAAGATTTTTTTCTAATTGGAATGATTTCAAGGGCAGTCTGTTCTGCTGCCCAGGGGTGATTTGGTAATGTCTAAAAGGATTTTTGATTGTCATACCTTTAAGACATTATGAGTATTTAGTGGATTAGGTCAAAGGGGCTGTTATATCTTCTATAGTGTGTGGGACAGCCCTCCAAAGAATAAAAAACCCAAAATGACATAGTTGAGAAATCCTGATTTAGTATGAAAAAGGCCAAGATTTATACAGTAGACAATCAATATTTAAGGAACTAAAGATTAAAAATAACTGGAAAAAATTCTATCTATATAATGTTAGCACATCAATTCACAGGAATTGTAATTCTGTCATTTATGATATCCCTAATGAGGTATAAATTTTGAATCCAGTTGCACCTTAAAATCGGGGCATGCACTTCTTGACACTAGCTGAAGTACACTTCCAGAAGTGCTGTGATTATGACTTATACATTTTGAAGTAGCATAAGGTATGACATGCCTCTCTGGGTTCAATGAAAATTAGTTTCTATTCTTGTACCTCAGTTTTTAAAATTTATTTTGCTACTTCACCAAGATATTATAGGTAGTCAAGTCTTTACCATCTCACTCACTTACCATCTTCTAAATTCTGAATGTGAAGTTAAGCAAGCCATTATCATAGGCATTAGATTATTTTTCCTCTCAAGAAGTATATGGGATCTTTCAGATACATAGGATATATCTGGAAAAATATTGTACTTGAATTAAAATAACATGATTAGTATCTCATGATAAAATCTGTAAAGCAATCATACTGTAAGGCAATTTTAAAGCTGAAAACCCAAGAAAAGCTAGTGAATTTGAAGCAGCACAAGATTTAGACTGGTATGTAATCAAATAAAATACATAATTTTACAGCATCATTAAAAAACTGTCTAATTAACAGATATGAGAAAAAACTTCAGAGGTAAACTTTCAGCTTCTTTGTCTTCTTTAATGTTCATAACTTGAATCAATACAATTACTGAATTATGTTTTTTCATAGTCCTGAAAAGAAAATATCTCATAGCAAATAGTGATTTTTAACCTGCAGATTTTATGAGGATAGCATTAAGTGAATAAACAGTGGGATAGGGATAACATACATCAATATGAAACGGGACAAAAACATCTCAGGGCTCAAGAATACAGTGAAATTAGGGGAATTGTATAGACAAATTATATTTTTACTAAGTTTTATGTAAAATGTGCCAACAGATGCATTAGGGAACCACTATTCAGATATCAGGGAGAAAAACACCTCTTTAGATGAGTTTCCTTTCATTGTGTAGACATTCACTTCTGTTGAGCAACTCTTTTACTGAGAAAAATAACCTTTCCAGAAAAATAGCACAAGTGAAGATTTGACCATACAGCTCATAGTTTACATGAAAGCTACATGTCCACATACTTACTAGTTGCAAAAGACATTGAACACTAACTTTTTTTAAAACTAAAATGAGACCTATAGTTTTTTCTCGTAAAGTGAAAGTAATAGCAGTCTTAGTGGTCAATTTCTAAACTAGGGAGTGAAGTCCCAGTTCTGATATGTAAAAGTAGCATGGAAACTACTCATTCTGTGAGAAAAGTTCAAAAGACAGGGTCTTAGTTTGTAGATAAAATAAGGTAAATAAAAGAAAAGGATTTACTTGTTTTTGGAACAAAGGACAATTCAAGGGGTTTGTAGATCTTATAGTGAAAATAAATTACTTGATTCAAATCACTTGGTTCCATTTGTACTAAAAGGCAGTAAGTAGAAGAATTAGAAAAATGAAAATTAATTAACAGGAAACTGATACATTTCCTATACTTAATTTATTAGAAATCTGTCTGAAATGGTACTGAAAAAATTCTATAATAGTTTTCAAAATTGGGTATAACTTAAATACATGAAATACATACAATTTATTCAGTTAGATCAGTTTTGAATAATACATTTAGTTTTGTAACTCACACCTAATTTGTTATTAAGTTCACCAATTGAATCAAAAATCTGAGTTACTTTTTAATTTGTAGAACTTGTTTTCTTCTTTTTATAATTGTGGTATCACTTTATAACTCATTTTTCCCTGAAAATATTTTTAAGGTTTAGTTTAAAATTTCTTTAGCCAGTTTGGATGGTGCGTATTCAACAGCTGAGACAGTAGGTTGAGACAGGAGGATCACTTCAAAGTCAGCCTCAGCAATGGCAAGGAACTAATCAACTCAGTGAGACCCTGTCTCTAAATAAAATACAAACTAGGACTGGGATGTGACTCAGTGGTGGAGTGCCCCTTCATTCAATTCCCCAGTACCCCCCAATTTTTCTTTAATATGATAAACATATCATCTAGATGGAGCACTTCCAATTTCTGTAAGTTTATTTCTGTTAGTAATGTGTATGATGCTTCTCATTCATGCCTAGGTGCTAGTCATTAGGTTTAAAATCTGAATGGAGGACTAATTATGAGTTCTAGGCAGTTCCATTAGTGAGAATTTTATATATTTTAAAAACATGCTTTGAGTACTGTGGGTCCATGACTCGTGTAAACTTATATTAGGGATTGTGGTTCTCGGCCATTTTGGAGTATACAACATTAAGAGCTGGATTATTTCTGTTTTATCCTTAACCTGAAGATATAGCCCTTTGAGTCTCAGCTGAATTTGTCTTAAGTATAGCTTATCAAGCTCTATACCTTATGTAGGCCCAGGGCTGTCAGTTTTGTACCCCCTGATATATAGGCCACACCAAAATGTGGCTCATTTTCCCTTCTGAACTGGTACATGCCATTAGGGAAAAAACAAAGGTGAATGCACACTTTATGTCTCTGACTTTTTGCTATCTAGATTTTGCTTCCTTGGTATCTTAGTTCTATAGTTTTTAAGAAATTGAAATTTGTTTTCATTCAGTTCTTTTATATGCTTTAAATTTTTGGTCTGAGTTTTGTTCTAACTTACTATTTATTACTAGAAAAAAATTCAATATTTTGGACGTTTTTGAATTATTTATTTGTTCATAATTATTTTGTCTGTGTCAGCTCTGTTGTTTGTTTTCCATGGAGCTTTTCTTTCAAATTTTATTTAAAATCTCATTGGAAATAACATTAATTTATTATTTCATGATAGACTTTCCATAATTAGTACATAGGAATCTAGCTTGTTCTTTTAATAGTATTTTCTTTTATTACTTTCATTGTCCCCCCTTTGGGACTAATAGTAAAAAGCTGGCAACTTGTAATCTATTTTTAAGTATAACTATCTAGAACACAAATCATATCTTTTGTTTTTCTTAGATCTTTCTGTAGAAGATACTTAGCGCAGTGTACTGTTTCAAGCCAATATGGCAATTTACTGGTTTATTTATTTTGGCTTTAGAATTTTTCTTTGAGGGGGTTATGTTTTTTGTTTTTAAGTTAAATTTTAGTTGAATATTTTCTGTATACCAAGCCCCATGTTAATTGTTTTTAAATACTGTCTAAACAATTCTTGTAACTCAGGGGTAGAAGTTATTTGAACAGAACAGAAACTGTGTGCTAAAATATGTAAGTGCCTTTGAATGTAACAGAAATGTGATGAGAATATTTACAAATAATTTAATCGAAACAGTATCTGGCAGTAGAATGTACTTACATTTTCCATCATTTTTACCTATATTTAGGAGATTTCAACACAAAACACTTAAACAGCATGACTTTTCTAATTGTTGCAAAACACATATTTGTGTCAAATTGCCTATATCTGAGTATTTTGTTTTTACTGTCTTCTTCTGTAAATTTTAGTAGATAGTGGAATATTTTGTAAACTTGAGTATTTGTAAATATTCAAATTTAAATATTTGTAAATTGTAGTGGGTAGTTGAGTATTTAAAAGTCCACAAACTGGAAAGGGAAGTATTGCACAGAAAAATGTTTTCACTTAATTTAGCTTAATTATTTTTAGACCTGAAAACAAAGTGGTCTTGATTAAGTTTTTTGGGACTTGACATTTATGATGTGGTGTGAACTTACTATTTATTTTCTTTTTATATTTATAATGCAATAAAAATGGTATTATATGTTAAAATCAAGCAGGCCTGTACTAGATTATTGAATACACAAAATAGTTTGAAACACATCTTGAATGAAGTTGGCATTCTTCTTGTTAAGAGTAATAATAAAACTGGAAATATTGTGTGTAATTAACATCTATTTTTTGTGAGGGTCTTTTTTTTTCTTGCTCACTGAAACTTTTTTGTGTCTTATAAAAATAATCGGTTTTTTTACATTTAGAAGACAGTTTTTCTAGCACAGGTGTTTGTTATTTTCAGATTGTTCAGACATGAGATAATGGGTTTGTAAAACATTATGACATTTAAATTTCAATAACCTTTATTATCATTGATAAGATAGCACATGTTAAAATGATGCCCAAGGTTTTGACCTAATAGCTGTTTGTTTGTTACCTTGTTGAATGTTATTGCTTGTTTTAAGAAACAGAAGATGCCTTGGGGAAAATGTTCCTTGATTTCTTAATATATACATTTGGTTGCAAATGTCACTACAGCAGTTTGGTAGATTTACAGTATTGGCTTTCAATACTAACTTGTTTTCTGGTTTTTAAATTTATTTATTTTGATTCATTGTACACAAATGGGGTACAACTGTTGTTTCTCTGGTTGTACACAAAGTAGAGTCTCACCATTTGTGTAATCATACATATACATAGGATAATGATGTTTCTCTCAGTCTGTTATTTTTTCTACCCCCACCCATCTTTTTCCTCTGTACAATGATTCCTTACTCATTAAAAGAACTCAAAAAACTTTACATCAAGAATACAAATAACAAAGTCAATAAAAGGGCAAAGGAAATGAGCAGACAATTATAGCATGGGAAGTATGTTACATTACAATATGAGAAATATGTTTATATTGTTAAATGAAGAGGTTGCATCATTCTATAAATTAACCATTTTCTCTTTTTTAATGTGCCATTAACACTGTTGAAAACAATTCCTATCTGTCTCATGTGCACTCCTTCTCTTTAAGAAATCCTCTTTTCCTCCCCTTATAGGCTTTACCATGGGCAGCACGTCAAGATCATAAAATGTAGTTTTGAAGTTGCTTGAACTTGGAGCTAATAAAATGCTACAAACCAAAGATGGAAAGACACCAAGTGAGATTGCAAAAAGAAACAAACATCTTGAGGTATCATCAATATGTTAAACTAATTTTTCTGTGGTATATCATATTATCTTATATAGAAATTTTATGTTATTTTGTTGGAATTCACAAGTGTAATAATAGTTTTTTCAGCTATTAAAAGTATAAATATATTTTTCTCCACCTGATATTTTTCTAGTAATTTTTCATCTACTAAATCAAAGACATTTATAGTGTGATAAGTTATATAAAAGTATAAGAGTCTTCTTCTGTTGCTGATTATAAAATTGGAGTACACTAATATTATAAACTGGTATAGATTTTTAACAATTAACTTATGTATTGAGACAGTAAAGTGTCAACATTTGAAGACATACTTAAAACATTGTTGTATAATTTAAAGTTTTAGATGTTAGATAATTTAAAAGTTAAATCCTTTAAGCAACATTTATTCCTATATGTATGACAAGGTATGTGGTAAAGTGATAACATAATTGGGTATATGATCTGCTGTCATTCAGATTTTAAAGCTGAATGATAAATATTTGCCACATATCAAATTATTTTATGAATACAAATTTTGGTGTGAATACTAAACTTTTAATCAGTGAATCAGTGACCTGTTCTTTCTAAGCATGAGTCAAATACAGTACCATTGTAAAATTATTAAGTTCAAGAGTTCATAACACTGAGGTTCTGAATTTTACAGTTTGTGAAATTCCACAAGCTCTATCATACAACTGTCAGACCATGCCACTTATACTGCACATAAAATAACTTCACTAAATTTTGAGCAATCTAATAAACACAATATCATTTTCCAAATAATATGTACATTTCCAAAATTATTCTAGAATAGAGACTAATCACTAAAGTCTTGTAAAATTTCAAAAAGAAATCTGGGTGTGGTGGTGTATGCCTGTAATTCCAGCAGCTCCAGAGGCTGAGACAGTAGAATCTCCAGTTGAAAGTCAGCCCCAGGAGATTATCAAGGCACTTAGAAATTCAGAGAGACCTTGTCTCTAAATAAAATATAAAACATACTGGGGATGTGGCTCAGTAGTTATACACCCATGGGTTCAATCCCTAGAAAAGCAAAAACATTTTTTTGCATTATTTCTTCTAACCATTGCAAATTTGGAAACTAAAATGTAGTACATTATTAAATTTTGGAAAGATGACACTGAATTTGATATAATAAATTTATGAGCATCAAAGGTTGTATTGAATCATAAATCATTTCTTATAATAAAATTTGATCTTATATTTTGAATGATTACATGACATAGCCTTGACTTTGTAAGAAATTAGCTTGTAAAACTAACAAATTTTACCATATTGCTTTGAGTTATATAGTTGAGATTTGTATACATTTAAGCAAGTTTATTGCTTCTTTCCCTCTTAGCAATGTATTTCTGTTACTACATTTAACTTGATTTTCTGAGTCACTTATCAAAATGGCATTTTAATTTTGTATTATATATTACTAAAAATGCTACTCTAATTTTACTCTTTTGAATTAGTTATACACTTCTGCTTATTTTATATCAAGGAAGAATTTATTTGGGTTTATAAAAGTCATTCTCAGAGTAACAGGTCATGAATATTCTGTCCCTTATACCTTGCTAAATTTTTATTTTCCAGTTGAAAAATAATCATGTTATTTCTTTTTAAGTGCCCTTAACAGTATATAAAAATACTTACTATATTTGGCTAATTTCTGAAACTTTTCAGATCTTCAACTTTCTTTCTTTGACTTTAAATCCATTGGAAGGAAAGCTTCAAGAGCTAACTAAAGAAGAGACTATTTGTAAACACTTGATAGCATATTCTGATAAAGGAAAAGATCACATATTTGGGTAACATATTTTAGTTCAAAAGAATTCCTGTAAATAAGTTAAAAATTCATGCTTTTACTACTTATTCTAAATATAATGATGTATTTAAGATATATGATATTTTATACTTTGACAAGCATTTTTAAATATCACTTAAAATATCTGGGTTTTAGGTTCATTGGTCTCCATAATTTTAGAGGGTTTTTTTATGTGTACCAATATTAATCATAACAACTTTGACTTTAAATGTAAACTTAGTAAAATGTATTTGAAGGGAGTCACCATCTGCATTACTATTCAAACTATATTATCCCTTGCTTTCTGGGTATTATAGGCACATTACTCATTGTTTAAGCAAAAACTAAAAATATTTTTTCCTGAGCACTATTGTTCAGTATGCAATTATAAACCATTCTCTACCCCATATAAAGTTGTTCATTAATTCTTACTTATCACAATTAAAGAGAATTTTGCATGCAGATCTTTTACAAGATATATATGTTAGTGAGTATCTTCATTCTCATGAAAGTTGAGCTACACTTTGCTATCATCCATATCCTGTGATATCATTCCTTAGGAAATCTTGCTTTGAGTTGAGAGGATGGCTCAGTGGTTTTCTTTGCTTAGCATTTACAAAGGCCTGGATTCTGTTCCAACCCAGGTGGATGAGAAAAGAATTAACACTTGCTCAATCCTTGATACAGCATCAAATCTGGAGTGTACATTTACAAATATATTCTATATAAATTTGTTCTTACTTTTCTAATTTTTTGAAATATAAGTAAATATTTATTATTTTTACCTTGATAGTCTGTTCTGAAGTTGACATTGCTATTAGTATGTATAGTTCATACACAGCATTTGGAGATCTGGAAATATTTTTACATAGTCTTGGACTGGAACATATGACAGACTTACTGAAGGTGAGATTTATATTACTTTATTTGTTGGTTAACACAACATTAAATTTTAATTCATAAAGATGCCTATGAATGAATGCTGTACATTTTCTGCATAATTTGTAATACATCCCATCTGAAAATTGTAATAAATATCGCCAAATTTTATTATTATATTTACATAAAGTATAAGCTAGTTGAATTTAAAAACTTTTGCCAACAGTCCAATGCCTCTGTAAATAAAGCCATTTGTTTTTGCAGCTGCTGATCTTCTTGTATATAATAGTAGAAGCATGATTTTAAACCAAAGATGACATAAGATTCTTCCTCTGATTTTTGACCAAAATATGTTACTTAAACATTTTTTTCCTTAAAGACAATAATAGGTAATGTAAGGTTGTCTTGAATATTAAATTATACCCATATGCCAAGCTTTGCCTAGGTACTTTAAGCATACATTTTGAATTTGAGTAGATGAGAATTATGAGATATTATGAGAATTATGAAATAATAAATTAGTACTTAAAACAGAACCCCCTTAGGATTATGGACATTTTGTTCAGTTGTTTTAGAGTTGGGTCTTTTTTGGGGTGGCACCAGGGATTGAACTCAGGAACACTCAACCACTGAGCCACATCCCCAACCCTATTTTGTATTTTATTTAGAGACAGGGTCTCACTGAGTTGCTTAGCACCTCACTTTTGCTGAGGTTGGCTTTGAACTCTTCCTGCCTCAGTCTCCTGAGCCACTGGGATTAGAAGCATATGCCAACATGCCTGACTAGAGGTGGGTTTTATAGTACAATTTTGAAACTGTTTCAAAATTTTGAAACTATTTTTCTATTTGGAGTAATCTTCAGCATAAATATAATTTCTATCCAATTTTATAGAAATGTTTTCATGTCATGTAAGCAAAATTGTAATTTGAAAGTCATCATGTTATTTGAATCTGGAAAACTAATTATATTTATACTTTTTGAGGTGAGTATATATTATCTACTCAGTAGTGTAGTGCTCTATCTATCCCCTCTGGAAAGTTGGAAGTTGTTTAAGAGTGCAGCAGTTCACTATCTTATGTACACTTAACTACTTCACTTTGTACTATTTATATTGAAAGGTAATAGAGGTTTTTTTTTGTTTTGTTTTGTTTTACATTTTCTACAGGAAAGGGATATAACTTTAAGACACCTTTTGACCATGAAAAAAGATGAATTTGCAAAGGGTAGTATCATTTTCAAGAACTCTAGTTATACTAATTTTTTTTAAATTGGAACTTCTTTTATTTTCTATTTCAGTAATTCTATGGTTACAAACTGATTGATATTTTATTAGGTTCTTGATTAAATATGATTATGAAAATTTATTAAAAAATCTGATTACAGTATTGAGTTACTTTAAAAGTATTTAAAGACATAAGTTTTGGTTTTGTTCCTTCAGGTGGTCATGATATCTCAATTAAAGCCAGTACTTCATTTCCAAATGTGAAATAGATTTGCAAAACAGACTTCTTAGAAAAAAGAGGTGCTCTTTTAAATGTATGTGGATATAAGTATGTGTCTTCCAAATAGTACCACTATTGTTATTTTCTCAAAGCTGTCAGGATATTATTTTGTTCACATATGAATACACAACCAGTGGAATCCAAATCATATACAACCACAAGAATGGGATTCTAATTAGGATAAGTTATACTCCATGTATGTACAATATGTCAAAATATTGTCTACTGTCATGTATACCTAAAAAGAACAAATGCAAAGTCATGATTAATATTACTAACAATTAAAAAGTAGTGAGAAATATTAGAGATATTTTGATAAATACTGTGTAAAAAAGCAATGAATTTTGTTATCTAAACACATGAGAAACTTGAAATTATTATATTCACTAATTTTGATTGAAAACCTGAAATTATTATTAGAATCACTAATTTTGATTATTACAGAAATCAAAATAAGCATACTATATCAACTTGTACTCTGTTGTTTTGACTATTATGTCTTAAATCTAGTAATTGGGTTTGAGTGTCTATCTCAACTATTATATATTGCACAAATATTTTAATAGTGTAGATAGCTTTATCAGTCACATTTATGAGCAAACCATATATTTTAGTATATTATTTTCTAATATGTCTGTTTTTCAAGATGCAGATTTCAGTAGAAAACCTCTTAATGATTTTGAAGATTAAATTATTCTTGTATAATTATCTTAAAGACACCTTAAAATTATTTCTACTTAGCTTGGGATTACCAGTAATGATCAGCAGAAAATTCTGACTGCTGTTAAAGAACTGGAGGTAGAAGAGAGAAATTTTGGAGACTTACCTGAAGTGGCAAAGTTGGAAGTCAGGTAAAGTTAACTTATCAATTTATATTAATATTATGTAGAATCAACTGTTCTTGTTTAGTTTAACATTGGTAATGTCTGTCATTTGATTTTATTATATTATTTTCTCAAGAAAAGAGATTTCAAAATATTCTTTGTTCAAAAATCCGATACCCTTTGTAAAGTCAATTTTTATAGTTATTTTACTAAGAAGCAAACCAGCGTACCATCTTAACCCCCTTTGAAACATTAATGTTTTATTTTTTATTGCATCTTGTTAAATCAGACTATAAAAGATATACCATGCTTTTCCTAGTACAGTTCTTACACTGTTTAAATCATTTTAAATGTCAAACAAAAAAATTACAGTAGTAATATTTTCTCTTAATAAGAAAGCATTTCTCATATGATCTTGGATATATTTTTAGCCTTTATTATGTGAGATATTATGTTATCAAGATAAAAATTTTATTTCCAATAATATAAAGTTGTTAAACACTGATTACTAATAATCCAAAGTCTATTTGATTTTATTAATAAATTATAGAGAATTGAATGTTTTTTTAACTTTTTATTTTAAAATAATTGTAGATTCAAATATTTCAAAGATAAAAAGGTAGGTCCCATGCATTCTTCACACCGTTTGATCCAATGTTCTTATCTTACTTACCTGTAGTATAATATCCAAACCTGACAATCTGGAGAGCTTATTTGTATCTTAACAGTTATGCATGCATTTATTAGTGTGTGTATATTTAAGTATGTAATTATATCATGTATAGTTCATTTACCCACTGTCAACACTTACAATATTCCTGTACTACTGGCTTCCTTATCCAACCCCATTATTGCCATACTCATCCCTTTCCCATTTTAACACCTAGCAAACAATAATTTGTTCTTCATCTTTATAATATTATTTCATGAATGTTTTATAAATAGAATTATGCAGTAAATGTCTTTTAGAAATTGACTTTTTGTGATCATTGTTAATTTCATTCAATGTTGTTGCATGTATCAGTAAAATACTTTATTCCTTTTTGTGGATGAGTATATTTTAACCATATTTTAATCATTTACCCTTTGAGGGATATTTAAGAAGATTTTAATATCTGACTGTTCCAAATTAAACTGCTGTGAATAAGATTCATTTCTAAAGTAAGTTTTCATTTCTCTTGGTAAAATGTTCAGGAGAACATTTTAAAGGTTGCATGGGAGCTACACTTTAGTTGTTTTGTTTTTATTAACTAGTCCTCTTTTTTCCAAAATGTCAGTATTGTCTTATTTTTATCCAACTATATATTAGCGATCCAGTTTCTCTACATACTCATCAGCATTTGGTGTAAGCACTAATTATTTTTAGCCATTTCTACAGGTGCATAGTGATGGATCATTGTGAATTTTTTTTTATTATTATTGTATACAAATGGGATACATGTTGTTTCTCTATTTGTACATGGAGTCAAGGCATACCATTTGTGTAATCATACTTTTACAGAGGGCAATGATGTTTGATTCATTATTTTTCCCTTCCCCCCACCCCTCCCACCCCTCTTTTCCCTCTATACAGTCCTTCATTCCTTCATTCTTACCACACTCCTATCCCTAACCCTAAACCTAACCCTAAACCTAATGCTAGCCCCTCCCAACCCCCAATATATATCCTCATCCACTTATCAGTGAGATCATTCATCCTTCAGTTTTTTGAGATTGGCTTATCTCACTTAGCATGATATTCTCCAATTTCATCCATTTGCCTGCAAATGCCATAATTTTATCATTCTTCATGGCAGAGTAATATTCCACTGTATATATATGCCACAGTTTCTTTATCCAATCATCAACTGATAGGAATCTAAGTTGGTTCCACAATCTGGCTATTGTGAGTTGAGCAGTAATGAACATTGATGTGGCTGTATCTCTGTAGTATGCTGATTTTAAGTCCTTTGGGTATAGGCCAAGGAGTGGGATAGCTGGGTCAAATGGTGGTTCCATTCCAAGCTTTCTGAGGAATGTCCATACTGCTTTCCAGAGTGGCTGCACAAATTTGCAACCCCACCAGCAATGTATGAGTGTTCCTTTATCACCACATCCTCGCGAAAACCTATTGTTGCTTGTGTTCTTGATAATTGCCATTCTAATTGGGGTGAGAGGAAATCTTAGGGTAGTTTTCATTTGCATTTCCCTTATTACTAGGGATGTTGAACATTTTTTCATATATCTGTTGATTACTGTACATCTTCTTCTGGGAAGTGTGTGTTCATTTCCTTAGCCCATTTGTTGATTGGATTATTTGTATTCCTGGTGTAGAGTTTTTTGAGTTCTTTATAGATTCTGGAAATTAGCACTCTATCTAAAGTATGGTTGGAAAAGATATTCTCCCACTCTGTAGGCTCTCTCTTCACATTGCTGATAGTTTCCTTTGCTGAGAGAAAGCTTTTTAGTGTGAATCTATTCCAGTTGTTGATTCTTGCTTTTATTTCTTGTGCTATGGGAGTCCTGTTAAGGAAGTCTGATCCTAAGCCAGCGAGTTGAAGATTTGGACCTACTTTTTCTTCTATAAGATGCAGGGTCTCTGGTCTGATTCCAAGGTCCTTGATCCACTTTGAGTTGAGTTTTGTGTAGGGTGAGAGATAGGGGTTTAATTTCATTCTGCTGCATATGGTTTTCCAGTTTTCCCAGCACCATTTGTAGAAAAGTCTATCTTTTCTCCATTGCATATTTTTGAACCCTTTGTCTAGTATGAGAAAATTGTATTTATTTGGGTTGTGTCCATGTCCTCTATTCTGTACCATTGATCCACCTGTCTATTTTGGTACCAATACCATGCCGTTTTTGTTACTATTGCTTTGTAGTAGAGTTGAAGATTTGGTATTGTAATACCCCTTGCTTCGTTCTTGGTACTTAGGATTGCTTTAGCTATTCTAGGTTTTTTATTCTTCCAGATGATTTTCATAATTGCTTGCTCTATTTCTGCAGGGTACATCATTGGGATTTTAATTGGAATTGCATTGAATCTGTATAGCACTTTAGGTAGTATGGCCATTTTGACAATATTAATTCTGCCTATCCAGGAACATGGGAGATCTTTCCATCTTCTAAGGTTTTCTTTACTTTCTTTCTTTAGTGTTCTGTAGTTCTCATTGTAGAGGTCTTTCACCTCTTTTGTGAGATTGATTCCCAAGTATTTTATTTTTTTTGATGCTACTGTGAATGGGGTAGTTTTCCTAACTTCTCTTTCTAAGGATTCATCACTTATGTACAAAAATGCATTGGATTTATGTGCATTGATCTTATATCTCACTACTTTACTGAATTCACTTATGAGTTCTAAAAGTTTTTGGTGCAATTTCCAGGTTCCTCTAAATATATAATCATGTCATCAGCAAACAGGGATAGTTTGAGTTCTTCTTTTCCAATTTGTATGACTTTAATTTCCTTGTTTGCCTAATTGTTCTGGCTAGAGTCTCAAGGATGATGTTGAATAGAAGTGGTAAAAGAGGGCATCCCTGTCTTGTTCCAGTTTTTAGGGGGACTGCTTTCAGTTTTTCACCATTTAGAATGATATTTGCCATGGGCTTAGCGTAGATGGCCTTTATAATGTTAAGGAATGTTCCCACTACCCCAATTTTTTCTAGTGTTTTGAGCATGAAGGGGTGCTGTATTTTATCAAATGCTTTTTCTGCATCTATTGAAATAATCATGTGATTCTTAACTTTAAGTCTGTTGATATGGTGAATGACATTTATTGATTTCTAGATGTTGAACCAACCTTGCATCCCTGGGATAAAACCCACTTGATCGTGGTGCACTATCTTTTTAATATATATTTGTATGCAATTTGCTAAAATTTTGTTGAGAGTTTTTGCATCAATGTTCATTAAGGATATTGGTCTGAAATTTTCTTTTCTCCATGTGTCTCTGTCTGGTTTAGGTATCAGGGTGATATTGGCTTCATAGAATGAGTTTGGGAGGGTTCCCTCCTCTTCTATTTCATGGAATACTTTGAGGAGTATTGGAATGAGGTCTTCTTTAAAGGTTTTGTAGAACTCAGCTGAGAACCCATCTGGTCCTGGACTTTTCTTTGTTGGTAGGCTTTTGATGACCTCTTCTATTTCATTGCTTGAAATTGGTTTATTTAAGTTGTGTATGTCCTCCCCGTTCAGTTTATGTAATTCATGTCTCTAGAAACTTGTTGATGTCTTCGAGGTTTTCTGTTTTGTTGGAGTATAGATTTTCAAAATAGCTTCTAATTATGTTTTATATTTCAGTCGTGTCTGTTGTGATGTTTCCTTGTTCATTCCAACTTCTAATAATTTGAGTTTTTTCCCTCTTTCTCTTTGTTAGTGTGGCTAAGGGTTTATCAATTTTATTTATTTTTTCAAAGAACCAACTATTTATTTTGTTAATTTTTCCAATTGTTTCTTTTGTTTCAAAAATTTCATTGATTTCGGCTCTGATTTTAACTATTTCCTGTCTTCTACTACTTTTGGTATTGGTCTGCTCTTCTTTTTCTAGGGCTTTGAGCTGCAGTGTTAAGATGTTTATTTGTTGATTTCTACTTTTTTTTTGAATGCGCCCCATGTACTAAATCTTCCTATAATACTACTTTCATAGTGTCCCAGAGATTTTGATATGATGTATCTTTTTTCTCATTTACTTCTAAGAATTTTTTTATTTCCCTCCAGATGTCTTCTGCTATCCATTCATCATATAATAATGTATTATTTAATCTCCAGATATTGGAGAAGTTTCTGTTTTTTATTCTGTCATTTATTTCTAATTTCAATCCATTATGATCTGATAGAGTAGAAGGTAGTATGTCTATCTTCTTGTATTTGCTAACAGTAGCTTTGTGGCATAAAATATGGTCTATTTTAGAGAAGGATCCATGTGCTGCTGAGAAGAAAGTGTATTCGTTCTTTGTTGGATGGTATATTCTATATATGTTGGTTAAGTCTAAATTGTTGATTGTGTTATTGTTATCTATGGTTTCTTTATTCAATTTTTGTTTGGACGATCTATCCAGTGGTGAGAGAGGTGTGTTAAAATCGTCTAGTATTATTGTGTTGTGGTCTATTTGATTTCTGGAATTGAGAAGGATTTGTTTGACGTACATGGATGAGCCAATGTTCGGGGCATAGATATTTATGATTGTTATGTCTTGCTGATTTATGCTTCCCTTACACAGCATGTAATGTCCTTCTTTATACCTTCTGACTAGTTTTGGCTTGAAGTCCACATTATCTGAAATGAGGATGGAACCTCCAGCTTTTCTGCTGTGTCCGTGTGCATGGTATGTTTTTCCCCATCCTTTCACCTTTAGTCTATGGGTGTCTCTTTCTATGAGATGAGTCTCTTGCAGGCAGCATATTGTTGGATCTTTCTTTTTAATCCAATCTGCCAGTCTGTGTCTTTTCATTGATGAATTCAGGCCATTAACATTCAGGGTTATTATTGTGATATGATTTGTATTCCCAGTCAATTGACTCATATTTATTTTTGACATGATTTGGTTTCTCCTTTATTTGGCTATTCCTTTAGGCTAGCACCTCCTGTTGCAGATTTGCATCGTTGTTTTCCATCTCTTCCTCATGGAATATTTTGCTGAGAATGTTCTGTAATGCTGGCTTCCTTTTTGTAAATTCCTTTAGCTTTTGTTTATCATGGAAGGATCTTATTTCATCGTCAAATTTGAAGGTAAGTTTTGCTGGGTATAAGATTCTTGGTTGGCATCCATTTTCTTTCAGGGCTTGGTAAATGTTGTTCCAGGCCCTTCTACCTTTGAGGGTCTGGATTGAAAAATCTGCTGATATTCTTATTAGTTTCCCTCTAAATGTAATTTGATTCTTTCTCTCGTGGCATTTAAAATTCTCTCTTTATTTTGTATGTTAGGTATGTTCATAATAATGTGCCTTGGTGTGGGTCTGTTGTAATTTTGTATATTTGGAGTTCTAAAAGCCTCTTGTACTTGGTTTTCCATTTCATTCTTCAGATTTGGGAAATTTTCTGATATTATTTCATTGAATAGTTTGTTCATTGCTTTGGTTTGTTTCTCTAAGCCCTCCTCAATCCCAATAATTCTCAAATTTGGTCTTTTCATGATATCCCATAATTCTTGTAGATTCTGTTTATGATTTCTTACCATCTTCTCTGTTTGGCTAACTTTGTTTTCAAGATTAAATAATTTGTCTTCAATGTCTGAGTTTCTGTCTTCCAGGTGTTCTACCCTATTGGTTATGCTTTCTATGGAGTTTTTAACTTGGTTTATTGTTTCTTTCATTTCAAGTATTTCAATTTGTTTTTTTATTCAGTATCTCTAACTCTTTATTTAAATGATCTCTTGCTTCCCGTATTTGGTCTTTTAACTGTTGATTGGTGCGATCATTTAATGCCTGCATTTGCTCTTTCATCTCCTCCTTCAATGCCTGCATTTGCTCTTTCATCTCCTCATTTTCTTCTCTGATTTTTTAAATTATGTATATTCTGAACTCCCTTTCAGACATGTCTTCTGCTGTGCTGACATTGGTTTTATTGATGTAGTATCTAGGTTTTTTTGGGACATTTTTTTTCCTTGTTTTCTCATAATGGTCAGATGTCAGTGGGAATCTGAGATATTGCAGATTTCCTCTATTGGCTTATAGTGTCCTGGTAGATTTCCAGTGTATCAACTTCCAGCCTTCAGTAGCCTGAAGTCTTGGAGGAACCTGATAATGCAGTGCTTCCAAAGAAAGCTGCCCCTAGTCCCTACTGGTTCCAGGGCTTGGAGCTGGCTCTGTGCGGAAAGGCTCTCACTGTGGGCCTGCACCATGCAGCTAGCCGTGTGGGAGGAGCCCACTGCCAGAATGTGGAAGGCTACCTTGGGAAGACTCTAGCTGCCCTACCCTGCTATGGTAAGCAAACCCTATCTGTGCCTGCCACGCATGCCAAGTTTCGCCCAGTGGGGGAGACTTACCCCGTGACTGTATTTTTGTCCAAATCTCTCAATGCCTCCCCTTCTTGAGTCTTGGGTTCTGGAGTGATTGGAGATGCAGTCACCCTCTAGGTCGCCATCTTGGATCGCCCCATGGAAAGAGTCTACGGCCGGAGTGTGCAGAGCCACCTCAAGAAGTCTCTGGCTGCCCTGCCCTGATCCTAGAGGTTGCTTACAGATCGATGCTCTCCATTGGCTCAGGGACTTGTGGCTGTCTCTATGTAGAAAAGCTCTCACTGGGCTGTCTGTTCTGAGAAGCTAGCCTTGAAAGGCACCTCCCACCACAGGGGTCCAGGCTGCTTGGGGAGGTCACTGGCTGCCCTGTCCTGGCCCCTGAAGCCACTTGCGGGCCCGAGTATGCCGTGCTGGCTCCGGGACTTGGAGCTTGTTCTGATCAGAAAGGCTCTCAGTAGGGGTCCTGCTTGGAGAACCTGGAGAAGCTGGCTGTGTGGGAGGGGCCTAGCACTGGAGTGTGCAGGGCTGCCTGTGGAACACTCTAGCTGCCCTACCCTGCTCCGATAAGTCACCTCTATCTGGGCCTGCCACCCAGGCTGAGCTTTACGCAGTGTGCAGACTCACCCGTGGCTCTATTTTGGTCTGAGTCTCTCAATGCCTCCCCTTGTTAACTCCTGGGTTCTGGCGTGACTGGGGATGCCGTCCCCCTCTAATCTGCCATCTTGGATTGCCCCATTGGAGGAGCCTGCGGCTAGTGTCAAGTTTAAAAAAATTAGATTCTCAATTTTTTTAAGTCCATGATACATTTTTAGTTCATTTTTGTGACTGTATGGTACATGCTGAAGTTCATTTGGTGGCTATGGATGTCCAATTGTTCCAGGACTGTTTGTTAAAAAGGTTATTCCTTCTGCAGAATTGGTTTTCATTATTTATTAAAACTTAATTGCACATATTTGCACATTGTCTTCTGGGTTTTCTATTCCAGTTTCTTCAGGTGTCTGTCCCTCTGTAAGTACACATTGACTCTCTACCCTTATCTGAAATGCTTGGGATCAGAAATAGTACAGATTTCTTGAAGCATTTTTGCATTTGGGAAATTTCTATAGATGCTACCTGTTGAACATTACTATCCAAAAATCTGAAGAGCTCAGAAATTTGATTGAGATTTCAGATTTTCCAGTTAGTGATGTTCAATTTTTACCATACTGTCATGATTATTCTAAATGTATACAGACAGACTTAGCATCAGGAAAAATTATTCCTATCATTTTATTCCTTCCCAGAATTTTCTTGGCTATCCTGGAACATTTATCTTTTCATATATAATTTAAATTAAGCAATTCTATGTCTAAAAAAATCTTTTCTGACATTTTTATAGCAATAACACTAATTCTTTGCAAAATTGACTTCTTAACTATGCTGTCTAGTAAATTCATGAACATACAAGTTCAAGGTTTTCTTCTAATCAGCATTTTGTAATTTTTATTGCATAAATCTAACTATACACAGAATTGAAGCCTTTCATTATCTTTAGGGCATTGTTAGTGGTATTGACTTTTTATTTGTTTCCACATGCAATTCAATTCTATCTTCTGAGAATATTTCAGCTTTGCTGAAATCACTTACTAGTTCTAGGAGGTTTTTGTCCTAGGTTCTTTGTGATTTTCTATAGAAATAGTGTGGTCTGCAGAGCAATCTGATAATTTCTTTCTGTCTAATCTTTGTGCCTTTTATTTCTTTTTCTTGCTTTATTACACTGGACAGAACTTTCAATATTTTGTTGAATAAGAAAGGTAAATAATGGGCATTCTTGTCTTCTTCTCATTCTTAAGGGAAAATCACTCTTTTTTGGGGGGGTGCTGGGGATCGAATTCAGGGACTTGTGCTTGCAATGCAAGCAGTCTACCAGCTGAGCTATCTCCCCAGTACCTCTAATTACTCTTGTGATTTGTTATTATGTTCACAAAAAAGGCTGAATTACAGTTAATGGTTAGTGAAAAAAATGTATTTTTTTCCCCATGGAACTCACTGAACCTCTGAATTGTATGTAAACTCAAGAGTCTGTAGACCTCAGAATAAATATTCTTATAAGACCTGCATTATCTACTGCTTACTAGTGGTTGCCACCTGCCTCTCATACTAATTGCAGTTATTATCATAATTAAGTTTGCTTGAATGCCAGCTGTTTGGAAGACAAAATGCTTTATATTGCCTCCTGCAGTCCTTCTGAAAATCCTTTTGTCACCATTCTAGAGAAATGGAAACACTTGGCTCAAGATTAGGCTTGATCAGGATCATAAAGAAAGTAAGAGTGGAAGCTGATTCCAAACTGAACTTGAGTCTTGATGCAAGAGTCTCTGCTCTTAATTATTATGCCATGGTGCTTTCTCTCCATCCCCTATGCTCCCCACAACCCATCCTTAAACTCAGTTCTCTGCTTGGCACCAATTTTAATGGAAAGCAAATAACTGAGAATCATTCCAGATTCTTCCTATTATGTTGCATGCAATCTATCATGAGATTTTCAGTTTTTTGTCCTAGAAATTTCTTAAACTACCACTCCATCTCCTGCTTCCAATGAGACTGCCAGATCCTTAGTTTAAGCTTCATCATCTCTTTGATGCATCTTTCTATTAGTCTCCCAGTGATTCTCTCTACTTTAGTGTTTGTGTTACTCTAAGCCACATCACTCTCCTAATAAACTTTCTTCTACAGAAGCCTGATTTTATACTTTCTTGTTTAAAATGCTTTAATAACTCAGTTATAGATCTCGCTTACAAACTAGTATTAACATTAGCTGTTGGTGAGGATTGGAAAAAATAATATATGTAAAAATAACTCGTGGTCTCTTCATATAGGAGATATTCAAGTATTGGTTCTTTTATCTTTCTTTTTCATGTGTCCCTTCAGGTAAAAATATTACAGTTGTGTGTTCACATTCATCATGAAATATGAGATTCTTAAGATTTAAAACTTATTTTTCACATTTTTTTAATTGTTATAGTTCAAGATCTAATTCAGTTCCTAATACATATTACCTAATTTATAAACATTTTTAAAGGATCTATTAATTTTATAACTAGATTTTGTATCTAGCCCAGTAGAAGGATGTAAATTGCTCTTAAGTGATTTCTATTTATTTTCTTCCTTTCTTTAGTGCTGATGGGTTCCTCAACTTTCTGCTGAAATTAAATAAACAGTGTGGCCATTTAATAAGAGATGTTCAGAATATCATTATGAAATTACCTGTAAATCTTCATGAGGTATTCTACTAAAATTATTAAGTGAAAAAGTGAATGCTGAAGAACACTCCAATTAAGTTCATGATAATTCAGTAAAAAGTACTGATCTAGTAAAATATCAGTTGTTCAATGTAATATCAAATTAAGTAAATTAATTTAATATTATTCCTTTGCATATAATTAGTTGAAAAATTCTGTGTTCTCACCCACAAGCAAAGGAAAATGAATAAGACCAAAAATTAAACCAATCCCTCTAATGAACTTCCCAATTGTTTTTAAAGGGGATTTAATTGTGTAAAATAAAAAGTGACAGGAGACCCAAATAAAGGTTGAAACAAAACAGTGTGTTGAGTGCTATTAAAAACTGTTACCAATATAAAGTTGTTTTAGTGAAGGAAGTTTTAGTGAGAAAATAAGTGACCTAAAAAACAAACTTATTTTTTAGTTATTCGCAGTTGTTTTAGCTGTTAGTTTGAATGAAAATTTTTAAATGAATTTGTTCTCCTATGATCTTATGTAATATTAATATGGGAATCATTTATTCAAATATTATATTAATTTCCATGTTATCTGTACCTATATTTAGGAAATACATTTAGCAAGCTGATTCTACTATTTATACAAAATTACTGAATTATGTATATAAAATTACTATATATATAAAATTACTGACTTATGGTGTCAGGATTTATCCTAAAAGAAAAAAAAAACAAAACTTCTCAATTATATAATTTAGTGTTTATACATTTTGTGTGACCATTATGTATATAAAGTTGAAAAAAGTTGTTTCTATTAATTAAATAGTGACTTTTGATAATATAAACAGCTAGTCCTGGAATTGGCTTCTCCCAAGAATTTTACTTCAGTTTGTGAAGAACTTGTTAGTAATGTTGAAGATCTGAGTGAAGAAGTTTGCAAACTAAAAGACTTAATTCAGAAGATATATATTTAACATTAAAAGGGGTAGGGTAATTATGCAAAATGTTTCACAACAAAAGATGGTAGACAGTGGAGCAGTTCTGATGAGAGCAGTGAGTGGAACATGGAGACAAGTGGAAAAGGACAGTTTCCAAAGGAAGGAATTCACACAACAAACAAGCTTTTGTGGTCATTAAAGAAATGCATACTACAGAAGCACACCCCTTTCTTGTTTTTGGTCAGCAAGGGAAAAGAGGGTACCCCAGTGATATTCTTTCTAGTTAGAGTTCACTAGGCTAATATTCTCAGTGAAACTGGTGGCACAGCTTTCAAAAACATTCTAGCAAGATGTGCCAAGGACTATAAAAACATTTCTGTCTTCAGTAGTAGTTTTTTCCAAAAGTGTTTGTAACATAAGTGTCATATACTGGGAAAATAATTTGATAAATTATGGTATACTTGTTTTTTTTTAATGTGCACAGTCAGGTACCAGGTAGGTAACTTAGGACTGTACAGTCCATATGCATGCCCAAGGCTTTTGGTTCAATCCTCTGCACCAAAAACAGAGAAAATGATGTTCAGTCAGTTAAAAAATTAATGAAGGTCAAATTATTAGATTGCTAAAAATAGAAATTTCTATTTATTAATTATTTTGTGCAGCTATGTAGTTGTAAAAGGCCAAAATGAAATATACCTCTGTTAATACAATTATGGATGAAATATTCCTTCTATTGGCCAGACTCTATATTAATTTGTAATTTAACTTGTGTTTTTTAAAGAGTGTGGTGATTTTTGTTTCTGCTTTTGTATTCACATAGAAGTGTATATTTGGTTTTATGGATAGTTGATTTAAAGAAAATTGGCTATACCAAGATCTAAACTGCTGCAATAGGAAAGTTTGTTGAAGGAGAAGAGAGAAGAGAAAAACACTTAGAACACTTCTGAGTTCTTCTTGTGTATTTAATGAAAACATATTTATTTATGTAAAGATTTTGTGATGCATATTATGTGAAAGTTAGGTTATACATTAAATTTTACACCATTAACCTGTAATTCATTCAATGTGTTCACTAATATTTTATCAATAAAGGTATTTTCCTCAAAATAAATTTCATACATGTCCCAGGTAATTTGTCATTCTGACTATAACATAATATTTAATCAGAAGGAGTCTTTAAAGTGAGAATAAAAAAGTTGTGAAGCAAATTCTACAAAGTAATTGTGGGGAAATTCTATTGTAAATGGGGAAATGAGCAATAAATTTTATAATTCTTTGGGAAAGTAACTCCTTGTCAGTGAAAGAGGCATCTTAGAAGTTGTGTTCTGACTTTATTCATTCACCAAACATAGGACTGCCTGTTGTATTCCAGACCCCTCTTCTGAAAAAGCTATAGAGGGCCTGAACTCACTGATGACATAAATTATTGCTCCATTTATCTCTAATTTATCTAGAAGAATTTATTTTAACTTATGTGATATTTTTCAGGGTGATCCAAGGAAAATTTGGAAGGATTTTTGTATAGAAATTTCCTACAAAGCATCAGCTTTTAAAAAATTTCTTCTCAGTTGTAGGTGGACACAATACCATTATTTTATTGATTTATTTTTATGTGGTGCTGAGGATCAAACCCAGGGCCTCATGTGTGCCAAGAGAGCACTCTGCCATGAGCCACAAACCCTCCAATAGCATCAGCTTTAAATGTAGGGAATTCCCTAAGACATACTTTCCTCAAGGTAGGTTATTAATTTGGTTTCTCCAATTCAAAGTTACAAAGATGGGGTGAATAAGTGGGGAAAGCATATGGTGCCCTTGAGATAAAATTGGGGAGAGAATCAGAGTTTTCTGAAATTAAGGAAATTAAGAAGCATTGCTTTAGAGACTTATTGACTTTAAAATATAGATAATGCATACAGGTATCATAACTTTTATTTTGATAATGTGTATCTATAAAGAGAATTATCATTTTTTTTGTCTTTTTTTGGTACCAGAGATTAAACTCATGGGTACTGGAGCACCGAACAACATCCCCAGTCCTATTTTTTTAATTTTATTTAGAGACAGGGCTTCACTGAGTTGCTTAGAGCCTCACCATTGCTGAGGCTGGCTTTGAATTCTCAATCCTCTTGCCTCAGCCTCCAAGCTGCTGGAATTATAGGTGTGCACCACTGCACCTAGAAAGAGAATTTTTATCTTTATTTAACTACATAGAAGACCTTCTTTTACAGTGACCTTGTGTATCAAGAATTTATAGATTTCTGTATACGGACTAGTTTGAGAACACATTTATTAGTTTATAATAATATCATATACAGTTCTTTGTGTGGGAAAATCTTAATTTTTGAGCAAGGTTTTGAAATGTTTTCTTTTGACTAGTTTTCAAGTAGTAATTATCATAATGGGATTTAACTTAGGAATTGTTATGGCTTCCAGGTTTGGAATATATTATTATGCTTGTTAAATTTATAATGTTTCAAAGTTTACCAATAATAACTGAAGAAGTTTAAAAAAAAAAGAAACATGAGTTATCACAGATAATTCTGTGGAGGTAACAGAAAGGGTGGGAGAGGTCAAGGCTAGACATTAACACCACATCATTCTTTTTCAAACCAGCACAGTGACAGCTCCTGTCAGAAAGGATCATTCTAATTAATTGGTTAAAAAAGGAATAACTGTCTCAGGATTCAGTAAATGGAGCATCAGTGTCAAAAAGGAATCTTGCTGAGTGAAGCCTTTTAGAAGTTACACCAAGATGACAGTCTTAATGAGATTGGCATTGCAGTTTGTTTTTCTGCTATAAGTTTAAAATTAATTTTGCAGGCTTTTTAAGTTAAATATTTATACTATAGAATTTAGAAGTTATTACTTCTGGTGATTTGAAAGTATTTATGTCACCACTCCCACACAGGATGTTTCTAATAAATATTACTCTATAAATCCACCTGATTCTTTTTGTCTCCCAGATCTTTTGGTTTCTGCTTATTCTCTTCCTGCTGACCCACACAGCAGCCATTTCTGCTTTCCTTTCTCTCTCCTTTCTACCCTCATTTCTCTCTGCCTCCATCCCTGTCTCCCTATTTCCCCATCCCCACACTAAATGAGGCTTCTTTCACACATTATTTCTTAAAGGACCACTTCAGATTTTATTGACATATGTTTCTGCAATTATATTTAAATAAAGTATTTCATTTCTATTGTGAGCATCTTTTCTTCCAATTTTTGTTCAGTTTTGTATATTGTTGATTTGTTACAAGTATGGTTCACTCTTTTTTAAGACATTAGTTGATATTTAATATGAAAAGAAATAAGTATCAGTTGTTATCCCTTACAGGTAAAATACAAAATTTAAGTTATAATTAAAGAAACTTTATCTCAAGACATAAAAACAGCAGTTTAAAATGTGATAATCTATGAAAGTATTTATTTTTAATGTAAAACTAATAATTTACCTTAATGGGATGATGGTGAAGAACAGTATTTCAGGATGTGTTCACTTTAAATCTTCATTAGAATCTTGAGTTTCCTCCCTCTATATCAAGTGAATTAATATGGATGTATTTTTCAGATCTTAAAAGATGTCTTATTTTCAGTTTTTTGTATATTAACTCTTTTTTCCATTCTAAATATTAGCTGCAAAATAAACGGGCAAATGATCCAACTTGTATACCATTAATGGAAAAAGTGTCTACATGAAAGAGTAGAATTTTGAAGAGGAAAGCTATTACAATATGTGGACTTGGGCTGATTCTTTTCATTTGCAAGCTAACACTTCAGAGAAAATAACCCTAATATTTGTTTTAAAATTATGTATGTACATCTTATTCAAAATATCCCCATATTGCTTTTAATAGCCATCTGTGGTACATCACTTATTCTTTGCCTATACTCCATAGAAGAATTATGATAATATAAAGGAGAGAATTTTTCTTTGGAAAGTGATTTGTCAATTTGAGTTGGAAATATAGTTTATTATATTCTGTTAATTTTGATCAAACAGTAAATTATAACTAAACATTTAGTTTGAACGCACAAGTAAATCACAATAAAAAAAGTTTTATCTAATATTCTTTTAAAGTGTGTTCAATTGTCATAGATAATCTTAGAGACTTTGTAAATAATTCATAAATCAATAGCTTTACTTTAGTCCTATTTACCCCTTCTGTTACTACAAAATAAGGACTTTCTTGCTGCATTTTTAAAGTTATATATTTAGAATATTTTTGATTTTGAAAGCATTTCAGAAAATGCAAAGGATGAAGGTAGGATGAAAAAGGTTTTGATTGTGGATTAAGTACATAGGAAAAATATTCCAAATGTAAAAATCACAATAGTGTGAAAAGCACAAAGTACATTAGTATTTTTCATGTAAAGTATTTCTGAAATATGACCAAACATAGGTGTAACTTTCTGAGGGATATTCTGAAAGTGGAATTTGACATGCATTTTCTCACATTTAAAATAAGATTTATTTTATCATAATCAAAATATTGATATTCAGATTTAAAAAATGAAGTGAATAACAGTCCCAATTTAGCAGGCAAAATTGTATTTAAATCTTGCTTGCTTAAAGCATATGCAGTTATCTAAAATTTCTTGAGAAGTAAACATCAAGCAAAGTGAAAGAATTCTTGAAAAAATTCATAATTTTCTTTTTGTTTTTTGTTTTTTGTTTTTGTGCTAGGGATTGAACCTAGGGCCTTGTGCTTGTGAGGCAAGTACTCTACCAACTAAGCTATATCCCCAGCCCCTCATGATGTTCTTAAACTTTTTTTCTCTAACTTCAAAAATATGGAATGTGTAGTGCTCAAATGTAAGCTGATCATACTGTAAAAAAATATCAGGGGATTTCTTGGGAAAGGTATAGATGGACCAGTCAATATCTGAATGTCTGTGATAAGTCCTTCATAAACATTTTATTTACATCATAGGATAATGTCATGAGGAATAAATTCTATTTTAAAGAAATTGAGTCTTAAAGACACTGTTGAAGTAAATTGTTGAAATTCACATCACTAAAAATACCAGCTGGGAGTTTGTTCATTATTTACTGTTTAAATTTAAATACCATGCTCTTTCCAGCATTCATTCATTCATTCAAATACTTACTGACCACTTCCCATGTGTCCCCCATTTTAGGAAATCAATGATCCCTGCCCTTAATGTAGAACTTACATTTCAATGGAAATAAACAACAAAGAATAAGATACCATAAATGCATTTTATAAAAATTATACAAGGTGAAATAGGAAAGTGCAGGATGAAGGTAGTATGTTAGAGAGTAGTGAGGAATGACCTCACAAACTTCAGGTCTGTTGTGAGAAATAAAAGATTACAGAGCAAGGGCTGGGGTTGTAGCTCAAAGGTGGAGAACTTGCCTGATGTGTGAGGCATTGGGTTTGATTCTCAGCACCATGTATAAGTAAGTCAGTAAACAAATAAAGTGAAATAAAGAAACATTGACAAATAAAAAGTTTACAGAGCAAACCATGCAGACATCTGTATAAATCCATTCAAGAACACAAACAGGCAAAAATATCACTACTATGCTGAAATGCTCCAGAAACTGCAAGGAACCCAAAAGGGCTACAATCAGTGAGTGACTAAAGCAAATACTAACTCAGAAACAAGAGGAGACTCTTAGCTTTAAATTAAGTGAACTTAGAAACCATTGGCACATTTTGAATAGAGAACAGATCTGATGTATATTTTAAAAGAATCTCTCTGACTGCTACTTTAAAATAGGCTAGGCTAGTGTGGAAGCTGTGGGACTCTCTAGGTGTCTGCTACAATGAGTTAGCAATGCAAACAGTGGAATCAGCTGTGCCCAACATAGGCTCTTAAAGAACTGAAAGGATTTACTTACAACCAAACACCAATAGCCTAAGATAACTTTTTTGGCTTAAATCACCAGAAGGATAAAATTTCCATATACATCAAAATAGAGATGTCTTTAAGATAGATATTAAGTAGGATAGAAAGCAAGGATGCCAGAAATATCCTACATCTCAGTTTTCCTAGGAGTTACTTTGTTATTTGCATAAAAATTCAGCAATACATACAATATCTAAAATTCTAAGACAAAGGGTGTTTTAAAAAACTGAGTGTGTTAACAAAATGAGTAATGGAGATCTGTAAAGTAGAAAAATAGAAATAAGGAGGACAGAGGAGAAAAGGGGTCATTAGGGACTTAAGTGGAGTAAATGAAATTCCTGCATATATGACCATGTTAAAATAATCCCAACTATTAGGTGCAACTATAATGCACCAATAAAAGTTTTGAAATGTAGGTCTTATTTTTCTTTTTTATCATTTTATTATAGATGCAATATTGGGGTTCATTTCTACACAATCATACAAGCATATAATATAATTTTCTCCATGTTACTTCCCCTTTCCCACCCTTCCCCTTCCTTTCCTTAATCTTTACTTATCTTTCCCCTATTATTATTTTTTAATTATTGTAATATGGATGTATGTAAATTTGAAATTTACTATAGTATTGTCATACATGTGTATGGGATAGTTTGATCATTCTCTAAAATATAGATATTAGTGAAAGGAAAATACAAAATGTGTTTTAAAGAGGAATGTAAAATAATTTAAGATCTATTAGAAAAGATAATTTCTCTAGGTATTTTGCTTAGGATACCAAATATACAATTAGAAGAGAATTTATATGAGCAAGCTCATAACATTTTTGATACACAGCAAATACAAGTTATAAAATATGAATAAAGAATGCATTATAAGAACTTATAGATTTTAATATTAAAATAGCAAATTCTATAAAACTGATCATATATATATGTTTGATTCTCTTTAGATATACATGACAGAGAGTGTATTTTGACATATTATACATACATGGAGTATAACTTATACTATTTAGGATTATATTCTTGTGGTTGTAAATGTTGTGGAGCTTTTGTGGTCTTGTATTCATATGCAAGGATAAGAAAGTTATGTCTGATTAATTCTACTGTCTTTCCTCTTCCCCTCTGTGCTCTCTTCCCTTTGTTCCACTTTGTCTAATCCAGTGTACTTCTATTCTTCCCCTCTTCACCCTTTCTTGTTGTTGGTTAGCATCCACAAAGCAGAGAGAACATTTAAGCTTTTGGGTTTTTTGGGATTGGTTTATTTCATTTAACATGTTATTCTCCATTTCCTTCCATTTACTGGCTGATACCATAATTTCATCCTTATTTATCACTGAGTGATATTCCGTTTTGTGTCTATATGACATGTTTCCTTTATCCATTCATCTGTTGATGGGCACCAGGGTAACTTCCATAACTTGAATATTGTGAATGGAGCTGCTATAAACATTGATGTGATTGCATCACTGATATATTCTGATTTTAAGTCCTTTGGGTATAAACTGAATAGTGGAATAACTGGTTCAAATGTTGGTTCCATTCTAAGTTTTCTAAGAAATCCCCACACTGCTTTCCATACTTGTTGCACCAATTTGCAGTCCCACTAGCAATGTGTGAATGAATCTTTTTTCCCATACTCTTGTCAACATGTATTGTTACTTATATTCTTGATAATTGCCATTCTGACAGGAGTTATTTTATATTGTTTATTAATTTTTTTCTAAATACCTTTCCTGAGATATTCCACCCAATTAGAAGGCAAAATTTGTGACTCTTGATATATTTGTTTTCTAGCTATAACAAAAAACAATTTTAGAGCATATTTTTACTGCAAAAAGAAGCACCTTACCACTTAGCTCTTACCCACAAAACTACCACACCATGCCACCCAGTCCTGGGGAGCCACTACTCCACTTTCTTTCTGTACAGGTTTGCCTAATCTGTACATTTAATATCAATGAAATCAATGATATGTGATCTCATGTCTTTCATCTGTTCTTTAAATTTTCACACAGTGTTCTATAGTTTTTAGAGTATACAGTTTGCTCTTCTTTGGTTAGATGTATTCCCAAGCAAAACTTTATGTGTTAATTTTCAATTTCATTTTCAGTTGGTTGATTGCTAGTCTCTTTTACAATCTCTTTTTCATATATATATTGATTACTTTGACACTGCTGAGTTTATTCTTTTAAATAGAGTTTTAGTACGTGTCAGAATTTTCATATGCAAGCTCATATTGTTTATAAGTAGATAGAAAATTTACTTCTCATTATCCAAACTTCATGGCTCTCATTCTATTTTCTTATCCAATTGTCCTGACCTAGAACCTCCAGTACAATACTAAATAGAAGTAGCAAGATCAGACATTCTTATCTTGTGCCTGATCATTAAGGGAAAGCATTCAATCTTTCACCATCAAGTATGATGCTATCTGTGGATTTTTCATAAATGTGTTTAATAAGATTGAGGATGCTCCCTCTCTTTCTACTCTTTTGAGTCTTTTTAACAGGAATGAGTGTTGAATTTTGCCATATGCTGTTCTATATCTGTTCACACCATGTCATTTTGTACTGTTTTCTCTTGATAAGGTGTGTTACTGGTCTTTGATTCTTGGAATAAACTTCACTTGTCTTGTGTCTAATCTATCTGGATATTATTTCTGGATATGATTTCAGGATATGCATCTGGATAATCCTTATGGATATGATTTGCAAGTACTGTCACGTACCTCATACAGGCATCCCAGTCAATAACTGGCTGAATGCATGACAATGCTCCAATAAAACTATACTGCCTTATAATGCCTTGAGAGTCTTAGTTTGTGTAAACATAATCTATGTTTGTACAGTGACAAAATTGCCCAACAGTGCATCTCTTGGAAATCATCCCTGTCTTTAAGCAATGCATAACTATTTTGTTGAGGATTTTTCCATTGGTATTCATAAAATTATTGGTCTGTAGCTTTCATGATGTCTTTATCTAGCATTGATACCTGGGAAATACCTCATAGAATACATTGAGACACGTTCCTTCCTGTTTTGTGGGAAAGTGTGAAGGATGGAAATTAGTTCCTGTTTAAATATTTGGAAGACTTTGCCAGTTGGACATCTGGGTTTGGGCTTTGCTTTGTGACATTTATAGTTACTGATCATTGCCTTTACTTTTTATGTCTTTTCAATGCTTGAGTTCTTCTTAAATAAGTTTCAGTGATTTGTGTCTTTCTAGGAGTTTTTCTATTTCAACTCTGAAGGAATAAATAGGAGAACATTCTATGAAGACCCTGGAACTCTTCAAAGGAACAAGGAGAGGTGTTGATGGATTGTAAGAGTAGTTTGATTTCTTTCTAAGCTCATTCTGAGCACTTTAGCCTGTAGTTAGGTCAATTATAATAATTAGTTCTATGCAAACACTGCAGCAGTGTAAGAAAATTTGACTCCTAAAACATCTATCCAATAATGACATCGGCCACTCTCCTTTATCTCATTAGCCAATGGAAGTCAAATGACATGACTAAAGTCAAAATGAGAAGAGCAACAAACCAAATGTCTGTAAGAAAATAAGGTGAGATATTTAGTGAATACTACAAATGATGACTGTTGCTAACAAACTAGCCATGTGTCCAGGATGGAGATAAAATGGTTTGAAAAGCCTTGCATCAGACCACAGTAAAATACATTATAGTGACTTAAGATACTAAAACATAAAAAATAAACAAAATCAGTATGAAAATCATAAAAGTGAATGGTTAGGACATCCAGAAAATAAATCAGATCGAAAGGAAAACAGAATCTATTTTCAGAGTATCACCTTAGCAACAAAAGCCTTCTTGGTTCTAGTCAGTGTAGGTAAGTGGGTGTGTGGGGATAGACACAAGTAAGATCAATGACTTTCTGAGAGTGCAATTCTAAACAACATAAAGGTAATGTATGCAGATTAGCTACCCATAGAAATTTGTTTCTCTGAACTCAGCAAATTTGAGAATGAACTTTAAGAATTTTTAAGTCTGTCAGTTACTATTGTGTGGTCTCCATTAGCATTCATTCATTGATTCACTGGTACAGTCACTGATGGTAGGTAAGCATACTATTGCTGCTGAGAAGTTCAATAAGAAAAAAAATCACAAAAGAATTACCGAATCTTGAAACATTCAAACCAGGGCAATATCAATTTCTGCACTGTGGATTGAAGAATAAGTGGAAAATAAGAAAATGAAGATGGTAAGTATAGATAGGGGCCTCAAGGCATAAATTAATCATATTAGAAAGTAAATAGTTGTAACATAATTAAATTTAAACCTAATATATGAGTAAATGGAAAATTTACAAGTTCAAAATTCCATTACTTATCTCTAGATGAAAATTAATTAACAGAAAGTGATAGCATAGAACATAGAAAAGGGAGTCCATAGTCCAGGAATCTAGTGCTTTTAGTCCATTTGACACAGAGGGAGAACTCTTTCCATCAATGAGCTGACAGTTGAAGTGCAAGGAAAATACTTCCGATTTTACTGTTGCCTGTGCAAAACTTGCCCAAGACTATCCATCTCTCTTCACTTTGACTTCCTGCCTACTAAACAACTTCTTACCTACAAATCAGTGTCCTAAAATGACTTGATATCCAGAGAGAAAGGGAGGAAATAGGGGGAGAGGAAGAAGCAGAAAGAATTTTTGATGGAAAGTGGTAAAGTGTTAGCAGAAGGGCTGCAGATTTCAAATCCAAAGAATTACTTTGTAGATAAGAAGACCTTTGTTTTTTGTTTCTGTTTTTTCCCCTCTAAGAGGCAAGTAAATGAAAATAGTATGTTACCAGACTCAGCAAAATTTGTACTAATTGACACTAAGATACCCTAGGAGGTCCGGGAGATAGTATGTTGCTTAAAAAGTATGTAAGCTTAAAAAATGCATAATTTCTGGAAGTTCTGCTGAAGTTTTGTAAAGAGGCAGTAAAATTAAAAGGAGAATACTAATTTCAATGAACTGGAAGTAGTTGTGATAAGGAATAGGAGCAAATTTGTTAATTCCAATCTTAAATTTTGAAAAAAAATTCTCTCTTTTTTTTTTTGGTCAGTGGATCATCTAGCTCTAATTTCTTTGAATACTACTAAAAAGAAATATTTTTATAGGACAACATAATTTTCTTTTCTTTTTTTTTTTTTTTTTTTTTTTTTTTGGTGCTGGGGATTGAACCCAGGGCCTTGTGCTTACAAGTCAAGCACTCGACCTACTGAGCTATCTCCCCAGCCCTCAACATAATTTTCTTAAAGCAAGAATTAAAACCCCAATATTTAAATTTATCTTATTTATTACAGATGAGCAGGGCATGGTGGTACATGGCTATAATCCCAGCAACTCAGGAGGATAAGGCAGGAGGATCACAAGTTCAGAGGCAGTCGTAGCAATTTAGCAAGACCTGTCTTAAAATAAACACCAAAAAGGACTGTGATGTAGCTCAGTGGTAAAGTGCAGCTGGGTTAAATCCCCAGTACAAAACTGCCGGGGTCCAGCCCTGGCAGGAGTCCATGGGTTCCACACCAGTAAACGGGGCATGGGAGACAGCATCAGTGATGGATGGAGAATGAAAGACACAGACTCTAGTTCTGGTGCAATCAATCCCACTTTATTCTGGGGAAGGCTGGGTTTATATCCATTTTTCTTCAGGCTATAATGGCAGTCTTGTGGTTAATATTAAAGAAATTTCCAAAGCATAGGCAGAAAACAACAACCTTACAGATCATCCTTACCTAATCACAATTGTTTTAAGAATATCTAACTACATTGATGAGCTAATACAATGTTTATTTCCTTAATATCTAAATTCTATGTGACCTAAGACTATTCTTATTATTCTCGCGGTTAAAGTGATAGACAAGTAATCTCATGTGACCATTTCTATTAGGTCCCTCTGGTTAATATCTAAATTGCTGAGTTAAGGGTTACAGGAGGTCAGTGGTCCCAATGGTTATTGTGTACCAACATTTATTATAGGGGTGACATATTCTTTGTAGGAAGGAAGGAATGTTGTGGAACCTTATTCTCTTACCTCACCACCACACATAAACAAAACCATTGTTAAAATTTAACCAGCCTCTTGGAGACAAAGGCAGATTTATAACTATTTTCTCCAGAGGCTTTCAGGGACTCATTGCATGGTTGCAAAATTATTTTTAATTTTGTTAGTGGTAAAGACCCATTGTTTTTCAGATTGTAGGTAGTATTTTCTGGAATTTTTGTTGTATTCCCCTCGTCCCCTTAAGTAATCCGTTCAGACTGAAATGAGTAATATATTATCAGAAAAACACAGCAGAGAAAACACCATGCTTCGGGGCAAAACATCCAGCAATTCCTTTTAGGACGAGCCTTTGCAATCATCCTCCAGAGGATCTTTGTCAAGCACTGGATGGAATTCCAGATGCCCCCGCACAAAACAGAACAAAAGGAAAAACAATCTATTACAGAGCAGTCATCTGTGCATTCACATCTGTTTTCTTAAATATTCTGCAGTCCTTACCTTAGTAATAGTCACTGTAGTTTGTAGATAGCTTCACTGAGATTTGCTTACCATGTCATTCAGTTCACCCACTTGGATAGGACTCAATGGTATTTTTTGTATTTATAGATATTATTATGGGGTGCAACTTAAGAACACACCCATTGCCACTGAGAAGTTCAAATTTGAGTGTCTTTATTAAGCTGGTCAGCTGACTGTCTCACACAATGCCCCAAAAAATGGCTATTGAGAAAATAGCCCCGACCATAGTGTTGTAGGACTTCTTATACCAAAAATCACATTAATCGTAAGTGTGTGTTGCTATGATTCAAAATTACAAACTAGCATCATGAGATCATCAACAGAGGGAGAAGTGGGTCAAAATGACCCTTACAGAGGTACAAACTAAAGAATGCTTACTAACATCCAACAATCACTGTTCACATGGTACATTGCTTAGGAGCAATAGGAATCAAAAGAGAGCAATTTTTCTTTACATAGGAATTGTCATTTTGTATTGTTAAACATGTCACACTAAGTAACTGATGATGGGCTACAGAGGTGGGGTGTTCCCATGGGAGAAACTTATTTCCTACATAACATGGAGTCTCAGAGCAAAATGGAGTCTGCTTAGTCATTTCCCTTAGAGTCTGGCCTATAACATTCTCATTGAGCCAGATCTGTCAGCCCATCACAATAGGTTCAGGCATCACCATAGTCAAATTTCAAACATTCTTATTACCTCAAAAAAAAAAAAAACCTGTGCCTTGTACCTCTCAGTCATGCTCTCCTTAACTCTGTAACCCTTAGCAACCACTGACTTACTTTCTGTACCCGTAGATTTGCCTGTTCTGATCTTTCACATGGATGAAATCATATTAATACATAAATTTTTGTTTTCAACTCTTTTTATCTACTGTATTTTCAAAATGGATCTAAACTGTATCATGTGGTAGTACTGTATTTCTCTTTCTGTCCAACTAATATTTCATTGTATGGGTGTACCCTATTTTGCTATGCATTCACCCATTAATGGGCATTTATATTGTATCCATCCTTTGGCTACATATTTTTGTGTTGGTATACATTTTCACTTCCCTTAGTATGTATCTAGAAGTAGAACTGCTGGGTCATAAAATTTATGTTTCACCTTTGGATGAATTGTCAAACTGTTTACAAAGATGACTCTACCATTTTTCATTCCTACCAGCAGTGAGAGTCCAGTTGGCTCTCTATGTCTGTGTGTTTTGTATATCTATAAATTCAACCAAGAATTGGTAAAAGGTATTTGGGAAAAAAATTGTACTGTGGTGAATATATACAGACATTTTTTTCTTGTCATCATTCCCTGAACAATATAATAAAACAACTATGTAAAATTTACATTGAAGGAGGTGTTCTGAGTAATCTAGAGATGATTTAAAGTAAACAAGATAAAGTGCATAGATTATGTTGAAATACTTCATCACTTTGCATTTGTAATAGTAAAACAGCTGAGCATTCATGGATGTTGGTTGTCTCTGGGTGTTCCAGATACTAAGGGATGATTGCTTTCTGTTTTCTCCAGTTTTTGACCATTTGTGTATCTTCCTTTGAAAATGTCTCTTTAGATCATCTCTTCATTTTTGATTGGGTTGTCTTTTTGTTTTTAATTTCTGAAAATTTTTTGTGTATTTTCAATATAAGTTGTTATGTTTTAGCCATGAGGTTTTCCCAAAAAGCTCACATGTGAGACAATGCAAGAAGGTTCAGAGGAGAAATGATTGGATTGTGAGAGTCTTTGCCCAATCAATGAATTAATCCCTGATGGGATTAACTGAGTGGTAACTGGAGGCAGGTGGGGTGTAGGAAATGATTCTTTGGGGCATGTCTCTGAGTTACATATTTTGTATCTGAATAGTGGGTCTCTCTCTGCTTCCTTATCCCATATGTGCTGCTTCCCTCAGTCACACTCTTCCACCATGATGTTCTGCCTCATCTTAAGCTCCGAGGAATGGAACCAGCTTTCTATGGACTAAGACCTTTGAAACATGAGTGCTCTAATAAACTTTTTCTCCTCTAAAATTGTTCCTGTTGGGTCTTTCAGTCACTGCAGTAAAAAAGCTGACTAAACTATGAGTTCATTATCAGATATACAAATATTTTCTTCCATTGTGGGAGGTGTATTTTCACTTTTTGGTGATTTCCTTTAAAGCACAAATGATTGTAATCTTGATGAAATCCAATTTGTATTTTTTCTTTCATTGTTCATGACTATGGGGTCATGAATCTAGGAGTTCTTTGCCAAGTCCAAGGTCATGGATGCTTACCCCCTTTGGATTTTTTTGTTTGCTTGTTTTTTTAATATTTTATCTCTTACATTTAGGTTACAGATTCATTTTGAGTTAATTTTAGTGTCTATCTCCAGGTAAGGATATTTTGATTGCCTCTTATTCATCCTGTTTTTGGGTGAGGGATCTCTTACCCTGAATATTATGAGATGAATAAATATGTGATACCAGACATCAGGTGGTAAAATAAAATAGAAATATTAACTGCATTTACAGATCTAAAGAAGAACAGAACATGCCCTGCAGGGCACATAGGAACAGAACCTAGGAACAGAAATAAGAAGCAGAGGCATGGGAGTCAGAGTTTGTGAACACAGGAGGATGAGGGAGGGAGTCCTTGGTACTTATGAGTATGATTGGCTTCCTTGAATTTCATGGGCTGGCAGAGAGGGAAAATCAATTAGGCTGAGGACTGGGTGGGGTGAAGCTGACCCAGCTGATGGAAGAAATAGCCAGGTCAGGGAGCGTTTCCTGCTTAGTAAAAGAACTATATTGCTAAAGCAAGGGTTTCCATGGTTAGGTCTTTGGAGCTTTAGGTTTAAAGTTGTCATGGCATCACATAAAGTTGATATATAGGGTCCAACTTTATTCTTTTACATGTGGTCATCGAGTTGTCCCAGCACATTTGTTGCCAAGACCACTGAGTGATCTTGGCAGTCTTGTTGTAAATCCACTACCCCAATGATGTTGAGTTTACTTCTACACTTAATTTTATTCCACTGATCTGTATGTCAATCTTTGTTGCAATAATAAATGTCTTGATTTACATGTCATTTCTTTGTAATAATTTGGAGATCAGTATGTGTGGGTCTTCCTACTTTGTTTTTAACTTTTCAGAATTGTTTTGATGAAGTAAATGATACTTTTCTGAGGTTACATTGTAATCTTATAAATAGCTGTTTATGTAGAACCTATCAAAGACTAAGGAAGTGTTTACTTCTATCCTATAAATGTTTATAAAAGAAAACATCAGCTTGAAAAAGGAGATATAAGAAGGTATAATTCTTCTGTAAAGCAGAATTAGCCCTGGATAATGAGTTGGTATGAAGTGGGAGGTATCCAAATGATGTATCACTTACATCCCTGTACAGTAAATTCATTTGAGAGAGTAGTAAGTTTTATCCCCTGAATATTTCTAGACACAGGTAGGAGTGTACTGTTCTGTACTTTGAGGTGACTTGCATCAGAAAATGATATGTGAACATGGAAAAATGCAAGTGGACTTTCCTGTCTAGGGTTTCTGAGTGAGGACAATATGGGCAGAGATCACTCCCTGTTCTCCACCCAAGCTTACTCATAGCTGATGTGTAGCATGTCTGAGAAATAGACTACTGTTGGTCTAAGACACTGCATAATTGTTAACAAAGCATAATTGAGTATTTCCTATAAAATTATTACCAAAGTAGGACTGTAATAATATAGAAATCTAAACTGTGTGATATTGATGTAGAAACTTGATAACCTGGGAAAATGCTTATTGGAAGTATAACAATCTGTGTATTGTTGTAGTAAAATTTTGAGAAATCTTGCATGCAGTGATTTAGAAGAAAATCATGAACCAAATGAATTTTTAACTCTTAGGGAAGAGGTTTTAAGCCACGTATTAGAGAGGTAAGATAGCTTCTATTGATCACATTTGACAAGGTATTAAATGATAGACAAAAGAGTTGGTCTACATAAAAGAAGAGATTAATTTTTTTTGTTTTTATCAAAGTACTACTGACAACCATTAGCCTGCAGTAAAAATCACTGATAGTTCACTGAGGCTTGAAATAATGCCATATAAGGTCAGAAGAAAGGTACTCAGAATTTTCAAGAAGAGTGTGTGCATCTTGGGTGCTGACTTTATATTTGGCTGAAGAATCTATGGGAAGGAAGTCTATTCTAGAAGGTAGAGCCTGGGACCACAAAGAAAAATGGGAGGGTGTTACTCTCAGGAAGGAAAATCAGGACCTAATCAGCAATAACATTTTAGTTCATGTCAGAGGTGATCTGCCTTGCAGATTTCATTAACTGCTAGACACCAGCATCTTCTACATTATGTCTTCCATTTTTTCACTTTTTGAATGTGAATATTTATTTGGGTGATCCTATTCTGCTTCACTTGTAAATTGAGTTTGTGGGACAGATAATTAGCATTTGGACTTACTAAGCCCTTGGATCTTTTAGAGGCCATATCCAGGATATGACCATACCACTCCTATCATCTAAAATCCTGAACTTTGAGTTTCAAAGCCATGAGTTTTGGATTATCCCTTTGGGGAGGTGATAGTACATGTTGCTTGTGGAGAAAAAATGAGAAAGATATTTGTGAAATACAGGGTACGTTATAGTAATCATTATGACTGTTCGCCAAATCGTTCCATTTTGGGTACATGTTAGGATTGCATTTTCATGTACCTTTGAAATTAGATGGGGCTATTTATCTTATATTGGTTTATGAAATGTAAGTGGCAATATATCACTTCTGGATAAAATTTTGAGAGTTAATGTGTACCTTGTAATGCACCCTTCTTCCTGACTTGGAGCATATTGCTCAGGTCCTGTGTGCCATTCCCTGCTGACCATCTAGGAATCACAGTAAAAGTATTGTTCTTATTAGCCTAGCATGACTGATAACAATAGTTTTTGGTTTAGTGGGTCTTGGAAACTTAAAAAAATCTGCATATATAAATTAAGTTGATCTCATTCTTACTATATGCTTAGCCACTCCTTTAAAAATGTTTACACTCTTGTGGAAAACCTAGACAGAGCTGAAATAACATTGCATTGAACCTCTGGGATGTAGCTTCTGAGTTACTGGCTGAACCTCCTTAATTACTTCATAGTCAATGTAAGCTTTCATGCCATTGCTGTCTTTGGCATAAGTCAGAAAAATGCCTGAGAATTGGAAACATTTTACCAGCTAATTTTAGAGTGAAATAAATTAGTCACAACTGGAATTAATTTTACAAAACCAGGTTCAGTATGAGACTAGGGATAAGTTATCAGGTGAACTGAAAATAAAAAAAGAGCAGCTAATTTAACAATTACTTTGTTTTTGTTATTTTAACATTTAATGAGATTTAAATCCAAATGTATACAGATTATATAAGTAATTTTCATTGTTAAATAGTTTAACATTTATAGATTGAATATATATACTTGATACTTTATGTAGAATAAAAATTCTACTATGCTTGCTATGTAAATTAGTCCAAAGCAATTTGGTTGCTATCCTCAGTTACAAACAGAGATGACAAATTCAAGCTGATTTGGGAAATTATTTATTTAATCAGAGAGAGACAAAATGTGTACAAACAATGAAATGTCTTTTGGGAAAATCAGACAAAATGTGTACAAAAAAATGAAATGTTGTATTAGACAAATCAATTTCAGGTTGAAGTAATAATTTCTATATACAATATGATATTCATATAAACATTAACAACTCAAATAAAAGGTAACTCTTTATATCAAGCTATGATTTCATTTTTCAGTGATATATTAATAGGAGTTACAAAAAATGAGATTCTGCATGGGCTTCCATATTTCCTGGTGGATGGAACTGGGATAACATGTATTAATACATGCATATTCCAATACATATCCACTTTTGTAATTATGTATACCAAAACCATGAGTTAAGAGCTGTAGCATCCCATTCAATCCAGCACCACAGGGTCATTCTAGTTTTTGCTTTCCATATTTGTGACTCCCCTTTCCTACAGTGAGAAGCTTGGCTGCCATTACCCTTAACATATTTACGTATTAGTGGAATCCCATCTGAATGAAATCCTTTCTGTTTCTGCTGCCAGCCTTGTTCTCCCACAAGACTGAGCTCTTCTCTATCTGTTGCATTTGCCTGTTTAGACTCTGACATCTATTTCACATTTCCTTGCCAGGGCTCCTGTGCTGCTGGCCTCCTTACTTCATGACATGATGCACAGGATTGTTACCCCCAACCCCCACTTTGTATGGATAACATTCTTGCTGAACTTTTGGACATAACTCTTTAGGAAAACAAAAAAAAATATGACTTTGCAAGCTTAAATGGAATAGTAGGGTAACATTTTGCTAATATTACACTTGAGGTGTTTGATCTGAGGGACAGAATGAATCATGTGGGTATTTGGGGAAGAATATTGTAGGTATGAGGAACAACACGGGCAAGGGCTTGGAGGCATGAAGGTGTTAATGTGTCAAATGCATCCTACTGTCATGTACAACAAATTAAAGCAAATGAATATAAATAAAAATGTAGGGAGGCCACTATCACTCAAGTGGCATGAGCAAGGGAGAGAGAATTAGATCAGGTCAGAGTGGTGCTCAAGGACAAGACTCTGTAGAGCTTTGTAAAATGTTGTCATCTTGGCTTTTATTTTAAGTGAGCTGGAGTACTACAGGAGGATTTTGAGCATTCAATGATATGATCTGATTTGTGGTTTTATAGAAGTGCACTGGCTTCTGTCCTGCAAATAGACTGTATATGTGTGTGGTGGCAGGGAGTGGGAGAGAGGGAGGTTGAAAGAAGTACAGGTGAGAGGCTATTAGAGTAGTCAGAAAAGATATTAGACCAAGTGTGGTAGCTAAAGAGGTGGTGAGAACTGGTGAGGTGTGGGCATATTTTGAAGATATAGGTGATGGTATTTGTGACCATTAGATGTAGATTATAAAAACCAAAGCACCAATGGTAATACTACAGTTTCACTGACTGGTAGAATTGTTGCCATCAATGAAATGGGACAGCCTGTGGGAAAAGCATGTTTGGGTAAGGCTACTAAGATGCTTATTTACCTGTAAGATGAGAACTAAGATATAGTAATGGAGAGACCTTGACTGAGGAGAGCTGACTTGGTGTAGTGGATGGGACATAAACTTGATTGGAATGGTGTGCTAAGAGAACAGCAAGAATAGAACTGTAGAAAGATCCATACTGGCCATCTTTCAGAAGACCTCTGATACAGACAGCAGTGAGGGTGGTGTAGAAAGTGGGACCAGGAGAGTTTACTTTTCTAAAATGGGAAATATTAAAATATGTTTTGATGTGGATGGAAAAATCCAGTAGAGAGGGGAAAAGAGCAGGAACCATGGCCATTAGTAGGTGATAGGAAACACAGTCTGGTAGACATATGGAGAGGATCAACCTTTTTAGAAGCATGTAAAATGCATCTGTAGCAGTATAGGAGAAGCTGGAGCATAGTAACACAGAAGGAGACTGGTGCTCATACCTGGTGGTGAGAGGTTGAGGACATTCTTTTCTAATTTTCTTCTGCCCCATCCCACAAGAAAAAAATAAAGCAGTGTTATCTAAGACTTTCCAAAATCAAATATTTCTGAAATTGAACACAAGGAAAATCAAAGGATCCTGATTTTGTTCAGGCACTGCTCACTCCAGGGCAGCAGCATGTGCCTGGCCATAGGTATCTGGACCTAAATTTCTTGATGTATTGTATTTTATATGCAAGTGTTTTTCTTGATGTATTGTATTATATGTGCAAGAAATTTGTTACAATGAGAAAGAACACAAATTTGAGTAGGAACTACTTAGAAGACTAATATTAAAACAATGAGATACTTTCTTATTCCAATTACCACCCCTCTCCCTGCATTTTGGCAGCACTGGGGATTAAGTGAAGCCTTGCTCTACCAAGAAAACACATCCTTAGCCCATTTTATGTTTTATTTTGAGACAGGATTTGGATAAGCATTCCAAGCTGAACTTGGGATCCTTCTGCCTCAGACTCTAGAGTATTGGGGATTATAGGCATGCATTACTGTGCCTGGCTACACGCTTCCTTTTTATTGAGAGAAAGTAGAATTTTAGAAAGTATGCTGGAAAATGTACACAGCCTGTCTTATGCAATTCACAGTGCTTAGTTAAAACTGGTACAAAATTTTTAGAAGTATATTGAATATATATATATATATATATATATATATATATAAAAGATTAAGCATATTTATGATGACTGACAACATAATTTTCCCTCTCTGATAATGTCAGTTTTGTTTATGTAAATAGATTTAAAAATCTAAAAGTTCATATTCAGTGTAAAAAGTCCATATAATTCATGTAAATTACTTAAGATTCTGCATGCATAAAGCATTCGAACATTTTGTAACTCATTTTAGGAACCACATTTATATAAATTGTTGATAAATGTAATATGTTTAATTTGCCAGCAAGGATGTTCTTCCAAACTCTAGGAAACAAGAGAAAGTGATTACAGCTCTAATTTGTATTCCCATTGTCACATTTCTCCCTCCCACACTCTTATGACCTGTGTCCTGGTCTGTAAAGATGCCATCGTCACTGTGATGTTCTGCCTAGACCACAACAGCTCTTTTCAGAGATCTCTCTCCCAGGCCTGTAGTCAGGCATGAGAGATCCACAGTTCAGAACCCACAGAACCAGCTTTTATACTGTGGACTGTACCTCGTGCTTAACAGATAACACAAAAATCAATCATCATTAACATTTTAGTCTACCCCTTTTCCTTCTTTCTCTATTATTGCTATCTTGCAATAAGTCTTTTAAAAAACATTCTTCTTTTGCACAGAATAATGCATTTTAATTTTCCTTCCAGTTTGGGAAATTTTTAACAGCCACCAAATGTGGCATTGAAAGGCATACCAACATTTATTTAAGTAACCCCTGATATTGTTGAACACTTAGGCTCTTTTTATCACTTATTCCTTTTGCAGTGTTCTTATGCAAGGGTTTTAAATGTGAAGAATGGAGTCTTAAGGAATTGATCTTGACAGGAACCACTGATGGTCATTAGAGGTGGTCAGATGGATTCAGATATAAACTCATCTGTTACTTGTCTAGACATTACTATTATCCCCGTGACAACTCTGATTTTAAAACTGGATTCTGATTCAGACGTAAGGATAGGGGAATCACATAATAGTGGCACTGATTATATGTTTTTTGGGGGGGATGTCTTTGCATAAAGTCAAAACAACTTAAGTTAATTCAATTTTGTGAAAATGACTTTGTTTCCAGTCTGCTATGCTAGTAATGACAGATAGAGGGCAGCAGAAACCAGAAACAAGCAGGAAAAGCATTGACTTGAATAGATTTGAAGACTGTCCATGCCTGGGAACCATCTGTTCCTGGCAGAGATAGAAGTTTGGGTTCAAGTATTATGCAATAAATGCACTAATCACCAACTGGAAAGGTCAGTGGATAAAAAAAATACCAATAGTGCCATAAATATTGAAGGGCATAACATGTACTTGCCTTGCACCTTCTGGAGGACTGAAACAATCTACTGAAGACTGGGAAGAACTACCAAGTGTGAACCAAAATCTGTGGATTACTAGGTGTCTAAGAAAGGTAAGGGTGAAGTTCAAGGTGTGGTCAAGTTTGAAATGTGCATATTCAGGAGTCAAGATATCCATAAGGAACTGGGGTGTGGGAAGGGTATTACATCATGGCTCTGATATCAACTGAGCAAACCCTCCAGTTAGAGGCCACAGGGAAGTGTCAAATGGGAGCATATGGAAAGGGCACAAGAAAGTGGGGCATTCCAAAGCTATAAGAAGGGTCAACCTGTTAGTAAGACAGTCTCCAACTTCTGGTGGCAGAATACTGATCAGGAGACCTGACAGTGAATTCTAGGTCTCCACTAAGTAGCATATGACTGTGAGCAAGTCATGTCCCTTTCTTCAGCCTCTGATTTTCCTGGACATATTAGAGAGTTGCAGAAGGGATGGATTTTTAAGATATGTCAGATATTGAAAATTCTATGACTGTGGTGATTTGTGATTTGTTGAATCAAAAGTAGGAACCAGTAACACTGTGTAGACTGAGTGGGGTAAAAGTCCACATGGCTCCTTGCTTAGTCTCTGTAACTGTCCTAATATGACTACTGGGAGTATTGCAGACCCACTGAGTCTTTGTGCATATATGAAGAACAGAAACCACAATACCTGACATTTCATACTGTGGATTCATATAAGATAAAGGAGAAAATTTCTAGAATCCTTTGATCCTTTAAAAAATAGACTACAGTGTTTTTTGGTGCAATCTTTAAAGATTTTTGTTAAATAGTTACAAAAAAGTCATTATTGCAGCTTAAAATCTTTACTTGTTGACACTTTGGTTTATGGATGTAGGAAATTTTTAAAGTATCTTGGGGATATTTTAGATTTCTATAAACAGTTTGTAGTTTTGAATTCTTAAGTACCAGGTCATGTTAAACACATTGTCAAAATGTTATTTCTTCTTCTTCAGCTATTAGTGTATGATTAAAATGTCTTTTGTTTATGTTTTCAAATTTATTTTAAATTTATCTGAAACTTTATTCAAATAGGTGTTATTAATATTCAAATTTTATTTTAGGAATATTTTAGTGGATAAATTTGAGGAGGCTATTTATTGTTATTAGACTAATATTTTTGATAATTTACTTTCTTATGAGTACAAATGAAGAATTGTAAAATGTAGATATTAAAAATATCAAATGATTATAAAATTGTTTAGAAATAAAATCAAATCTGCTTTTTTTTCTTCTGAGCTAATTCAAAAGATTTAAAAATATGATAGAAAGTAATGCATAATCAAATTGATTTTTAAAACTGGAAAATACTATAGACATTGTTCGCTACCAGTGGTCCTTGTCCTTTTCACTGCCAAGGGTTCTTTTAATTATCACTATTTTTTCTTTCTAGTGATTCAACATTGTAAAAATTTTGCCTACTCTTCACCACCAAAACTGCTCTTTCAATGATAATTAGGTTTTTCATTTTAAATTAATTGGAAACACAACTGATGATCTCTATAACTTGGATTCAGCAATAACATCATCCTGAGGTAATGAACTTGAACCAAATAAAAAATTCTAGTAATTAATGTAGACCCACTGTAAACAAACACATTAATTATTTTGAGATTTTGAAAATTACTCCAAGTCTCCTACAGACCCTGAGGACCTACAGATGCCCACTGACTTCCAAAGATTTTACCTATGATTTCTTGGCCTTATGGTGGAGTGAAAGTGATGCACATTCAGTAGAATTTGTTCCAGTACTTCAGGGTTTGAATTTTGATCTTTTCCCTGAATCTGTGATATACAATACCATATCCTTTTGTGATGCTGGGCAGTGGAACCCAACTATAGATCCCACTCAGCATGTGATCACAGGGGATCTATAATCACAAGGCACTGTGTTGTTAAGTTATGATGTTTGGCAGGTTAGCTGTATTAGATGCAGTTTTTACTTACATGGTGGGTTTTTAGGATGTGGTTCCATAGTAATTTGAGGAGAAACTTCTTTTCTTTAGCCCTCTAAATTGCAGATAAATAGCTCAATTTCTTATTTAAAGACTCACTGATTCAAGTCAGTGCTTTAACTACACTCTGAGGTGTTCCCTACTGTTTAGACTTAATCATTATATCTTATGGAAATGAAAAAGTTAAGTTCATATCCCAAATGGTGAATTTAGAAATTTGAATTGCTTTTTCTTAGATTAAGAAATCTAAGTTTAGAAGGTCTTACAGGAATCATATCCAGAGTTAAATTATATTTTCTTTTTTTCCCTGAAAAACAAGTTTTATGGTAATATTTTCTACTGTTGCTTTCTTCTTGGAATCTTTCAAGAATAACAGTTGAGAAGTTATTCTCTGGTATATTATTTCTTTGTCTTAGTAACATGTGAGTGTCACTCTCATTTTGCTACCTGTGCTTTATTGAAGAGTAGCTCATTTTTACAAGTGATTTTCTGATAGTGCAGAAAACAAACACAATGTTGGTGTCTTTATTTGCTGGTGACACAAGAAGTCTCCCCTGTCCATGCTGAAAATTATATTATATAGGTTTAATTTTTTTTAGAGATAAGTGAGTGAAACTGTTTTCAGTACCCCAAAATTAGCAAAGTATTGTTTATCTGCTCTTTCTTTTTTTTAAAATAAGTTTATCTTATTTAATTATTTTTTAGGTGTTGTTGAGGATTCAACCAAGTGACTCACATGTCCTAGGCAAACACTGTGCAGCTGAGCCACAACCCAATCACTGTTTATCTGTTTTTTCTATTCAGAGAACAGGCTTTCATTTTTATTTCCTTACAAATACATAGCCAAATCTATTTATTGCCATCCCTGCACTGGTGCCTGGAAGTTCTCTGTCAAAAATATATATATTTTTAAATTAAGTAAAAATATTATCTCAGTGTGTTAATGCAGTGATTTGTTATCAGCATATCCAAATCCACATAATCTATTTTGTTAATTAGGTGAGTTATCATAGAAGAGAGATGAGAAATAAGAAAGATCAATTGTGAAGGAATGGTGAGATGAAGGATAATGGAACTCAGAATGCCCAAGTGACAATGAAGGAACAGGAGCCTGGAGTTGGAGTCAGAATAACCAGCTCTGGTGGAGAGACGACACAATGACAGAGAAAGCAGTTTTGCTTCTTTTGCAGTTTTTCTTGAATGGTTTGATAATGATGTTTGTGTTCTGAGGCAAGCCAAGCCTTTGAAGAAACATTATTTGAAAGCACCATGTTTGTGTATCTGCCTCCAGCACTACTGACCTAACAGGAAAACCCTTTTGTTAGACTTTGCTTTTTTCTTTTAATATTTATCTTACAACTGCTATGTGTATGGCTCTGATAATGCAGTAGAAAAAATGGAAAAAATAAATAAATCCTTACATAAACCCTAACATGGTTAATTAAGAACTATAGCTTCAGGTGTTCAATGAGAATGAGTTGGAATAACATGTTTTAATTATGTGACTATAGGTAAAGTGTTCCACCTAATAAAACTCAATTTCCACCTTGTAAACTGGGGATGACAATATTATCTACACAGATTCTCAAAGGAAATGAATAATGAAAATACAGCCAATGAGTTGAGAATGCCACCTGCAAAGTATGCTAAGTCATTGTTAACTGTCGTTTGTTCATCTGTCATAGCTAAAGCTGCAGCTCTTTGTATTATACCATATCTGACTCTATGTTATGCACTACCTGACTTTGCCCACACTTTTATCATTTTTACTTTTTATGATTATGTATCCTGGGGATTACTGGATTTTAAGAAGCTTGTCAGAATCAATATTAAAAAAATAGCATCCACATATCTATGAAGATTAGGAGAAAAGGGAAGGTGATTTAGTTTGTCCTCAGATCAGATTTTAATTGTTATTCAAAGAAAAAAAAACAATTTTCACCTTTATCTCTGTGATGTCTGCAGCTAGAATTTAATCAACTCTTCGAAGTCTTCACCATAGCTTGCCAACATTTATATGCTGCTCCTTGCTCTGCATTCTGCATGGTTGGGCTTGGAGATCACATGGGCACCCTTCCTTACAGAGGGACTATTATGTATAATACAATGTGATTTGTCTTTCCTTCTATATTGTCACTGCCAGAATACCCTTGTTTCTTTATAACTAATTTTAAAACATAAACTCATTGCATTAACTTCTTCTGAGCTCTACCTACATTTCTCATGATAGCATTAGTTATTTTTATTATTGTAAACAAATGGGATACAAGTTGTTTCTCTGAACATTGAGTAAAGGCATACCAATTGTGTAATCATAAATTTACATAGGGTAATGTTGTTTGATTCATTCTGTTATTTTTCCCTCCCCCCACCCCACCCAACCCTCTTTTCCCTCTATACAGTCCTTCTTTCCTCCATTCTTGCCCCCCTCCATAACCATAAACCTAACCCTAACACTAACCTCTCCAACCCCCCATTATGTGTCATCATCCGCTTATCAGAGAGATCATTCGGCCTTTGATTTTTGAGATTGGCTTATCTCAGCAAGATATTCTCCAATTGCATCCATTTGCCTGCAAATGCCATAATTTTATCATTCTTTATGGCCGGGTAATATTCCATTGTATATATATATATATATATATATATATATATATATATATATATATATACCACAGTTTCTTTAACCATTCATCAGTTGAAGGGCATCTAGGTTGGTTCCACAATCTGGCTATTGTGAATTGAGTAGCTATGAACATTGATGTGGCTGTATCTTTGTAGTATGCTGATTTTAAGTCCTTTGGGTATAGGCCAAGGAGTGGGATAGCTGGGTCAAATGGTGGTTCTATTCCAAGTTTTCTAAGGAATCTCCACACTGCTTTCCAGAGTGGCTGCACTAATTTGCAGACCCACCAGCAATATATTAGTGTACCTTTTTCCCCACATCCTCGCTAACACCTGTTGTTGCTTGTATTCTTCATAATCACCATTCTTATTGGGGTGAGATGGAATATTAGGGTGGTTTTGATTTGTATTTCTCTTATTACTAAAGATGTGGAAGATTTTTTCATATGTTTGTTGATTGCTTGTAGATCTTCTTCTGTGAAGTGTCTGTTCATTTTCTTAGCCCATTTGTCATTGGCTTATTTGTATTCTTGGTGTAGAGTTTTTTGAGTTCTTTATAGATTCTGGAGAATAGTGCTCTATCTGAAGTATGATTGGCAAAGATTTTCTCCCACTCTGTAGGCTCTTTCTTTTCATTGATGATAATTTTCTTTGCTGAGAGAAAGCTTTTTAGTTTGAATTATCCCAGTTATTGATTCTTGCTTTTATTTTTTGTGATATGGGAATCCTGTTGAGGAAGTCTGGTCCTAAACCGACATGTTGAAGATCTGGAACTACTTTTTCTACTATAAGATGCAGGGTTTTGGTCTGATTCCAAGGTCCTTGATCCATTTTGAGTTGAGTTTTGTGCACATTGAGAGATAGGGGTTTAGTTTCATTCTGTTGCATATGGATTTCCAATTTTTCCAGCACCATTTGTTGAAGAGTCTATCTTTTCTCCATTGCATATTTTTGGACTCTTTGTCTAGTATGAGAAAATTGTGTTTATTTGGGTTTGTGTCTGTGTTCTCTATTCTGTACCATTGATCTACCTGTCTATTTAGGTACCAATACCATGTCATTTTTGTTACTATTGCTTTGTAGTATAGTTGAAGTTCTGGTATTGCGATACCCCCAGCTTCATTTTTCCTTTGAAGGATTGCTTTAGCTATTTTGGGTTTCTTATTTTTCCAGATAAATTTTATGATTGCTTGCTCTATTTCTGTAGGGTACATCATTGGGATTTTAATTGGAATTGCATTGAATCTGTATAGCACTTTTGGTAGTATGACCATTTTGACAATATTAATTCTGTATATCCAAGAACATGGGAGATCTTTCCATCTTCTAAGGTTTCCTTTAATTTCTTTCTTTAGTGTTCTGTAGTTCTCATTGTAGAGGTCTTTCACCTCTTTTGTTAGATTGTTTCCCACGTGTTTTATTTTTTTCAAAGGTATTGTGAATGGGGTAGTTTTCCTAGTTTTTCTTTCCAAAGATTCATCACTTATGTATAAAAATGCATTAGATTTATGAGCAATGATCTTATATCCTGCTACTTTAGTGAATTCACTTATGAGTTTTAAAAGTTTTCTGGTGGAATTTCCTGGTTCCTCTAAGTATATAATCATATCATCAGCAAATAGGGATAGTTTGAGTTCTTCTTTTTCTATTCTTGTCCCTTTAATTTCTTTGGTCTGTCTAATTGCTCTGGTTAGAGTTTCAAGGACAATATTGAATAGAAGTGGTGAAAGGGGGCATCCCTGCCTTGTTCCAGTTTTTAGGGGAAATGCTTTCAGTTTTACACCATTTAGTATGATATTAGCCATGGAATTAGCATAGATAGCCTTTACAATGTTAAGGAATGTTCCTACTATCCCTATTTTTTCTAGTGCTTTGAGCATGAATTGGTGCTGTATTTTATCAAATGCTTTCTCTGCATGTATTGAAATAATCATATGATTCTTGACTTTAAGTCTGTTGATATGGTGAATTACATTTATTGATTTCCAGATGTTGAACCAACCTTGCATCCCTGGGATGAAACCTATTTGATCACGGCGCACTATCTTTTTAGTATGTTTTTGTATGTGATTTGCTAAAATTTTGTTGAGAATTTTTGCGTTGATGTTCACTAAGTATATTGGTCTGAAATTTTCTTTCCTCAATGTGTCTCTGTCTGGTTTAGGTATCAGGGTAATATTGACTTCATAGAATGAATTTGGGAGGGTTCCCTCCTCTTCTATTTCACGGAATACTTTGAGAAGTAATGGAATGAGCTCTTCTATAAAGGTTTTGTAGAACTCAGCTGAGAACCCATCTGGTCCTGGACTTTTCTTTATTGGTAGGCTTCTGATGACTTCTATTTCATTACTTGAAATTGGTCTATTTAAATTGTGTATGTCCTCTTCATTCAGTTTAGGCCATTAATATGTCTCTAGAAACCTGTTGATGTCTTTAAAATTTTCTATTTTGTTGGAGTAGAGATTTTCAAAATAGCTTCTAATTATGTTTTGTATTTCAATCATGTCTGTTGTGATATTTCCTTGTTCATTCCGAATTTTAGTACTTTGGGTTTTCTCTCTTATTCTCTTTGTTAGTGTGGCTAAGGGTTTATCAATTTTGTTTATTTTTTCAAAGGACCAAATTTTTTTTTTGTCTTTTTTTGAATCGTTTCTTTAGTTTCAATTTCGTTGATTTCCGCTCTGATTTTAACTATTTCCTGTCTTCTACTGCTTTTGGTGGTGGTCTGATCTTCTTTTTCTAGGGCTTTGAGCAGTAGTATTACATCATTTATTTGTAGATTTTTTCTTCTTTTTTTGAATGCACTCCATGAAATAAATTTTCCTTTAAGTACTGCTTTCATAATGTCCCAGAGATTTTGATATGATGTTTCTTTGTTCTCATTTACCTCTAAGAATTATTTAATTTCCTTTCTAATATCTTCTGTTATCCATTCATCATATAATAGCATATAGTTTAATCTCCAGGTGTTGGAGTAGTTTCTGTTTTTACTCTTTTATTTCTAATTTCAACCCATTATGATCTGATAGAATACAAGGTAGTGACTTATCTACTTGTATTTGCTAATGTTAGCTTTGTGGCATAATATATGGTCTATTTTAGAGAAGGATCCATGTGCTGCTGAGAAGAAAATGTATTCATTCTGTACATGTCTGTTAAATCTAAATTATTGATTGTGTTATTGTGGTTTTTGGTTTCTTTGTTCAATTTTTGTTTGGAAGATCTGTCCAATGGTGAGAGAGGCATGTTAATATCACATAGTATTATTGTGTTATGGTCTATTTGGTTTCTGAAATTGAGAAGGATTTGTTTGACATACATGGATGAACCACTGTTTGGGGCATAGATATTTATGATTGTTATGTCTTCCTGATTCATGCTTCCCTTAAGCAGTATGAAATGTCCTTCTTTATTCCTTCTGACTAACTTTGGCTTGATGTCCACATTATCTGAAATGAGGATGGATACCCCAGCTTTTTTGCTGAGTCCATGTACATGGTATGTTTTTCCCCATCCTTTCACCTTTAGTCTTTGGGTATCTTTTTCTATGAGATGAGTCTCTTGCAGGCAACATAATGTTGGATCCTTTTTTTTAAACCAATCTGCCAGTGTATGTCTTTTGATTGATGAGTTCAGGCCATTAATATCTTAGCAATCCACTGATACCTGAATAATATGATATGATATGATTTGTATTTGTATTTGCAGTCATTTGGCTCTTTTTTTTGACACAACTTGGTTTCTCCTTTATTTGTCATTTCCTTTAGGGTAATTCCTCCCTTTTCTGACTTGCATTATTGTTTTTCATCTCTCCCTCATGGAATATTTTGCTGAGAATATTCTGCAATGCTGGCTTTCTTTTTGTAAATTCTTTTAACTTTTGTTTATCATGGAAGGGTTTTATTTCATCATCAAATCTGAAGGTTAGTTTTGCTGGGTATATTCTTGGTTGACATCCATTTTCTTTCTGGGCTTGGTAAATGTTGTTCCAGGCCCTTCTAGCTTCTAGGGTCTGGATTGAAAAATCTGCTGATATCCATGTTGGTTTCCCCTTTAATGTAATTTGGTTCTTTTCTCTCACAGCCTTTAAAATTCTGTCTTTGTTTTAGGTATTTTCCTTATAATGTGCCTTCATGTGGGTCTATTGTAATTTTGTGTATTTGGAGTCCTATAAGCCTCTTCTACTTGATTTTCCATTTCATTCTTCAGATTTGGGAAATTTACTGATATTATTTCATTGAATAGATTGTTCATTCCTTTGGTTTGTTTCTCTATGCCTTCCTCTATCCCAATAATTCTTAAATTTGGCCTTTTCATTATATCCCATAATTCTTGTAGATTCTGTTCATGATTTCTTACCATCTTGTCTGTTTGGTCATCTTTATTTTCAAGTTTAAATATTTTGTATTCAGTATCTGAGGTTCTGTCTTCCAGGTGTTCTATCCTATTGGTTGTGCTTTTTATGGAGTTCTTAATTTGGTTTATTATTTCCTTCATTTCAAGGATTTCTGTTTGTTTTTTTTTTCAATATCTCTAACTCTTTATTGAAATGATCTTTTGCTTTCTGTATTTGCTCTTTTAACTGTCGATTGGTGTGATCATTCAATGCCTGCATTTACTCTTTCATCTCCTCTTTCAATGCCTACATTTGCTCTTTCATCTCATCGTTTGCTTCCCTGATCATTTTAATTATGTACATTCTGAACTCCCTTTCTGTCATTTCTTCTGCCATGATGTCATTGGATTTTATTGATGTAACATCTAGATTTGTTTGGGACATTTTCTTCCCTTGTTTTATCATATTATTCAGGTATCAGTGGATTGCTAAGATATTGCAGATATCCTCTATTGACTTATAGTGTCCCTGAAGATTTCTAGTATATCCACTCTTAGCCTTCAGTAGCCTGAAGTCTTAGAGGAAGTTGATAATGCAGTGCTCCACATGGAAGCTGCTTCTCTAGGGGTTGTGGCCTTCAGGTGTGGTATATTCCATGCTAGTGGGCAGAGGTGCCTCCACTTGTTGACCAATGGTCATCCAAAGGGGAACTAGGCTGCAGGTTGAAGGCAAGGCCTGTTTGTGCCTCTGTCTCTAGTTTTACCATCCTTGTGGGACAACCTCACCAATGAGGGAAGACTCACCCAGTGGGGAGGTCTCACTGGTCAGCTGGAGGGGTCCTAGAGGTTCCCCCCAATCCACAACTACCAACTGATCTGGGCAGCCTTCCTCTGTTATGTTCCCAGGGTCCCAGACCTACCTCATGGGACCGGGAGCCTCGCCCTGTGCAGAAGAATCTCCTTAGGCTGCTCCTCCTCAGAGAAGCTGCCAGCAGTCCTGGAACCTTTGCTCCTCCCCTCAGCTTGTCTCTCTGTGGCTCTTCCATCAAGAAGCTGCCTAGGTCCTGGGGCCATGCTCTGCACCTAATCACCTAGAAGTGACCTGCCCCATGCCTCTCCTTTGGGCAGCTGCCCGAGCTCAGGTGCAGTCACTCCAAGTCCAAGCAACTGGCTGCATACCTCTTCCTCCCAGCAGCCCCTGGGAGCTCTGGTGCAGTGACTCCAAGTATTGACCCACTGCACTCCTCCTCCTCCTCCAGGCAGCTGCCTGGAGTTTCCATGCAGTCGCTCTGAGTCCCAACAACTCCCTGCATGTCTCCTCCTCTAGGCAGCTGCCCGGAGCTCTGGTGGGTTGCTGTGAGTCCAAGTGTTGTGCTGATCAACCCTCCTCTATAATGATCCCAGTTGTCCGAGTTCACTGCTCCAGTGGGGGGAGGGGTGTCTCATTGGACAACTCTACTTCACAAAGTTCCCTGCATTCTGGGACTACCGTTCCATCTGGGACGCCTCCCCAACAGGAGAGACTCACCCAGCGACTTTGAGTTGTTCCAAAGTCTCTCAATATCTCCTCTTCTTGAATCCTGAGTCCTGGAGCAACATGAAATGCAGCCACCCTCTAGTCCACCATCTTGAAACCCCCCTAGACTTTGCTTTTAATATTACAGTTATCTCCAGAGTAAAATGAAAATTTAATTTAGTGTTTTTAAGCAACTCAGTAAGACCCTGTCTCAAAAAGCACCATGGGTTTACTTCTAGTAAAAGATAATAATAATAATTTTGACTGAAAATTCTTGACCCTCTTTAGAAACAGAATGCTACAGGGTTTTATAGAATGATATACCTCATTCTCATGTAGTTGGCTAGTGAAAAATCTAGCTAAGAAGCAAATTTTCAGCTCCTCCTAAGATACTCAGTTCAACATTCTTGGAAAATTGAAATTAAACCTAAAATAAAAAATATTTTAGTTTTTCTAGTTATTTACAATAGGGATACCCCTGACTTTTAATCAGACTTTTGATAAGCCAGGAATGTCCATGCACTGGTGACAATATTTACAATTATTTTTTAAGGTGATGATACCTGTCACTGAGTGGTCAAATACCTCAGAGTTTCAGTATCACCTAGAAGAGTACCTGGTACCTTTCTGGATTCTAATTTTATCCTATTTATCTATTTAATGTCTGAGTGAGCTTGTGTCCTTCTGCAATTTCTGGATATAGTGCAAGAACAGGGGTTGGCATGGGAGGTGAAAAAGATGTTGGTGAAAAGATATATGATTCCAGTTAGGAAGAATAAATTCAAGGTATGTATCTATTGTACAACATGGCAGCTACAGAATAAATGCTTTATTCTTTTATTTTTTATTTTTTGGTTCTGGGAATTTAACAAGTGTGCTCTATCATTGAGCTACACCCACAGCCTTTCTATATTTTTTTTGAAATTCTGAGACAGGGACCCACTAAGTTGCCCAGCCTGGCCTTGAACTTGTGAGTGTCCTGCTTCAGCTTCCCCAGGCTCTGGGCTTACAGGCATGTGCATCCCTGTGCCCAGCAATAAATTGTGATCTTGAAACTTGCTTAGAGAATAGATTTTAAGTGTTATCACCTTCCATGAAGGGATGAGTTAAGGTATATGTTAAATGACTTGATTTAGCTATTCTAGAAGGCATGCATATTTCAAAACATGTTTCACATGATAAATATGCACTAATTTTGTCAATGAAAGTGAAGAATCTACATCAATATAAACTATCTAACAGGATTGCATGAATGATTGCATTCAGGACCTAGTCTGGCTGTATCAGCTAGACATTGGTTTTGCTGGAAGCTAGCCTGAAATTGATGACTGGACTGTGGAATTTGCTTGCTGAACATAAACACCTTAATAGAGCATCAGTGTTAGACAAGGCCACTCTGCAATTGCAGTGAATCAAGACAAAATCTTGACCACTCATTCTAAAATCATGTGTTAACACAGAAAAAGTAAGAACACTCCCCAAACCACAAAAATGACCAACTGTTCTCCTCTTTTGATTAAAATGAGTGACTAAAATATTTTTACCAATTACAAATTTAATCTTACACTGGTTGCCTTCTAGATAACGATTATTAGAAAACCAGTTAAAGAATTACCCTAATTTCCCCTCTTTCAAATCCAGAGCAATATTCCACTTCCAGCTCTCCCCAATCACTGAAGTGAATGTCCAAATCCTAGCTATTTCTGTCACCCACTCTCTGAGATGTCATGTGGCTCTCCATGGTTTATGGTCTTCCACATTATAAGTCAGTAAACCAATATTTTTTGGCTGTGAATGTGCTCCTGGTAGTCCTTAATTAGGGGGCAAAGTCATGAGGAAAGAGAGAGTGAATCCATGTAATATTTCAGAGTAGTGATTGTTCCTAGTTATTGCTCAAGGAATATTATTTATATAGCAGTTTCTAATTTTATAGATTAGTATGTGGAAACTCAGAGAGGGTCCACATCTGGGCAATGGTATTTCCCATTCAGGTGTGTTGTGCTTCAGAGTCCATGTTTTTCCTATGCCACATGGTCATTCCCTGATTCATCTCTGCTGCTCTTCAGCCCTCTTGTTAGGAGTGCTCCCTGGATTCTGATTCTTTCTAGATCTATGTTTTTATTTAGTTTCACAGATTGCATTTTGATTCATTGTACACAAATGGGGTACAACTTTCCATTCCTCTGGTTGTACACAATGTAGATTCACACCTTTCATTTACTCATACATATGAGTAGTATAATACCGACTCAGTTCACTATTTGTCCTTCCCCCAACCACCCACCCCAATTTCCTCTACATAATCCAAAGTTCCTCCATTCTTTTATGCCCCCATCACTCCCCTCCCATTATATATCCTCTTACCAGAGAAAACATTCTATCTTTGGTTTTGTGGACTTGGCTTATTTAACTTAGCAGGATATTCTACAACTCCATCCATATATCAGCAAATACCATAATTTTGTTCTTCTTTATGACTGAGTAATTTTCCATTGTGTATATCTACCATAGTTTCTTTATCCATTCATCAATTGAAGGACATCTAGGTTAGTTCCGCAATCTAGTTATTGTGAAATGAGCAGCTATGAGCATTGATGTGGCTGCATCACTGTAGTATGCTGATTTTAAGTCCTTTGGATATAAACCCAGGAGTGGGATAGCTAAGTCAAATGGTAGGTCCTTTCCAAGTTTTCTGAGGCATCTCCATACTGTTTTCCAGAGTGGCTGCACCAAATTTGCAACTCCACCAGCAATGTATGAGTGTGTCATTTTCTCCACATCCACACCGATGTTTATTATTGCTTTTGTTCTTGATAATACTCATTCTAATTGAAGTTAGAAGAAATCATTTTTGTTTTGTTTTGTTTTGTTTTGTGGTGCTGGGGATTGAACCCAGGACCCTGTGCTTGCAAAGCAAGCACTCTACCAACTGAGCTATCTCCCCAGCCCTTAAGTTGGTTTTAACTTACATTTCTCTAACAACTAGAGATGATGAGCACTTTTTCATATATTTGGTGATTGCCTGTATATCTTCTGTGAAGTGTCTGCCCAGTTTCTTGGCCCACTTATTGTTTGGGTTATTTGTATTTTGGGTGTAAAATGTTTTAAATTCTTAATAAATTTTGGAGATGGGTGTTCTGTCTGAAGCATATGTGGAAAAGTATTTCTCCCATTCTGTAGGCTCTCCTTTTACATCCTCTGTTGAGAAAAAACTTTTTAGTTTCAATCCATACCATTTATTGATTCTTGCTTTTATTTGTGGGGGTCTTGTTAAGGAAGTCTGATCCTAAGCCAACATGAAAAAGATTTGGGCCTAATTTTTCTTCTATTTGGTGAAGAGTCTCAGGCCAAATTCCTAGATCATTGATCCATTTTGAGTTGAGTTTTGTAGAGGGTTAGAGATAGAGGCTTAATTTCATTTTACTGTATATGGATTTCCAGTTTTACCAGCACCCTTTGTTGACAAGGCTATCTTTTCTCTATTGTATGTTTTCGTCATCTTTGTCTAGTAGGAGATAACTGTACTTAAGTAGGTTTGTCTCTGTGTCTTATTTTCTGTACCTTTGGTCTACCTGTCTATTTTGGTGACAATACCATGACATTGTCATTACTATTTTTCTACAGTAGAGTTTAAGGTCTGGTATTGTAATACTGCCTGCATCACTCTTCCTGTCTGGGATTGCTTTATTAATTCTGGGTCCTTTGTTCTTTCAGATGAATTTCATGATGTCTTTCTCTATTTCTATAAGGAATGACATTGGAATTTCAATTGGTAATGCATTAAATTTATATATTGCCTTTGGCAGTATAGCCATTTTGATATTAATTCTGCCTATCCAAGAAAATGGGAGATCTTTCCATCTTCTAAGGTTTTCTTTAGTTTCTATAGTTTTCATTGTAGAGATCATTCACCTCTTTTGTTGGATTGATTCCCAAGTACTTTATTTTTTTTTTCAGGCTATTGTGAATGGAGTATTTTTCTTAATTTCTCTTTTAGAGGATTCATTGCTTATGAATAGAAATGCATGAGATTTATGCATATTAATTTTATATCCTGCTATTTTGATGAAATCATTTATTAGTTCTAGAAGTTTTCTGGAGGAATTTTTTGAATCCTCTAAATATAGAATCATGTCATTGACAAATACTGAGAGCTTGAGATATTTTTTTCCTATTGGTATTCCTTTAATTGTTTTGGGTCTGTCTAATTTCTCTGGTTAATATTTCAAGCATGATGTTGAATAGGAGTGGTGAAAGAGGGCATCTATGCCTTTTTCCAGGTTTAGAAGGAATGTTTTCAGTTTTTCTCCATTAAGAATGATGTTGACCATGGGCTTAGCATAAATAGCCTTTACAATGTTCAGGTACGTTCCTACTATCCTTATATTTTCTAAAGATTTGAGCACAAAGGGGTGTTGTATTTTGTCAAATGCTTTGTCTTCATCTATTGAAATGTTCATATAAATCTTAATTTTAATTCTATTATGTGATGAATTACATTTTTTGATTTTCAGATATTGAACCAACCTTGCATCCCTGAGATGAACCCCCCGCTTGATCATGGTGTACTATCTTCTTAATGTTTTCCTATGTGATTTGACAGAATTTTTTTAAGGATTTCATGTCTATGTTAATCAGAGATATTGGTCTAAAGTTTGCTTTCTTTGATGTGTCTTTGTCTCCTTTTGGTATCAGAGTGATACTAGTTTGGAAGGTTCTCTCTTTTTTGTATTTCAAGGAATACTTTAGGAGTATTGGTATTATTTCTTCTTTGAAGGTCTTATAGAACTCAGCTGAGAATTCATCTGGTACCTGGTTTTTCTTGGTTCAAAGGCTTTTGATGTTTTCTATTTCAGTGCTTGAAATTGATCTGTTTAAACTGCGTGGGTCCTCCCGGTTCAGTTTGGGAGGGTCATATGTCTCTAGAAATTTGTCAATATCTTCAAGTTTTTCTAATTTAGTGGAGTATAGATTTACAAAGAAGCTTCTAAATATGTATTTCAATGGTGTTTGTCATGATATTTTCTTTTTCATTATGAATTTTAGTAATTTGAGTTCTCTCTTCTTGTCTTTGTTAGTGTGGCTACAGGTTTATCTATTTTGTTTACTTTTGCAATGAACCAACTTTTTGCTTTGCCAATTGTTTTAATTGTTTCTTTTGTTTCAATTTTATTGATTTCACCTCTGATTAAAATTATTTCCTGTCTTCTAATACTTTTGCTGTTGTTCTGTTCTTCTTTTTCTATGATTTTAAGATGTAGCATTAGGTCATTTTTATTCTTTCCTTGAATGAGCTCCATGCAATGAATTTTCCTCTTAGTAATGCTTTCATAGAGTCCCAGAGATTTTGATATGTTGTAGTATCATTCTCATTTACCTATAAGAATATTTTAAATCCTCTCTGATGTTTTCTGTTATCCATACATTGTTCAATAGTGTATTATTTACTTTCCAGTTGTTGGAGTAATTTCTGGTTTTTATTTTATCATTGATTTCTAATTTCATTCTGTTATGATCTGATAGAATACAAGGTAGTATCTCTTTTTTATTTGTATTTACTAAAGGCTCCTACATGGCATAATATATGGTCTATTTTAGAGATAGGTCCATGTGCTGCTGAGAAGAAATTGTATTCACTTTGTCAATGGATGAAATATTCTACATATGTCTGTTAAGTCTGTTTTGATTGTGTTATTGTGTTCTCCGGTTTCTTAGTTGAGCTTCTGTTTGAAAGATCTATTCCACTGGTGAGAGTGGTGTGTTATTAAAGTCACCCAGAATTATTGGGTTGTGGTCTATTTGATTCCTGGAATTGGGAAGAATTTGTTTGACATTTTGCCCCATTATTTGAGGCATAAATATTTATGATTGTCATGTCTTGCTGATTTGTGGTTTGGTTCCCTTAAACAGTATGAAATGTCCTTCTTTATCCCTCCTGGCTAACTTTGGCTTTAAGTCCACTTTATCTCATATGAGGGTGGAGATTCCTTTTTTTTTTTTACTGAGTTGGTGTGCCTGGTATGCTTTTTCTCAACCTTTCACTTTTAGTCTGTGGATGTCTTTTTCTATGAGATGAGTCTCCTTATGGCAACATGTTGCTGGATATTTTATTTTAATCCAATCTGCTAGTCTGTATCTTTTGATTGATGTGTTTAGATTTTTAATATTTAGAGTTATTATTGAGTCATGAATTGTATTCCCAGTTATTTTGGCTTATTTTTGGTTTTTAACTTGACCTGGTATCTCCTTGGATTGGCTATTCCTTTAGGTTAGTTCCTTCCTTTCCTGACTTACATTGTTATTTTTCCTTTCCTGCTCATGGAATATTTTCTGGGAAAAGTGGGCATGCTTTCTTTTCCTGTTTTCAGAGGAAATGCTTTCAATTTTTCTCCATTTATTATAATGTCTCCTTTGGTTTATCATATAAAACCTGTCCAATGTCAAGGTAAGTTACTTCTATCTAGTTTCTCTAGTATATTAAAAATGAATGTGCATTCTATTTTCTCAAATGCTTTTTCTTTATCTCTTGAAATATAACCACGTGCTTCTTTTCCTTATATTCATTTATGCATTGTCTTACATTTACCAATTTCCTTATGTTGAACCAACATTGCATCCCTTGGATAAAACTCACTTGATTATGATGCACTATCTTTTAAATGTGCTTTTCTATGTAGTTTGCCCATATTTTATCAAGAAATTATGTACCTGTGTTCATCAAGGATATTGATCTGTAGTTTTCTTTCTGTTTGAGTCAGCTTTTTCATTGCTGTAACTAAAAGACCCAACCATAACAATTGTAGTGGAGGAAATATTTATTTGAGGGCTCACAGTTTCAGAGGTACTAGTCCATGGAAGGCTGCCTCCATTCCTTAGGACTTGAAGTGAGGTAGAACATCATGGAATAATTGTGTGAAAGAGATAAGCTGCTCTCATGATTATCAGAAAGAGGGAGATAAAGAGAGAGAGAGAGAGAGAGAGAGAGAGAGAGAGAGAGAGAGAGAGAGAGAAACTCCACTCACCACACAGAAAATATAAACCCTATAGACATGCCCTGATATCCCACATCCTCAGCCCACCCCCTACCTGCCTTCAGTTACCTTTCAATTAATTCTATCAGGATGATTAATTCACTAAATGTGTTAAAGCTCTTGTAACCCAACCATTTCTCCTCTGAACGTTCTTGAATTTTCTTTGCCTAGTTTTGGAATCAGAATAATACTGCCTTCATAGAAGAGTTAGGCCATGTTCCCTCATTTTCAATTTCATTAAATACTTTGAGGATGAATGGTATTAGTTCTTTAAATGTCTGGGAAAACTCAATGGCATGCCTTTATGCCATGTACAGAGAAACAACATGTATCCCATTTGTTTACAATAAAAAAAAGGTAAAAAATAATGTCTGGGAAAACTCACTGAGAAAGATTCTGGTCCTGGACTTTTCTTTATTGGAAGACTTTTGATAGACAATTAAATTTCTTTATTTGATATGAATTTGTGTTCTACATCCTCATGGTTCAATATTGGTAAGTCATATATCCCTTGGAATTTATCAATATCTTCAAGATTTTCTAGCCCTTTGGAGTATAAATTTTCAAAATAGTTTCTGAAAATCCTATGGAATTCAGTAGTATCTGTGGTGATATTTCTTTATTTCAAATTTTATTAATTTGATATTTTTCACTCCTTCCTTTTGTAGTTTACATAAGGGCTTATGGATCTTATTTATCCTTTCAAAAAACACTTCATTTAATTGATTTTTTTTATTCTCAGTTTCATTTATTTTGGCTCTGTTTTTGATCATTTACCATCTTGTGCTGATTTTGATGTTGATTTGTTCTTTTTCTAGGGTCTTGAGATGTAATGTTAGACTCTTTGGTACCTTTCTATTCTTTTAAAGTATGAACTAAATGATATAAACTATCCTTTTAGAACGCCTTCATAATATTTTGATATAGTGTATCACTAATCTCATTTATTTCTAAACATTTTTATTTCTCCTTACTTTTTTCTGCTATGTATTCATCCTTCAAAAGTATATTATTTAATATCCAGTAGTTAGGATGATTTCTGTTTAGATTATCATTGATTTCTACTTTTATCCCATTATGTTTCCATAGAATGCAAGGTATTCTATTTTTTTTTTGTATTTGCGAAGATTTTCATTGTTACCTAAAATGTTGTATCTGTTGGAATATGTTTTATGTCCTTCTGAGATGACAGTGACATGACTGATGAAATATTCTATAGATGTCTGTTAGGACTTATTATTTCTTGTATTTTTTAGTTCTGTAGAATATTTACTTAGCATTATGTTTGCATGATACATTCAGTAGTGAGAGAGGTGGGTTAAAGTTACTCTGCAGTATTATAATGTAGTCTATTTGATTCTTCATATTGAGAAGTGTGTGTTTTAGGCACGTAGATACTCTATTGTTCAGGGCATAGATATTTACTTTTATTACACATTATTGGTGTATGATTCCCTTAAGCAGTATGAAATAACCTTCTTTTTCTCTTCTGAATAATGTTAGAATAAATTCACTTTATCTGATATAAAAATAGCTACTCCTGCTTGCTTAGGAGAACCGTGTGAATGTTTTGTATATCTATCCTTTCACCTTCAGTCTGGGTGTCCATTACCTGTGAAGTGAGTCTCTTGAAGGCTGAATATTGTTGTGATCATGCATCTGGCTGGGTTCCAGTTGAGGCTGGGAGCAGCCAATTCCTGTTGCTTAGGTTCTAATAATTTTTAGCCTTAGTTGAATTTCTTCTGATTATCTTTGTAGGTATCTTCAGAATAAGTTTCCTAGGGTGTCAGGGAGCTTATCCTAGCAACCTTCTCTTTACAGCTGCCACCATCCATGAATTGGGATTCTATATCACAATATATTCAGGCAGCTTCCCTCTGGCATGGTCCCATGATCACAGAGGAATTTGCTAGACTTCCCATGGTACCTCCTCACAACATCAGTTGTTGAGGTTTCTTTGGTCCTAGTGAGTCCACTTTGCTGTGCTAGAAGTGTAAGCTGCTTTGATTTTCTTTCTGATTTGAATGGAAATGGCAGAGTTTTCTACCTCTGCCTGGTTTGCAGAGGCTGAGCAGAGTGCTGGGTTTGGTGTACTTCTGACACAGGTGTGCCCTACCCCTTTCCCTTGTTCAGAATGAGGGAGAGGGGGTTTTAGCAGACTATGAGTGATCCTTCTATAAGTTCTTTCTGACTGGATTCTTAAGTGGTCCCACTGCAGGGAATGTCCTTCTGGTTTAATTTCTGGCTGTCTGGGCAGGGGAAGTCACCATGTTGTTTAAAGGGGGTGAGTGGTTGTCTAAGGGCTCCAAAGATGACTGCAGACCCCTCACTCAGCTTTCTTTTTTGATTTGAATTTAAACTGTTTGCTGTGTTCTAATGACCCTGCTTATCCTGTCACATTTTAAATTTTGTCTGTCTTTCCAAATATTTTTAGTGGTAGAGCTTAAGCCTCTTTCTGCTCCCTAATTTTTCCTATTCTTTTATTGCCCCTCTCATATTCCTTCACCCTTGTTCAGATGTGGGGTTAGGGGACTCTGAGTTTATTTTCTAGTGTAGTACACCAAGTCTCTCCAAGTTTCAGACTTTGTAATGTTGAATCTTAGAACATTTATTTTGTCACCCACCTCCCAATTCTTCTTTTCTTTCACTTCTTCCTTTGTGAACTGTGAGGAGATCAAGACTTGTGCCGTTCCACCAACAATTGGAGTAGTTTCAACTCCAATCCATTATATTTATGAACTGCAGTGTGATGTTTTGATATGTGCATATAATGTACAATGCTAAATCGCTCTAAATTACATAGTCATCACCCTATATACCCATATTTTGTACAGAGATACTTGAAATGTAATTCCCTAACAATTTTTATGCATACCATATATTGTTATTAACTATGATCATAAAAAATAAATATTTCACTGAGAAAATTTACAACATCATATTAATACATTTCTTTCTCCATTATATTAGCCATGGGCATTTTTGGGTAACTTATAGTTTATAGATTATAATAAATTGTCATATTATGAATACCCACTTTTAAGCAGATAAAAGATATATACCTATTTATATTTGAAATATGTTTACTTGCTGTGCAATGTTTAGGTCATGTGATATAGTTTTAAAGTATGCCACATAATTTTCCATAGTGGTTTTACCAGTATCCCAGGAGAGTGCATAGTGCAGTGCTGTCATAAAAAAATATTCAATATATTTTATTTTTTCATGTTATCCTGATTAATGTATTATTGCTATCTTGTTGTAACTTTAAACTTCACTTCTTTTCTCAGTAATTTTAATATTTTTCTTGTTTATTAACTATTTGTTTATATTCATTTGAATAAACTGGCTGTTTCAACTTTTAGCATTTTCTTCTCTCTCTTGAAATATTTTCTTTATTGATTTTTATGAAGATTAAACCTTATGAATATGAAGTTTGTGCAGGAAGTATTCCATAAATATTTGACACTGTATATCTTCTTATCACTCTGCATTATTGGTATTATTTTGAGAAACTGTAGTTCTGGTTTTAAGAAAATCCCACTTGCTGTTTTTCTTTAATATTTTCTACAACTCATTTATGAAACATTTTCTAACCCAGTCATAGAATATATTAGTTTACTTTCACAATTGTATCTAAAATCAATATCAGTTTTCTTGTCTGGTACATGCCAGGTCTAGTAAAAACTTTTGAAATATGGACACCCATATGGAAAATATTAATCTCTACACAAAATGCAGAATGATTAACCTTCATAAATTTTATACATATGTTTTTGTGTGTGTATTTTTGTGTATATAAACATATGTAGTTTCTCAAAATTTTTGGTTTATTAAGATTGAGAGAGAGAGAGAGGCTGTTCTGCTCATTCTTGACCTCTGGTTTAATCATTCTTGCTTTTCAGAAAAGGGTTTGTTTATATGTTTTACGGGGTTGATCCCTGATCTGAACTCTCATTTTTGTCTCCAGAGTTCTGAGAGATTTTAGGAAAATTCACTATGTCCTCAGGTAGCTTTTCTTCTTGGTTATCTCTCCTGCATGGCTCTATAATCTTGCAGATGGTTCCAAGGGAAAACAAGTTCTGAGTCTGTCTCAGGATTCTGCTCATCCATATTTATTCCTCTAGAACCTAATTTAACCTCTTCATTCTCAAAAAACAATCCCATCTCTGATGACTTTTCTGAACCTACCAGAGGGTTTATTTCAAAGCCTGGACTCTCTACATGTTTCCTCTCCAACACATTTCCATATTCCTAAATAGCAGTAAAGTCTTAGCTGAGTTCTCTGGAGCCCCATGTCTGTAAGTTATGAGTATCTCCAATACAGATTACATCTGCTCTATTGTATGTATAAATTAATGTCTTTTTATAAGATAGCTATTCTAGTCACTCCCAATGAACTGCTTAGTCTAATCTAAACTATGGTAACATACCTGTGGGAGAAATTTAAAGTAAAAATTTTTGCATTTTAAAATGCAATAGTGAAAATACAATGCTTTAATCTATTAATAAATATTCACAGTGTATTTTGTGGAAACTTTAAAACTGAGTTATAAAGCAAGATCTAACCTTTATATGTCTGTAGAATATATGTAGGTATTATTCTTGGAAAATAATATTCAAAAAGGTCAAGATTTCAAATCACCATAATTTGAATTAGTTTCCAATTTGATTATAGGTAATTAGATTTGAAAAAGGAAAAGTATTTCAAGACTATTAGAAGAATAAACATGAGAACCTACACAGGAAATAATTTAAAAAGATATTTTATGTTGAAAAACTAGCTCTGTTAGTTATTAAAATACATTAGTAATTGCAGTATTGTGATGGCAGAGATCACATAAACAGAATGATCTTGAGAGAAGACTGCAATTTAAACACAAATGGCACAGTCATTTCTTCAAGTTAAAATTTTTATTTAATAGAATTGATTAAATATTATAAAATGTAATAAATATCAATTCTTTAAGATGTACTATGCTTTGCTTCACACATGAACTAAAATAAGAAATATAAAAATAAGAAATATATATACAAAATAAACATATACGAAATAAGAAATATAAAACAAAGGTCCTAAGCAATGTAGAAGAGAAAATGTCTCATTTTTTAAAACTATTATGGAAAATATATTTTGAGTAATAAGCAATTAAATTATAACATGATGAGAAACCAAGTTGAACAATATGAGAATGATCCAAATATTGCAATAAAATGCAGAGTAATAGTAAACTTTAAAAAGATCTTACATATTCTTAGTGACAAGAAGGAAAGATATGACAAGGCCTCAATATCTAAACTTAGTTGAACTTGAGAACATACAAAAGCAGAAAGTGAAGAAGGCTAATGCAGAATTTAATTGAAAGTCTACCAACATAGAGAGAAAGGAGAACCTATAGACAAAAGGTAGAAGGATCATTTGTTCTAAGCCCTTCATGAAAATTTCTATACAATTATTAATTGACTACATAGAAATCCAAAACAAAATTTTAGAGGTAGATAACAAAATGTCAATTTCAGTACTATGTGGAATAATTGGCCTGATACCAAAAGAGTACTAGACTCACAACACACTGTAAAAAACTAAGAAAAAAAGGTCATATGTAAATAATTCAACCTTAAAAAAGCAGACTGCATATTCTTCTGAAGTCTACATAGAACATTACTCATGTTAGAGAATCATTAAATAAGCCTCAATAAATTTAAAAGAATATAATAAAATTTAGTAAACAAACAGAATAAAATCCATCAGATGAATAGTACTGGTATTAAAATATGTCAAATACTACAACACATTTTAAAATAACCAAAGGCTCAAAAAAATTTATATCATCAACTAAACATATTTTAAGATTAATGAAACAAAGACAAAACTAAAGAAGACCAAAATTTATGGCATGAGGTTTGAAATGAATTCAGTGCTCATTTCTTAAACAAAAGTAGTGCTTAAAGGAAAATTGATTATATAAATTCCTATATAAAAATGGAGAAATATCAACTCAATAACCCAAATTTTCACCATAAGAGATAGGCAAAAGAAATAAGAAACCTAGAGGAAACTGAATCTAGGGAAAAAAGAAAGTTATGAACAAAAATAAATAGTATAAAAATATAAAGAGTAAATCAAATAAAGCAAAACTTGGTCTGTTGAAGAAAAGTTCAAGCCTTAACAATAATTAGTTTCTGATAATGAGAGATTAAAATTACTAACATCAGGAAAGAGAGATTGTCACTACAGATTTATGTTATTAAAATGTTTAAGAAAAAAATACCCTCAAAATGTTTCTAACAAAATAAAAATAAGATAAAAGGGACAAAAATCCTAGTAAGACACAAATACTGAACAAGACAGAAGAAGAAATAGGAGAACAGAGAAGATTTAAAAATGAAGAGCATGGATAAATACCTTTAGGTATTTTGTGCAAAAAATAAGCCCATGTCCCAACTGTTTTACTGATAAATAAGCAGTAGGAAAATGGTACTAATACTTTACAATGTTTTCAAAAAAAAAAAAAAAAAACAGAAGTGGAATGTGTTCCAACTCAGTATATGTTATTAACACATTCACACCAAAATCAAATACATCCCAAGAAAGAAAAAACTAAAAATACAGGTAAATGTTCATAAAAAATATTGACAAAAATGTCAAAAAATACTAAACACTAAACCAAATAAAAATGATTTTAAGTGATGGTCACATGAAATTTATCATAGGAAGGAAAGGTTATTTTCATGCTGAACAATCAATATAGTAAATTATTCAATGGAATGTATTGTTTACCCCAATAATCCTCAATGTAAGTGGATATAGAAATTCTAGCACATAATGTAGATTATATTAGGATATAGGGCTTTTAGGTTATAATTTATATCATGAGATATATCATAAATGTGTACAATTAAAAAGATTGGCAGCCTCTTAAGAAGTGTTTTAGGTTCTTCTTTATGTTTGAATGTCTGTGCTGAGGAAAGATGATCTGAGAAATAAAAAAAAAAGAGTGTCTGTATGAAACTCAAAAAGAGACAATTCACCAGATAATAAATCTGGTGGTGCTTTGATTTTGACTCTTGATCCTCCAAAATTATGAAAAATTAATTCCTGTTGCCTAAGACACCTAATCTAATATATTTGTTATTACAACCCAAGATGACAGAGACAACATATTGATAAAATTAAGGATAAATAAACATAATGTAAACAGAGACAGAAAAAAGTAATTGATAAGTTTCAGCATCTATTCATGATAAAAATAAATCAACACATTAGGAATAGAAGTAAAATTCCACAAATAGAAGACACTTACAAAAGCCAACACCTAATGGATGATAGAGTATTATTGATCACAAAAAATAGATTTTAAAGCATTTCTAAAATACTAAATGTTTTTTTATATGCTAACTGGATTTATGCACCACAAAGATGCTGCAAGGTTAATATTTCAGATACCATTTTAAGTGTGAATTTACCAAATAGGTGTTCTTGACTGATGCATACACCTGAAATCCCAATCAAAAATTTAAGAAGAACCATGCAAAAGATGAGAACACTGCCTCCTACACATAATTCTACAAATCATGGCTTAAGAATATCTGTCAAAATGCATCCTACTAACATGTACACCTAATAAGAACTAACAATAAAAAATAAAGAAAAACATTAGAAAATCACTATAAAAATATTTTATTAGGGAAGTGACTGAATCTACAATGAAACAGGAAAGTCAGTTTATAAATACCCAATGTGGCTCCTGAGGCAACAGGTTCTCTAGTACCAAGCCAGCTTGCCTACATTTGGGAGGGCCTAAGAAAGTTAGGCAGACTCTGTCTGTAAGTAAATACACAAATGGAAATGATGATGGTTCAGGGGATATATGACCCTGCACAAAATTTGTGCTAGCAGATAAAAGAGAAAGCTTACCCAATTTAGAGTCTTCCCAAGGTCCTGTATACTGCACTCCTCTCAGCAATTATTGCACTAAAATCAGCTTCCTGAAAGTCACTTCTGTTGATCATTCATTCACTTCCATCCAAAATATTGCTACACTGCTTTTGCTCCCTCTCAAGGAATGCATATCTTTGTTATAAATGCTCCTGTAAAATCACAGCAAATCATGAGACAACTACATATTTTAGGTGGAATAGGTTGACATCCAGCAAGTTGGGACTGAAGGACATGGAGATTCCAGGCTCCATCAGGATGTAGTGACCCTGCAGTTTTCCAAAACCTGTTCTTTAAGGTTGAGATAAATATTAGCACCACCCAGTATAGACAATATACAGTCCTAAACCACATTGTCCCCATGAATACATTAACAGTATTATCATAAAAAACAGAGAGGTTGAGTTTAATTATTATCTACAGTATAACCAATAGATTTGCAATGATCTACAGTTTCTAATGGTGGACAAAGAGGATAGGGAGGGGTGTAGGATAATTGTTAATGGGATAAGAAAAGAGTACATAGAAGTACTAGATCATAAGAAGAGTTAAAGTGGAATCAAAAGAATTTGGTTGTTAGCAAGAGAAAAGGGAGAATGAGAATGAGGAAATAGGTAGATAGAAGGAAAATAGAGAAACAAGAAAAATAAAGAGACAAAAACTTAAAAATTTTCAAAAGGAGAATAAAACTACACTATAAGTCAAAATATTTACACTTTCCAGTCTTCAGTAGCTTGATGCATTAGAGGTAACTGCCAGTGAGCTTCCAGGTCCCTGCAGGCATCTCAGGATGAGATTGGATTGACTCCACCTAATGATGGCAGCTTCCACTTCCAGAATAATCCAAGATGGGTGTACTGGCTTCCAAATGTGTTGGCAAATGTTGAGCTGCAATGTGGGGTATGGGTGCCAAGTCCTTGTGGGGTGTGGTTGGTCTGGATGGGGGTCCTGCATGTCCTGACTCTTGTCCCAAATGGTCCCAAACCTGTGGGTACTGTGACAGTGGACTTCCAGGGAACAATAGGCAACTGACAATCTTTTGGAGGTCTGCAGGCAGTCTGGCTACTGGTGGATGATTGTCAGGCGGACCTCAGGTGGTGGATGTTGGTTAGGTGAAAGGCAGGTGATGGGCAGAAAATAGGCAGGCAAATGGGCAAAGGGTGAATGAAGACAACAGTTAGAGAGCAATCAGCACTCAAAAAGTAGGCAATCACCAGACAGTGGTGATTGAGGTGGACAAATGGGGTAAACAGAAGGGGATTGATGGACAGCAAAGACTGCCTCACAGAGAAACAGAGTTTCCTCTGCTTGAAATCCAAGTTATGGAGCAACAAGGAACACAACCTGCCTCTATTACATTATCTTGGATCTCCCTTGATCTCTGTTTAAGTAAGAGCTCTTTTCCTCTAAAAACTCTTTCCTCTAAGAAGCATAAAAATCAATCTTTAATCCTTCTCAATTTTTGCAGAATCTTGTTAGGTGAAAGACCTTTACATTTTATTTCTTTATCTACATCTTTAGTCTTTTGATCATGGTAAAGTTCTCTTTAGTTATTTGAAGTCTCAATGACTGGAATGAGTAGGATAAAGAATATTAACTTAGATCTTGTGCAAGACAATGTGGGTGGAAGACAAGACTCAAGCTACAGTCCCTAGCTACCTCCAGAATAGAGAAGTCTGAAAATGGGAGTTCATGTTCTGGTCTCATGTGAATCTGTATGGCTGCTGAAGTGATAAGTGAAATCAGGGGGCCTCAAGGAAAGACAACAGGGACATGCAAAGCATTCCCAGTTTCCAGAGTTAAAGGTAAGAGAGATGAAAATAAACAGATTAGGCCCTGGTATAAGGACTTTTTCCATCCACTCATTTTCTGGGTTATCAGTCACAGAAACGTGTGTGTTGGGGAGGGTGGAGCAAGGTTCTCCTATGTGTTTATGTTAGGCAAGAACTTCTAATTGAGTTCTTCTCAAACTGTGTTGCCAGTGATGCAAGAAATCTAGGAGATCGTAATATGTGTTCTATGAAAGAAAGTTCGGGTCAAGTATTGGAACTGTTCCATCAGTGCCTACTTTTTATTGATTCTAAAAATCATATTAATTGCATATTAATAACTGAAAAATGCAGTAAAATGTCTGTTTAACCTTGTGGGTATGCCATTTCTTTAGCTCATTTGAGTAAAAGACTTTTTTCTTAGAGAATTTTATTATTATTATTACCAACAGTGATGGAGTGCTTACTGTTGTTCTAAATACTTTCTGTATATTAACTCATTGTTTAAACAGTTTCATTATTGCTGAGGAGATAAGTGACATCAAGTAGCTAGTTGACCTGTTCATGGCAACACAGGTAGCAAATCAGGACAGAATATTTTAACCACTAATATCTTGGGAAACAAAGTGGGATGTGCTATTTTGACTTAGGTAACAAAGGGAAAAGAATTATATTGTCAGCATTTACTGAGAAACTGATATGAACCTAAAATGACTTTTTGTTTTTATGGTCCTGGTTATCAAATCTAGGATGTTGCACATTCCAGTCAAGTGCTCTACCCCTGAGCTACACATCAGTCCCCAAAATGACATGTTAATGCACTCACAGTACTGGAGATGAACAAGAGGGCAAATTGTATGGAGTTCAGGTTCCAGTGGGGATAGACAATAACACACATATAGATTTTAAAAAAAACTGGCATGTAAATACTATGAAAACAAATCAGAGTCATATCATAGGGTACAGACTAAGATAGCTTAATTATTCATAAAATGAACTGAAATCCTTAATTAAATTTCTTTATTTTATCAATTACCCAGAGTCTTCAATATATACCAATGTTTACAGTGCTTTCTTTTGTTATTTCTTTTTCCTTCCTTCCTTTCTTTCCTTCTTTCCTTTTTCTCTTCCTCCTCTTTCTCCTCCTCCTTCTCCTTATCTTCTTCTTCTTTGAGAAACATAGTATAAAGTATCCTGAACATAGTCAACCATGGAACGATTTATGTGGTGACTTTTAATGGGAGTGGCATTCTTTAGGAAGTATTGCTCTATGTTATCTATCTATCTATTTCTCTCTATCTATCTATCTATCTATCTTTCTTTCTTTCTTCCTTTCTCAGTATCTATCTATCAACCTATCTACCTATCTGCCTCTCTTTATTATATGAAACGTTCATGGTGCTATGGCATTATGACAAGTCACTTGTAAACAAAGGGCAGTCAGGAAGTGGGGGGTTGACATAGAGATTCTATGGTATGACAGGAAAGACTGATAGGCTTATTCTTTCTCAATATTCAGGTTGGGAGGATGGGAACTGAGTGGTGGTAGAGGTCTGGTTTTGAACATAGAAATCGCAGGTATCTTGAGTGGCCAAGGAAGCATTGGGTTACATGTGTCCTGGTGGCCGAGGAAGCACCTGGGTCAGCCCTCACATTCCAAATAAGGGATCAAGTCCCTGTAAGTTAAAGCTGAGTGGGCAGGAGGTGGGTGGAGGGCAAAAGATCAGGCAGGAATCATGGCTCTGGTGTTGTCTCATGGCAGGGTTTTGTACTGCCACATGGTGGCCCCCTCCCATTTAGTAGGCTGCAGGGCATGGGTCTTCTCTTAGTCCACCTCATTGTTATCATCCTCCGCAGAGGCATCAGATGACCTGGATATCTGAGGAGAGAGTGACTGAGTCACAATTCAGGCAGAGACAGAACAAATAGGATGGTCCCAGCTGAAGGGGATAGGAGGTTGCCATTCCTGCCTCAGGAGTCCTCCTCTTCTGAGCATGGGCTTCAGTCTGACCTCTAAGCACTCTGTCCCTATCATGGAGGTTACTGTTCCTGTGAACTGAAGCAACTATGGCTCTTCCCTGTGTTTGTATGGTCCCAGGGCCTCATCTCTATCCCCATCATTATATTGGATGAGGTTCAGTTTGCATGATCTGTCTGCACTACCTCAATGTGGAAATGAGCCCAATCTCATCTCTCCACCACTCATCCTCAGGGAGGAGGCATGGGGTGTGCCACAGGAATTTCTGTGTGCTCCCAGGGGATCCCTCAGCTCTGAAAGACAGCTCCATCCTCCTGACTATACTAGTTGATCTCTTCTCTAGACTTCTCTGCTTTTAACACTGAACCCAGAGTGAGTGCTCCTCAGACAACAACTCAGATAAGGAGGCAGGGCCCCTGAGTTCCTATTCTCACTGACTCCATAACCCTGAGATAAATGAGGTTCTGTATGCATATGAGAGGCAGTGTGGATGGATGGACCCTGTGCCTTGATGGAGACACCAGCTAAAGCACGGTGAAGTCTCCCAGGAGGTGTGTATAGGCTTCCCTGAATCCCTGATCTCCCAGGCAGCTTGTGACTGGCAGTTGGGTCACTTGGCTGGAGGTTCAGGGCCAAAGTGTCGACAGTGAAAGGACTTTTCTCAGGGGCTGACCTGCTAGTGCCACAGAGAGCATGCAACTTCTTCCCATGGCACAAGAATGAAAAGCAATCAGCAAATACAGTGGTACAAGTGGTGCTGCTGCTGCTCATATTGTTTAGAACATGGAGAATCTGGTTCAGAGAGGTGCAGTGACCTGCCCATGGTGATATACCTGCACAGGAAGCTGTCTTAAAGACAGAAAGGCAGCAGCGTGTCTCTGGGTGCTGCCTGTAGTGTTTCTGTGACTGCTGTAACTTAGCACATTGGACACTCCAAACCTTGACCTGGAGCAGCCTGGATCCCTTTCTTAATGCCCCACACTGTATCCAGGATTCCCAGGGTGTCCCATGCAATGACATCCTGTATTCTGTGACCAGGTGCTGGGTAGCTGTGCCCTGTAAACAAGGATTTCATGGAGGAACCCCCATGCTCTGTGCTCACCACATACTGGGGACTGCACCCTGTACCTCCCTTCTTCCAGCACCACCCTGTGAAGGCAATGGTTCTGCCACTTGCACCACAGTCAGGATTCTTTGAGACTTCCCTGGGAAGCATGCCTTCCCCAGAGCTAACGATGGGACCCTGTGCTCAGGAAGGACTTGCATCAGACTCTACCACAAGGGAGGTGAGAAGCCTGGATAAAGGCAAGAGAGAAGAGCCACTGGGAGCAGAGATTGGGCCCTGGAGAGCTCATGGCAAGGACAAGCATTCCCTCACTGCGTCCTGGGTGCAGGCTGGTGGTGCTCTGTGTGGTGGGGCACAGGTCCTGAGAGGAGCAGGAGACCTCAGTGCAGCTACTGTGGAAGGATGAGGAGGAATCTCAGGTGCATGCTCTGACCTCAATCTTGCCTAAGATTCATGTCATCCCCATAGTAATATCTCAAACAGGATGCAACTATCCCCCTTCACATATCAGAGTACCCGGTTTCAGGAAGTCTATCAGCCAAAAGCAACTGTGGTTCATGTTCAGCTCTCCTGACCCATTGGTCAGCAACAGCCCAGTCATCTCACTCTCCCCCCAATTCTCAAAACACAGATGCTTACTTGGGCCTGGGCAACTGGTAGCATGACTGGCCAGGATGCTGACACACAAATCCAGGGCTGCTGGCTCTTTTGGCATAGGAGCAGGAACTCAGTGACCAGAAAGAGCAACACACACAAATAGAGACACAAAGCATTTTCATGGAAACCTTCAAGGTCATTCCAGCTTCACATGGGGAAACTGAGGCAAGGTTTCACATCATTCTTCATGTTCTCAAGTATATGTTTTTTCAACTTTAATTTGGTAAACACATGTCCTAGATCCAATTTGCGATACATGGTCTAGCCATATATTTTTCTACCCATGTTTATGATTTAAAAAGAAAAATTGGAAGACCGAATATGAAGTGGAACTGGTCACAGTTACCACTGCCCGCTACTCTTGGCAGTCTTGTTAGTTCACTGTTGATGGATGTGAAACCAAAGGACCTGCAGCTTGAGTTCCACACATTTAAACTGTGTTGTCATTAGCCAGACCCAAGGGTCTTTCTGCTGATTCTCTTCCTCCTGTTTCTTTCCTGGAGCCCTGTAATGGATCTTGGTTTACAGAGTCAGGCAGCACAGTCATAGGCCTGCAGGACCTTCTTTTTAGTCCAAGCATGGTCCATATCTGACTGCAGTGAACACCTGCAGGGCCCCAGATCCTGCTCTGGGACTCTCCTTTCATAAGCCTAGTGTGGATCTCACTTCCTCTACCAAGGCCTTTGTGTGAAGGTAGAGCTGTAGGTGAGAAGTTAGGAGGGTCAAAGTGAGGGCTCCCTGGCTCTTGGGGTTATGACAATTTTGGGCATTCCCACCTGCTCTCTCCATGGCCAGAAGGTTGGAGGGAAGTGAGCTCATGGGCACATATTCATCTCCAGGACCAGCTTCATCCAGATGGCCAGCATTTGTTTCTTCTGACTAAAGAGAGGACAATGAAGGAAATGGCATTACTGACCAGAAAAAACAAGAAGTGAATGAAAATCTGTATTCAATTCAAGTTAGGCACCACTGTGTTGACCACACTGTGATTTTGGAGCTTTCAGGTAGGAAGGCAAAGAACAAATGAAAAGAGAGGAGGTGTGTGAGTCTCTTCCACATTTCCTGGTATCCATCACCATCAGGGGTAAGTCTAGTGTAAAATTCTCCTGGTGATTAACATACCCAAGAGACCCGATGGGTAGGGACAGCCCTGACTGCAGATTGTATGGACTGAATAAGTCTCCCACCTCACCATGTCAGGTCAGCCTCTCAGTGTTGATCAGGGGAAGTATCATGTGGGCAGTCCTGGCCCTACGTGGTGGACCTGTGTCCATGGTACATGTCCAGAATGTTTCAGCATGGGTCACCAGCTGTAGTGAAGTTGAACAGGTCAGCTGCCTGCTCAGTCCTGGCTCCACAGCCAGGAACACAGCTGAGAGATTTCTCAGCTGCGTTTCACAGTCCTCAGTCCACCAGTCTGATTGCTGATACCTTGGCAGCTATCAGAGTCTTACACACAACCTGGGCTCTTCCATTGATTCCTCCATCTGCTAGCACCTGACTCAGTCCATGCTGCACCATTCCTTTTCTAGGTGAGACTCTGTGAGTGGTGTTGCTTGAGGGAAAACCACCACCCAGGATTCCCTGCTCTGCCCACCAGCCATGTCAAGGAGCCTGTGCCTCAGTCCACCTCAGCATATTTATTTCATCCAAACTAGGGACTCTGCACTGATCTGGGGCCCTGAACTGAGCTAAGAGGCCAGGCACAATCCTTCAATGGAGTTCCCCATTATGGGGGATGTGCTGATAGCTCAAGACGTGTGGACTTACAACTGTCCAAAGAGTATGCAGAATGAGTCAAATTCCAATCACCTGGTAAAAGCTGGCTTTCTGTGTTTCTGGATTCAGCATAGGGTCTTGCACTCTCTGTGCCTTGTGGAGAGTGCTCGCAGGACTCAGGGAAAAAAGCTGTGACAGAGGAAGTCAGAAGCATGTGACCCAAGCTGGTACTGCTTGGACATTACCCATGCCCTCCACAGTCGCTCTGGATCTTACTAGTCCTCCAGAGGACTGAAGCCCTGATCATCCAGCACAGGGTTCCTTCTGACACAAGCTTCCCCAGTACAGAGAACTTGGAAGTCCCTCCTAGTCACAGAGATTGCCCTATGTGGCATATCAAGAGCCCCAGTGACTTCTGCTTTCTCTCATTCACCTTCCATTTCACCCCACTGTCTTGCTCACCTAAGCATGATGAGCACAGTGGGCAATGCCAGGTGAGACCTGTCAGCTCCCAAAAGCCACACACTGAAAATGTGGGCACTGGTTTATATATGTGTGTTTTTTGTCCAGAGGGAGATAAGCTCAGGAGGGCAGAAGCATGTTTTCAACATGTTTGCCTGAGTTCCAGGTAAGGGTTATGAGCATAGAGCTCCAATTCAGATGCCAGGACCCTGCAGCTGAGTCATCTCTGCCTCTGAGGATGCTGAGTATATATCCTAATCTTGGGCATCACATGAAATGGAGATGCAGCTCTATCCTTCCCAGCTTCTTAAGCAGTGGGATGTATGAAAGTAGACTGTGCAGGTTCTGGGGTGGAGGCTTCTGGAGGGACTGAGACTGTTCCTTCATCAACCAGATGAGGTGTCCACAGAATTGGAATGTGCTGAGAGAAAACCAGTGACAGTGAAGGAAGAACCTCAAAGTGGAGTTCAGACTTCAATAGCAGACATGCTAGTGGACCTTAGAAAATACCCTTAATTTCTCATTTAGCTTTAGTAGCCTTTTTGTGTCTCTACATTTGATGGCAAGTTGAACTGAGGTAGATTCCTTTTAAGTCTTTGAATTTAAAGGGAATAAAATGCTATGATTTGAGCCACAGTGAAGCCTGAGACACACTGTCCTGTTGTTAAACTGGAGTGTTCATCTCCCTTAGTCAGCAGAGACTTCTCCAAGAATGAGCTGGGATGGCAGAGGAGGCCTACATTCCAAATGTCAGTGATCACAGGTGGTGAAAGTCTTCCTTGGGTTTGGGTGATGAGGGCCTGTAGAATGTAAGGACTCTGTGCTACTTCCCTCTTCCCTGGCCTGAGCTTGGCTTGACACTGACCTTGGTGACAGTGGCTTCTGTCCACTGCTTGCTAGTCTCTGCAGTGGGGCATGGTGGCAACAAAAGAGACTGATCTATCCTTTTCCTGACCATAGGGTCCTGTGAAGTGTAGCTTTGTTGAGGTACTTATACCTGTCTTGGCTTGTGGGGATGCCACAGGGTGGTCATAGCTTTGTTTCCTGGAGCTGCTGTTGCCCAGGTGCTACAGTTTTTATCCATCATGGATGTCTTCATAAGGATTGGGAAGGTTGAGAGTGGTGTGGTTTTTCTAGGCTTCTTGAAGGTGTATGGATCCTGTCTGTCTTGGGACTTGTGGGTCTGACTGTGGTGCTGCTCTGGGAGGCCAGGTGTTGTGAGAAGTAGCAGCTGTGCCCTCTGAACCACATGTTGTGCCAGTGTGGCTTGGATGGGATACAGAGGTCTTGGGCTAGACTACATATTCTGCAAACACATCACCCACTGGGCACCAGATGGGCAACAATCTGGGTGGTCATGTCGCTTCTTATGAAAGAGAAGGTCCTTGAATCTTCAGAGAAACTGTCACTCCTGAAAGAACAGGAATGGCAGGGCAGGTCAGGTTCTCAATGACCCATGCAGTTCACTGGTTTGGAAGGAACTTCTGAAGTCTCTCTCAGACCTGCATTTCTCAGCTGTGACCTACTCTTACCCTGGGATATGACTGCAAACCTAAGTTTAAAAACATGCTGGAGATTGTTCCTGAACTTGAGTCCAGTACATCTGGACACTCCACCAGTGTTGGCTCAGTCTTGCTCAGTAACGGAGCTTTGATCAGTTGGATCAGTCTCCCTGCATTCCAGGGGCTTCTCCAATGTCCTCACCTTCCTGCATTCTCACCCATGTGTCAGTCTTCAGCACACCAGCAGGTGACCACACAGCCACCACACTGCAGGATGGTTCATCTGGATGTCTTTCCTTCACCCCAACAGGTTTGCACATGTGCCTCCCACTGCCTGCTTCCTCAGTGGGGACAGGTATCCCTGCACCACAGAGGATTTAAGAAGACCACTCACATTTCCCACATATTCAATGGTGTCAGACTTGCCTGCACAATGGAAGATGTCCAGAAGCCCCTCACAGCAAGGGCTTGCTCAACTGTAAGTCTTCAGGGCACCACAGCAGGTTCTTCCACTACTCACACTCTGACAGCTTACAGGCCTCTCTTACTGTGTGCTTTCTCAGTGGGTCCAGTCTGCACTGCTCCCCAACATGTGTGAACATGCCCCACACCCTGCCTGCTGACTCAACATGGGGCAGCCTTTCATGTACCTCACCAGTATTCCCTATGCCCATCACACTGCCTGCTTTCTCATTGTACCTCAGTCTTCCTTGCATTCTAAGAGGTAGCCAAAGTCTCCTAAAATTGCTTGCTCAGCTGAGTCATTTGTCCCTATACCCAAGCAGTTTCAGACATGCCCCTCACACTGCCTACTTGCTCAGATGGATCATCATCTATGTACCCCAGCAGGAATCTGTAAGTAACTGATTTCCTGCTTGCTCACTGTGACTGAGTCTTCCCTGCACAGACGATGGATTCACCTTGGCCTTCACATGGTCTTTGCCGAGTGTGGTCATCCTTCTGTGTACCACTACAAGTGTCTGCACACCCCTTCCTGCTTGCTCCCATGGGACAATCTTTCCTACACCCCAGTGGATGTACCCACTGCCCTCACCCTGCCTGATTTTCCACCTGGGTCAGTCTTTCCTGCTCCCAAAAGATGTCCACACTCCCCTAATACTGCCACCTTCTTCACTGTGGGTCAGTCTTCCCTCCAACTTACTAGGGTTCCCCAAGTCCCTCACACCTCCAGCTTGCCTAGTTTGGTTAGTCTTCTCAGTAATGCAGCTGATGTTCACATGCCAATCTCACTGACCACATGCTCATGTTGGTCTGTCCTTAATACACCCAGCATTTTCCCCAAGCATTTTGAAATCATGTGAGCTCCATGTGTTTATTCTTCCCTGCACTGCAACAGATGTACCTGCTTGTTCAAAATTTTAGCTCTCAAGCAAGGGCAAAGATGCCCCTGGACTCATGTGGTCATTGTGCCATGCTGTTTTGAAGTTACAGCTTTAAGCAAGGGAACAGTAAAGACTGGCCTGGTGTGGTCATGGGATCACAATTGACCAAACTTCTAGCTCTAATCAGGGACACAGAGTCCTTTGGTTGGTGTGGTCTTGGGCTGCACTCATCCCTACCTTGCACTCTCTGCTCCATGGCTTATGCACTGGTTCCAATGGGGACAGGTGGAGGTACAGCTGCAGTGCTCTGGAAGACTAGGTGGGCTATACCTCCTTCCACTCAGGGGGATTGCCTGTCGGCCGTGCAGGCTGACTGTGTTATGGCAGGGTGGGGCATCTTTGTTCTTGAAGGTGCTGCAGACATGAGAGGCTCAGCTCAGTTCTAGAGGAGCAGGGCTCCTGACTGGCTGAGGAAATGTTCTGCAGGGAACCTGTGGGTGAAAAGTAAGGACAGTTGGGAAAGCTGTCCCTTCCTGCAGTGAATCCTCAGAGGAAGGACAGATATTAAACATTGAGGTCACACCCAGGGGTGACTTCTCACCTCACACACTTCTGCCCTCCCTCTGCCTTCCCTGCAAGCACAGTCTCTGGTCATCTATCTCTTGCTGCTCTGGACTAGTCCCAGGATGTGTGACTCCCTGTGGTGTGTTTTCAGCCATTTTGCAGGGAGCACCCCCATCCTTCTTCTAGCTTTGCTGACCAAGCCTCTTCAGCCAGGTCATGGAATGTGCCCTGCATGTGGATGTGACTTGGATTCTACCTGCCTACCCCTGCAAGCCCCCCAGGGACAGCAAAGATCCCTCCAAAAAGCAAGCCCCAGAAGCAAACCCACATGTGGTACAGAAACTGCATATTTGTTCTCTTCTGCTTCTCTTTGTAAGTGTCATCTCTGGATAGCTTTTTGGAAGAACTGTCTGTCAGGAAGTTGTTTCCTGCATCCTGAAGACAATATTCACACTATACCCAGTCAGTCTTCTCTTGATCCTACAGGTTTTATCCTCATTATGTTTGTGTGGATGATGTGAGAAACTGGAAGGTGACAAAGGAAATACAATTCCAGGAGTGGCCAAAGTGCTGAAAAGAGAGACAGTTGGGTATGCAGGCATGTCTTGTCTCCACACTTGAGGGGCTGAGGTGGAAGGAGGACTGAAGGCCCAGATGCTCAGTCCAGCCTGTGTTACACACAGAGAACCAATCTCAAAAAGCAAAATACAAAATTTCTGTAAAGAAGAAAGACTCCATCTGCCACAAAACTCCTTCCAGCTGAAACAAGACACAAGTGTTGTGATGGGTCAATCCCTTAAAAATAGAAAGGTAATAGACTATATCTGTGGGAAGGCCCACAGAATGTGTCTCTTCAGGGGATGCAGAGGGATACTGAGGGATGCAGGGTCTCCCCCTTTGAGGGACACAGTAGATCCCTGGGTGGAGTGCCAATGGGAGGGACTGAGAGTATCTCCTGAATCAAGCAGAAGAGGTGCCCACAGAAGTGGAGTGCACTCAGGAAAAACCTGTGACTGTGGAAGGAATGATCTCAAATGGATTTCAGACTTCACCAAAAACATGCAAGTGTGCCTTAGAAAATCATCTTCATTTCTCATTTAGGTTTAGTAGACTGTTAGTTCTTCTAGGTTTGTCTACAACTTGGAGTGGGGTAGATTTTCTGTTGAGACTTTGGTTTGATTAGTAAGTGAACAAAATACTATGATTTAGGCCACAATAAAGCCAGTGACACACTGTACTGTGGTTAACCAGGAGGGTCCATCTCCCTCAGTGAACAGGGACTAAGTTAAAGGAAATAAGTGTAGGATGAAAGTTATATAATAAAGAACTAAATCAGAACTCTAAGAAATAGAATACACATAGCTAATAATGAAATTATTAGCAGAGAGAAGGCTTGATAAAATCATGGTGAGAGCATATTTTAAATTTTAAGTATATTACAGCAATAGAAGTAAAGTAAATAAAATGATGGACAGAGAAGGAAGATTGAAAATAAGACTGATCAATATCTTTGAAGTGGAAAACTGAGAAAAATTAACTTCCATGGAAAAAAGGAAGTTAATCTTCAGGTCAAAAAAGCACATCAGAATTCAGGGGAAAACAAATTGATACAGAATACTAAATATTAAGACACATCCTTGTTAAATTATTGGAATTCAAAAATTAAGGAAAGAAAAATTCAGGCAATTCTCTAGGTCATAAAAAATCAACTGCAAATGTATATATCATGTATTTCTTGGGGAGGTAAAGGGAATTGAACTCAGGGACACTTAACCACTGAACCTCATCCTCAGCCCTTTTTTATTTTTATTTTATATTTTAAGACAGGGTCTCACTAATTTGCTGAGGGCCTCACTAAGTTGTTGAGGCTGCTTTGAACTTGCAATCCTCCTGCCTCAGCCTCCCAAGTCACTGAGATTGTAGGCATGAATCACTGAACCCTGCTATAAATGTATTTTAAATTGAACTAGCTCTAGAAGTCTACACATAACACTGAATGCCACAAGCATGGGATCAGTATCTACAGAATTCTAAAGGAAAGATAGTTACCCCATGTGCAGCCATGATATCAATAAAGTATAAAGTCAGCAGGCAGTAATTCTAAACTATGAGAGATAATGGGGACCCCAAAACCCATGAACCTTTCTTCAAAACCCACTATTTAGAGACAAATCACAATTTAAAACTATTGTTACAGGATGAATGAAAATAAAGTCCTCAGGACTGATGAAACAATGTATAAATGACAAGTGGCAAGTTGCATATCCATTGAAGTATACTGGTAAGAATGTGTAGGGTACATTAAAGAATCAAATTTAGATGCTATAAACTTTAACAATCTTACTATTATTGACAAAAATCAGGATATTATGGAAGAAAAATAAAAGCAAATGTGAGATTACTAATGTCCCATCCCTCAAAACAGAGTCCATGAACACCATAGTCAAATAAGATGTAGCTTTAAAAAGGTTCCAAACTGTTAATATTTTGCAACATTCTTTAATCTTACAAGGATGGTTTATGAAACAAATCTTTGTGGTGAAAAACATTCTGAATTTCAGTAATTCCCCTCAATTTCTCTTCATTTTTACCTATTACTGCTAAATTCAGACCACACTGCTTATATTGTTTTTAAAATATCACATTCCACGTGATCCTATTTCAGGAAAACATACTTAAAAACTCTTTCTAGCCTCAATTTGCTCACATACAAAGAAACATAATGGAATAATGTTTCCTAATGTGATGCCTGCCTGATGGAATTAAGATTAGCAATCAATTTTATTACTTTTTTTTCAATCTTGTTTATTTTTTTTTTATTATAAAATTGTAAACAAATGGGATACATGTTGTTTCTCTGTCTGTACATGGCGTAAAGGCATACCATTTGTGTAATCATAAATCTACATAGGGTAATGTTGTTTGATTCATTCTGCCATTTTTTCCCTCCCCCCCTCCCTCCCACCCTTCCCCTCCATCTATACAGTCGTTCCTTCCTCCATTCCTGCCCTCCTCCCTAAACCCAACTCCAACCACAACACTAACCCTTCCCACCCCCAATTATGTGTCATCATCCACTTATTAGCGATATCATTCTTCCTTTGGTTTTTTGAGATTGGCTTATCTCACTTAGCATGATATTCTCCAGTTTCATCTATTTGCCTGCAAATACCATAATTTTATCATTCTTTATGGGCTGAGTAATATTCCATTGTATATATATACCACATTTTCTTTATCCATTCATCAATTGAAGGACATCTAGGTTGGTTCCACAATCTGGCTATTGTGAACTGAGCAGCTATGAACATTGATGTGGCTGTATCTCTGTAATATGCTGATTTTAAGTCCTTTGGGTATAGGCCAAGGAGTGGGATAGCTGGGTCAAATGGTGTTTCCATTCCAAGTTTTCTAAGGAATCTCCTACTGCTTTCCAGAGTGGCTGCACTAATTTGCAGCCCCACCAGCAATGTAATGAGTGTACCTTTCTCCCCACATCCTCGCCAACACCTGTTGTTGGCTTGTATTCTTGATAATTCGCCATTCTAATTGGGGTGAGATGGAATCTTAGGGTGGTTTTGATTTGCATTTCTCTTATTACTAGAGATGTTGAACATTTTTCCATATGTTTGTTGATTGCTTGTATATCTTCTTCTGTGAAGTGTCTATTCATTTCCTTAGCCCATTTGTTGATTGGATTATTTACATTCTTGGTGTAGAGTTTTTTGAGTTCTTTATAGATTCTGGAGATTAGCGCTCTATCTGAAGTATGATTGGCAAAGATTTTCTCCCACTCTGTAGGCTCTTTCTTTGCATTGCTGATAGTTTCCTTTGCTGAGAGAAAGCTTTTTAGTTTGAATCTATCCCAGTTATTGATTCTTGCTTTTATTTCTTGTGCTATGGGAGTCCTGTTGAGGAAGTCTGGTCCTAAGCCGACATGTTGAAGCTCTGGACCTACTTTTTCTTCTATAAGATGCAAGGTCTCTGGTCTGATTCCGAGATCCTTAATCCATTTTGAGTTTAGTTTCGTGCATGGTGAGAGATATGGGTTTAGTTTCATTCTGTTGCATATGGATTTCCAATTCTCCCAGCACCATTTGTTGAAGAGGCTATCTTTTCTCCATTGCATATTGTTGGAACCTTTGTCTAGTATGAGAAAATTGTATTTATTTGGGTTTGTGTCCGTGTCCTCTATTCTGTACCATTGATCCACCTTTCTATTTTGGTACCAATACCATGCCATTTTTGTTACTATTGCTTTGTAGTAGAGTTGAAGATCTGGTATTGCGATACCCCCTGCTTCACTCTTTCTGCCAAGGATTGCTTTAGCTATTCTGGGTTTTTTATTCTTCCAGATGAATTTCATAATTGCTTGCTCTATTTCTGTAAGGTACATCATTGGGATTTTAATTGGAATTGCATTGAATCTGTATAGCACTTTTGGTAGTATGGCCATTTTGACAATATTAATTCTTCCTATCCAAGAACATGGGAGATCTTTCCATCTTCTAAGGTTTTCTTGAATTTCTTTCTTTAGTGTTCTGTAGTTCTCATTGTAGAGGTCTTTCACCTCTTTTGTGAGATTGATTCCCAAATACTTTATTTTTTTCGAAGCTATTGTGAATGGGGTAGTTTTCCTAATTTCTCTTTCTGAAGATTCATCGCTTATATATAAAAATGCCTTAGATTTATGTGCATTGATCTTATATCCCGCTACTTTACTGAATTCACTTATGAGATCTAAAAGTTTTCTGGTGGAATTTCCTGGTTCCTCTAAGTATACCATCATATCATCAGCAAATAGTGATAGTTTGAGTTCTTCTTTTCCTATTCGTATCCCTTTAATTTCTTTGGTCTGTCTAATTGCTCTGGCTAGAGTTTCAAGGACGATATTGAATAGAAGTGGTGAAAGAGGGCATCCCTGCCTTGTTCCAGTTTTTAGAGGGAATGCTTTCAGTTTTTCACCATTTAGAATGATATTAGCAATGGGTTTAGCATAGATGGCCTTTACAATGTTAAGGAATGTTCCCACTATCCCTATTTTTTCTAGTGTTTTGAGCATGAAGGGGTGCTGTGTTTTATCAAATGCTTTTTCTGCATCTATCGAAATAATCATGTGATTCTTGACTTTAAGTCTATTGATATGGTGAATGACATTTATTGATTTTCTGATGTTGAACCAACCTTGCATCCCTGGGATGAAACCCACTTGATCATGGTGCACTATCTTTTTAATATGTTTTTGTATGCGATTTGCTAAAATTTTGTTTAGAATTTTTGCGTCGATGTTCATTAAGGATATTGGTCTGAAATTTTCTTTCCTCAATGTGTCTCTGTCTGGTTTAGGAATCAGGGTAATATTGGCTTCATAGAATGAGTTTGGGAGAGTTCCCTCCTCTTCTATTTTCTGGAATACTTTGAGAAGTATTGGAATGAGTTCTTCTTTAAAAGTTTTGTAGAACTCGGCTGAGAACCCATCTGGTCCTGGACTTTTCTTTGTTGGTAGGCTTTTGATGACTTCTTCTATTTCATTACTTGAAATTGGTCTATTTAAATTGTGTATGTCCTCCTCGTTCAGTTTAGGCAATTCATATGTCTCTAGAAACCTGTTGATGTCTTCGAAATTTTCTATTTTGTTGGAGTATAGATTTTCAAAATAGCTTCTAATTATGTTTTGTATTTCGGTCGTGTCTGTTGTGATAGTTCCTTGTTCATTCCGAATTTTAGTGATTTGGGTTTTCTCTCGTCTTCTCTTTGTTAGTGTGGCTAAAGGTTTATCAATTTTGTTTATTTTTTCGAAGAACCAACTATTTATTTTGTCAATATTTTGTATTGTTTCTTTCGTTTCAATTTTGTTGATTTCAGCTCTCAGTTTAACTATTTCCTGTCTTCTACTACTTTTGGTGTTGGTCTGTTCTTCTTTTTCTAGGGCTTTGAGTTGTAGTGTTAGGTCATTTATTTTTTGAGTTTTACTTCTTTTATTAAATGCGCTCCATGAAATAAATCTTCCTCTAAGTACCGCTTTCATAGTGTCCCAGAGATTTTGATATTTTGTTTCTTTGTTCTCGTTTACCTCTAAGAATTTTTTAATTTCCTTCCTAATATCTTCTGTTATCCATTCATCATATAGTAGCATATTGTTTAATCTCCAGGTGTTGGAGTAGTTTCTGTTTTTTACTCTTTCATTAATTTGTAACTTCAATCCATTATGATCTGATAGAATACAAGGTAGTGTCTCTATCTTCTTGTATTTGCTGACATTAGCTTTGTGGCATAATATATGGTCTATTTTAGAGAAGGATCCATGTGCTGCTGAGAAGAAAGTGTATTCGCTCTTGGTTGGATGGTATATTCTATAAATGTCTGTTAAGTCTAAATTATTGATTGTGTTATTGAGATCTATGGTTTCTTTGTTCAATTTTTGTTTGGAAGATCTGTCCAGTGGTGAAAGAGGCGTGTTAAAATCACCTAGTATTATTGTGTTATGGTCTATTTGGTTTCTAAAATTGAGAAGGATTTGTTTAACATACATGGATGAGCCACTGTTTGGGGCATAGATGTTTATGATTGTTATATCTTGCTGATTTATGCTTCCCTTAAGCAGTATGAAATATCCTTCTTTATCCCTTCTAACTAACATTGGCTTGAAGTCCCACATTATCTGAAATGAGGATGGATACTCCAGCTTTTTTGCTGAGCCCATGTGCATGGTATGTTTTTCCCCATCCTTTCACCTTTAGTCTATGGGTATCTCTTTCTATCAATCTTCTTTAATATTTAAATTCTTTATTAAATAAAATAAGAGTATTTCTCTATTTAAAAATATAAAATGTCATAATGAGTTCTACAATGATACCTTTCACATGTATTTAAAAATAATAGGTATTTCCACAAGTGCTACCTTATAAAAGCATATACATTTCATTTTCAGAAATGGTTATAATCTTATTTAAGGGAAAATTGAAAGTACATGCTAATATTCTAACAAAATCACTAATCCTATAAAAATTAAATACTCAAACAGGAAGAAAAGAATTTAGATCTTTTGTTCTCTTTTTTTTTCTTTTCTTATGTTTTCATTTTTAGCCATAGGTAATTCTTCTGTTAGTAATCAAAAACTTATCTCAAATAAAATTATAGGCATACTGTTTTTTAAAAAACTATAAAGTGTTTAAAATACATAGCACACAGAATGGTGTTATGATATTATATTTTTGGAGGAGGAAAATAAAAAATTTATATTGGCTTGTATATTCATAAAAAATCTCTAGAACAATACAAATTGACTGTGTTGATAACATGTTAACTTGAATTAATTTAAATCTTACATACTTGTATTAGCACTCCCTCTTTGTGTTCATATATTTATATATATTTATAAATATAATGCATTTTTTCAATAATAGTTATTTCTCAAATTCCATGAACCTAAGAAGCAACTGCAGTAAAGCAAAATCTCCCCCACTCCAATAGCCTATTTGTTCATGGAAAAAGTGTCTTAAAGTAATCAAGTCCTCCCTTACCCAGGAGCCCCATTGATAGAATTGCAAATTATTACAACCATTTTGTAAAGCAGTACGACATTTCATCAAAAGACTAATGAAACAAAATAGACAAACCCTTAGACACACAAACAAAGAGAATGAGAGAGAAAACTCAAATTACTAAAATTTGTGATGAAAATGGAAACAAGACAGACACCACTGAGATACATAACATAATGAGAAGCTACTTCAAAAATCTGTATTACAACAAAATAGAAACTACCGAAGACATTGACAAATTTCTAGAGACATAAGATCCTCCCAAGCTGAACCAGGATGACAAACACAATTTAAACAGATCAATAACAAGCAATGAAATAGAAGAAGCCATTAAAAAATACCATCCAAGAAAAGCCCAGGACCAAATGGATTCTCAGCCGAGTTCTACAAGACCTTCAAAGAACTCATTCCAATACTTCTCAAAGTATTCCAGAAAATAGAAAAGGAGGGTAACCTGCCAAACTTATACTATGAAGCTTATATCACCCTCATACCCAAACCAGGCAAAGACACATCAAGGAAAGAAAATTTTAGACCAATATCCTTGATGAATATAAATGCAAAGATCCTTAAAAGAATATTGGCAAACTGTATCCAAAACATATTAAGAGAATTGTTCACCACAATCAAGTGGGGTTCATCCCTGGAATGCAAGGATAGATTAACATCTGTAAATCAATAAACCCACTCCATCATGTCAATAGACTTAAGGATAAGAATCATATGGTTATTTCCATTGATGCAGAAAAAGCGTTCAAAAAAATATAACACCCCTTCATGCTCAAAACACTAGAAAAAATAGGGATAGTAGGAACATACCTGAACATTGTAAAGGCTATTTATGCTAAGCCCATGGCCAACATCATTCTTAATGGAGAAAAACTGAAACCATTCCCTTTAAAAACCAGAAGAGAACAGGGATGTCCTTTTTCACCACTTCTATTCAACATTGTCCATGAAAATCTAGCCAGAGCAATTAGGCAGACTAAAGAAATTAAAGGGATATGAATAGGAAAAGAAGAACTTAAGCTGTCACTATTTGCTGATGACATCATTCAATATTTAGAGGATCCAAAAAACTCCTCCAGAAAACTTCTAGACCTCATCAATGAATTTGGCAAAATAGCAGGCTATAAAATCAACATGCATAAATCTAAAGCATTTTTATACACAAGCGATGAAACATCTAAAAGGGAAATGAGGAAAACAACTCCATTTCCAATAGCCTCAAAAAAAAAATAAAATACTTGGGAATCAATCTAACCAAAGAGGTAAAATATCTCTACAATGAAAACTGCAAAACAATGAAGAAAGAAATTGAGGAAGATCTTAGAAGATGGAAAGATCTCCCATGTTCTTGGAGAGGTAGAATTAATATTGTCAAAATGGCCATACTACCTAAAGTGCTATACAGATTCAATGCAATTCCAATTAAAATCCCAATTATGTACCTTACAGAAATAGAGAAAGCAATCATGAAATTCATCTGGAAGAATAAGAAACCCAGAATAGCTAAAGCAATCCTTAGCAGGAAGAATGAAACAATGGGTATCACAATACCAGAACTTGAACGATACTACAAAGCAATAGTAACAAAAACAACATGGTATTGGCACCAAAATAGACAGGTAGATCAATGGTACAGAATAGAGGAAATGGAAACAAACCCAAATAAATACAATTTTCGCATACTAGACAAAGGTGTCAAAAATATGCAACGGAGAAAAGATAGCCCCTTCAGTAAATGGTGCTGGGAAAACTGGAAATCCACATGCAACAGACTGAAACTAAACCCCTATCTCTCACACTGCACAAAAATCAACTCACAATGGATCAAGGACCTTGAAATCAGAACAGAGACCCTGCATCTTGCAGAAGAAAAAGTAGGTCAAAAACTTCAACTTGTTGGCTTAGGATAAGACATCCTTAACAGGACTCCAATAGCATAAGAAATAAAAGCAGCAATCAATAACTGGGACAGATTCAAACTAAATAGCTTTCTCTCAGCAAAGGTAGCTATCAGCAATGCAAAGAGAGAGCCTACAGAGTGCGAGAAAATCTTTGCCACTCATACTTCAGATAGTGCACTAATTTCCAGAATATATAAAGAACACAAATCACTCTACACCAAGAATACAAATAAGTCAATCAACAAGTGGGCTAAGGAAATGAAGACACTTCACAGAAGGAGATCTATAAGCAATCAACACACATGAAAAAAAAATGTTTACCATCTTTAGTAATAAGAGAAATTCAAATCAAAACTCTCCTAAGATTCCATCTCGCCCCGATTAGAATGGTGATTATCAAGAATACAAGCAACAATAGGTGTTGGCGAGGATGTGGGGAAAAAGGTACACTCATGCATTGCTGGTGGGGCTGCAAATTAGTTCAGCCACTCTGGAAAGCAGTGTGGAGATTCCTTAGAAATCTGGAATGGACCCACCATTTGACCCAGCTATCCCACTCCTTGGCCTATACCCAAAGGACTTAAAATCAGCATACTATAGAGATACAGACACATCAATGTTCATAACTGCTCAATTCACAATAACCAGATTGTGGAACCAACCTAGATGTTCTTCAATTGATGAATGGATAAAGAAACTGTGATATATATATATATATATATATATATATATATATATATATATATATATATTACTCAGCTATAAAGAATAATAAAATCATGGCATTTGCAGGGAAATGGATAAAATTGGAGAATATCATGCTATGTGAGATAAGCTGATCTCAAAAAATCAAAGGATCTTGCTGATAAGCAGATGATGACACATAATGGAAGGTGGGAGGGGGGAAAGAATGGAGGAAGAAGGGACTGAATAGAGGGAAAGGAGGGGTGGGAGATGTGGGTGGGAGGAAAAAATAACAGAATGAATCAAACACCATTACCCTATATAAATGTATGATACTCAAATGGTATGCCTTTATACTCCATGTGCAAATATAAATCATTTGTTTACAATAAAATAAAAAAAGACTAATGAATGCACCATATGACACAGCTATCCCACTCCTTGATATTTCTCCAAAAGAACTAAATTGAGCAAACTATAATGACACATGCATACCAATGTTTGGAGCAGCAGAAGCTACAATAACCAAGATATGAGACCAGCCTTGGTGCCCTCAGAGAAAAGGATAAAGAAAATGTGGCATATATACCCAAGGAAGTTTTACTCAGCCATGAAGAACAATGAAATTTTGTCATGCATTGCCGAATGGATGGAACATAAGAACATCCTGCTAAGTGAAATAAGCCAGAATCACAAAGTCAAGGGTGAATGTTTTTCTCACATGTAGAAATTAGAGAGAAATGAGAAATTTTCCAAACATGGATCTCATGAAAATAAAAGGTAGAACTATAGAGTAGAAGAAAATGAAAAGGTAGGGAAGAGGAATAGGAAATGGACAGGAACCATGGAATGCAACTTATCAAACCAAGCTATGTGCTTGTATAAACATATCATGATGTATTCCACTTTGATGTATAAATATAATGCATCAAGTTAAAAATAAATTAATAAAAGGAAGATCACTAGAAAAGAGGATGGGTATTGGGGAGGGATGAGGGGAAGGAAGAGGATAGTAGTGGGGACTGAAATGGAGCAAATAACAAAATATTGATTTATTAATAAACAAGAATGAATCTCATTTATGTTTAACTATAACTCAGTAATAAAAAATAAAAATAAAGTGAGAGAGCTGTTCAATTCAAGGTGCCTAGACTATAACCAAAAACAACTGTAATGGAGTGAAAGGATGCACATTAAAATAAGGACAGACAATTATGTATCAGTAGACACACACACACAGCACTCTTCCTCTTTGAGATTAGAGATGACATAGAAATGCAGAGAGAGAAACAGATACTTAAATGAAGTCATTAATTATAGACTTAAATACTCCTTTGACTTCAAAGAAAAGAGTAGCATAAAAACACTATTCTGACATTTTTTGTTAGTTTGAAATTAGAGAGAAAGTTTTTTGGGGGAATGCAGGATTAGCCAGTTGTGGTGGCACACACCTGTAATGCCAGTGGCTTGGGAGGCTGAGGCAGGAGGATCACAAGTTCAAAGTCAGCCTCAGCAATGGCAAGGCACTAAGCAAATCAGTGAGACCCTGTCTGTAAAATAAAATACAAAATAAGGCTGGTGATGTGACTCACTTGTACCATGAACAAAGAGAAAGAGAAAATACAGAATTATTCTTGTTTCCTCCACATTAGAATTAAGTATTGATTTTTTAGACCAGTGTTCCAAACTTCAAACCCAGAGGAATTGTGAAAAAAGAGCAATGATCCAGGTCATGCCCTCTCTGTGTACTCACCTGATACATCACATTTAAACAGAACTGGTGTGCCCTTGCAGAGGAAGGGGGCTGAGCCACAGTGGGAACACCTTCTTCCTCTGCCTACACATTTTACAAAGGGGAGTGGGAGTTTTCTAAATGCACTCACTAAGCAGAGGCATAGTCATTTAAGTCAGAGCTAGGTTTATATTCAGAAAATGGGGTACCTCCTCAAGGCCATTAATGAAATGACTACAAGGAAATAGAGATGGAGTAATTGATTTCAAACACTAAGAAGGTCAAGTTGAACCCGTCAGTATTTTAGTCAAAAATAAGCACAGTCCTTCAACCAAATGTAATTAAATCACTGCTGTAATTCCAAGTCTTAATAACCATAGCCAAAATGTCAACTGGACCACAAAATATTTCTTAAAGTGTTTTTAAAAATACTTCATATCAATTTTGTTTATTTTTTCAAAGAACCAACTATTTATTTTGTCAACTTTTGTATTGTTTCTTTCGTTTCAATTTCGTTGATTTCAGCTCTGAGTTTAACTATTTCCTGTCTTCTACTACTTTTGGTGTTGGTCTGTTCTTCTTTTTCTAGGGCTTTGAGCTATAGTGTTAGGTCATTTATTTTTTGAGTTTTACTTCTTTTATTAAATGCGCTCCATGAAATAAATCTTCCTCTAAGTACCGCTTTCATAGTGTCCCAGAGATTTTGATATGATGTTTCTTTGTTCTCGTTTACCTCTAAGAATTTTTTAATTTCCTTCCTAATATCTTCTGTTATCCATTCATCATATAATAGCATATTGTTTAATCTCCAGATGTTGGAGTAGTTTCTGCTTTTTACTCTTTCATTAATTTGTAACTTCAATCCATTATGATCTGATAGAATACAAGGTAGTGTCTCTATCTTCTTGTATTTGCTGACATTAGCTTTGTGGCATAATATATGGTCTATTTTAGAGAAGGAGCCATGTGCTGCTGAGAAGAAAGTGTATTCGCTCTTGGTTGGATGGTACATTCTATAAATGTCTGTTAAGTATAAACTATTGATTGTGTTATTGAGATCTATGGTTTCTTTGATCAATTTTTGTTTGGAAGATCTGTCCAGTGGTGAGAGAGGTGTGTTAAAATCACCAAGTATTATTGTGTTATGGTCTATTTGGTTTCTAAAATTGAGAAGGATTTCTTTGACATACATGGATGAGCCACTGTTTGGGGCATAGATGTTTATGATTGTTATATCTTGCTGATTTATGCTTCCCTTAAGCAGTATGAAATGTCCTTCCTTATCCCTTCTGACTAACATTGGCTTGAAGTCCACATTATCTGAAATGAGAATGGATACTCCAGCTTTTTTGCTGAGTCCATGTGCATGGTATGTTTTTCCCCATCCTTTCACCTTTAGTCTATGGGTATCCTTTAGCCACACTAACAAAGAGAAGACGAGAGAAAACCCAAATCACTAAAATTCGGAATGAACAAGGAAATATCACAACAGACATGACTGAAATACAAAACATAATTAGAAGCTATTTTGAAAATCCATACTCCAGCAAAATAGAAAATTTTGAAGACATCAACAGGTTTCTAGAGACATATGAATTGCCTAAACTGAACGAGGAGGACATACACAATTTAAATAGACCAATTTCAAGTAATGAAATAGAAGAAGTCATCAAAAGCCTACCAACAAAGAAAAGTCCAGGACCAGATGGGTTCTCAGCCGAGTTCTTCAAAACCTTTAAAGAAGAGCTCATTCCAATAGTTCTCAAAGTATTCCAGAAAATAGAAGAGGAGGGAACCCTCCCAAACTCATTCTATGAAGCCAATATTACCCTGATACCTAAACCAGACAGAGACACATTGAGGAAAGAAAATTTCAGACCAATATCCTTAATGAACATCGACGCAAAAATTCTCAACAAAATTTTAGCAAATTGCATACAAAAATATATTAAAAAGATAGTGCACCATGATCAAGTGGGTTTCATCCCAGGGATGCAAGGTTGGTTCAACATCAGGAAATCAATAAATGTAATTCACCATATCAATAGACTTAAAGTCAAGAATCACATGATTACTTTGATAGATGCAGAAAAAGCATTTGATAATATACAGCACCCCTTCATGCTCAAAACACTAGAAAAAATAGGGATAGTGGGAACATTCCTTAACATTGTAAAGGCCATCTACGCTAAGCCCATGGCTAATATTATTCTAAATGGTGACAAACTGAAAGCATTCCCTCTAAAAACTGGAACAAGGCAGGGATGCCCTCTTTCACCACTTCTATTCACTATCATCCTTGAAACTCTAGCCAGAGCAATTAGACCCACCAAAGAAATAAAAGGGATACGAATAGGAAAAGAAGAACTCAAACTATCCCTATTTGCTGATGATATGATTGTATACTTAGAGGAACCAGGAAATTCCACCAGAAAACCTTTAGATCTCATAAGTGAATTCAGTAAAGTAGCAGGATATAAGATCAATGCACATAAATCTAAGGCATTTCTATACATGAGCAATGAATCTTCAGAAAGAGAAATTAGGAAAACTACCCCATTCACAATAGCTTCGAAAAAAATAAAATATTTGGGAATCAATCTCACAAAAGAGGTGAAAGACCTCTTCAATGAGAACTACAGAACAGTAAAGAAAGAAATTCAAGAAAACCTTAGAAGATGGAAAGATCTCCCATGTTCTTGGATAGGAAGAATTAATATTGTCAAAATGGCCATACTACCAAAAGTACTATACAGATTCAATGCAATTCCAATTAAAATCCCAATGATTTAACTTACAGAAATTGAGCAAGCAATTATGAAATTCATCTAGAAGAATAAAAAACCCACAATAGCTAAAGCAATCCTTGGCAGAAAGAGTGAGGCAGGGGGTATCGCAATACCAGATCTTCAACTCTACTACAAAGCAAAAGTAACAAAAATGGCATGGTATTGGTACCAAAATAGAAAGGTGGATCAATGGTACAGAATAGAGGACACGGACACAAACCCAAATAAATACAATTTTCTCATACTAGATAAAGGGGCCAAAAATATGCAATGGAGAAAAGATAGCCTCTTCAACAAATGGTGCTGAGAGAATTGGAAATCCATATGCAACAGAATGAAACTAAACCCATATCTCTCACCATGCACAAAACTAAACTCAAAATGGATTAAGGATCTCGGAATCAGACCAGAGACCTTGCATCTTATAGAAGAAAAAGTAGGTCCAGAGCTTCAACATGTCGGCTTAGGACCACACTTCCTCAACAGGACTCCCATAGCACAAGAAATAAAAGCAAGAATTAATAACTGGGATAGATTCAAACTAAAAAGCTTTCTCTCAGCAAAGGAAACTATCAGCAATGCAAAGAAAGAGCCTACAGAGTGGGAGAAAATCTTTGCCAATCATACTTCAGATAGAGCACTAATCTCCAGAATCTATAAAGAACTCAAAAAACTCTACACCAAGAATGCAAACAATCCAATCGAGAAATGGGCTAAGGAAATGGATAGACACTTCACCGAAGAAGTTCTACAAGCAATCAACAAACATATGGAAAAATGTTCAACATCTCTAGTAATAAGAGAAATGCAAATCAAAACCACCCTAAGATTCCATCTCACCCCAATTAGAATGGCGATTATCAAGAATACAAGCAACAACAGGTGTTGGCGAGGATGTGGGGAGAAAGGTACCCTCATACACTGCTGGTGGGGCTGCAAATTAGTGCAGCCACTCTGGAAAGCAGTACAGAGATTCCTTAGAAAACTTGGAATGGAACCACCATTTGACCCAGCTATCCCACTCCTTGGCCTATACCCAAAGGACTTAAAATCAGTATATTACAGAGATACAGCCACATCAATGTTCATAGCTGCTCAGTTCACAATAGACAGATTGTGGAACCAACCTAGATGTCCTTCAATTGATGAATGGATAAAGAAAACGTGGTATATATATACAATGGAATATTACTCTGCCATAAAGAATGATAAAATTATGGCATTTGCAGGCAAATGGATGAAACTGGAGAATATCATGCTAAGTGAGATAAGCCAATCTCAAAAAACCAAAGGAAGAATGATATTGCTAATAAGTGGATGAGGACACATAATGGGGGGTGGGAAGAATTAGTGTTAGGGTTAGAGTTAGGTGTAGTGAGGGGGGCAAGAATGGAGGAAGGAAGGAGTGTATAGAGGGAAAAGAGGGGTGGGAGGGGTGGAGGGAAGGGAAAAAAATAACAGAATGAATCAAACATTACCCTATGTAAATTTATGATTACACAAATGGTATGCCTTTACGCCATGTACAAACAGAAACAACATGTATCCCATTTGTGTACAATAAAAAAATAAAAATAAAAATAAAATACTTCATAAATCATTCTGTAAGTTAAATAAATTTTTTCATGTTTGTTCCCAAATGTCTTTGTGTCAGTGTACACACATATTTATATGTGGAAAAGTCTAGAGAAGAATTCATGGGTATTTATTGAGATAACATATATTTATGCTTTAGAAAATATATAGTTTTATTCTGAAAATTATAATTGTATAAAGAGTCCAAAAATTTACTTTCTTCATCTGTAAGGTAATCGAATACCTTATTTCATGTTTTATAATTGCACTTATTTCTAATCATCATAAATAGAAAAATTATTAAACAGCTTAGTCTCCCATTGTTTTTAATTAAAGTGAATAATGAAAAATCTTTAGAAAAAGTTAATTCAAGTCAGTTCTTTTATGTAAACAACTGATCCACATTTGTCTCACTCTTAGGTAAGATTTAAATGCAGCTCACCTACAATGCATGTAACACAATGCAGATAAAACAGGGACTACAGATGTTATTGCAAAATGACATTTTGTTTTGTTTCATATGATGCCTTCTTTTCTCATAATATCTTTGTAGCAGTTGTTAGATGCTAATTATAAATCTTGAAAATTCCCAATCATCCAAATAGACAAGTAGACACTGATTTATATTAAAATAGAAATCATGCATTTTAGGTTTTAATCATATAAATACATAACATGATTGCTGGTCTATTAGTGTTTTGAATTGTATACATTTGTACACTCCTGTTACAACTCAGGAGTATTTTTAAAGGTAATGAAATTGAAAACACCACTCTCACCAATGCAGGGATACTTTTATTACTGCTGTCAAGGCAGAGTCTTGTATCTAAATGCATATAACATAAAAATTTAAAACTTAAAATTCAATGAAAATGGAGTACTTAGCACCACATAAAAAACCTTCTAAATTCCTGTTTTGGCAGTGCTCAATTATTATGAGAAAACAGCACTCAGTATAGAACAAACTTCCCCATTGGAACAACCCCACTCTGATTTGTGCAATGAAGCTCTTGTCTGATCTGCACCAACAGATAAATTCAGTTAATTTTAAAGAGCTCATATAGAAAGACCCAGGTTGAAATAAAAATGTGAGGAAGAAAACAATCCTCATAAAATGAAACAAGGCTGGCTTGCTATAGGAGGACATAACATCTATCAGTAAAATGAAGAAGCTGTTTCAGAAAAAAAAAAAGATAAAAATGAGATGCCTATATAAAGAAAAAGGGAATGAAAGATGACTTTGTTTATACAAAATGAAAAGTGTTGGAGCCAAAAAAAGGCCATTTACTGTTACATGAGTTGTGGACATTTTCCACACTGGATGCTGAGGTAAAAGGTCATTTACAGGTACATGAGTTGTGGGCATTTTCCACACTGAATGCTGAGGTCCAGGGTGTTCACTTTGTTCTGAATGGTTTTAGTCTAACTGACATCTACTCAGACATCATTCCTGTCCACTGTATTCTCCAGTCACCTAACCCTACACTGTTCATGTCCTTCAAGGCACTTACTATACTATCCATTTTCCCCACTGCTCCAGAAGTACACAATTCAGTGTTAATTTGTTCACCACAGTAACCCTGGCATATAACATAGTGCCTAGCACATAGTAGGCATGTGTTATGGAAATATTTCACAGGAAAACACCTAGATACCAACGGTCCCCAAAAGATGAAGTGTAACATTTTAAGGATGGATTCTGGAGCTTTCACCTCATCAAAATAACACCCTTCCCCATTGATTGTGTAGTATTAGTCAACTCAACATTGTGAAAAATGTTCACAGATTTTTAACAGAATCCCCAAATTTAATCTTCTCTGAAAATAAAAGATTGGGTTCTTCCTCCAAAGGATATCTGTATCTGCAAGAGAGGGCACACCTATAGGTAGTGGGGGTTTTTGTATCATTTTTTTGTGATAGGAAAAGAAACATTCATTCACTGACAAAGTTTAGTCACCGTGTACTTATTGCAGGAACAAAAATCTCAAGTGATGCTTGATTTTATATCATTGTGATTGGGCCCAGGTAGCTGACAAAGCATTTTTATTTGTGGTTGAGTCAGTGAGGGTATTTCTGGAAGAAAGTAGTTTGAAATGGTAGATGGAGTAAGAAGATTAACCCCTCAACACAGGTGAACATCATCCCTTGAGGGTCTGAATAAAATAAAAACATGAAGGAAGGACAAATTTACTTCCTTTTTGAGCTAGAACATGGATTCTGCCCTCAGATTGGCATTTCTTGTTCTCAGGCCTTTAGACTCCTTCCAGGATTTAGGCCAGTGTCTGCCCTGACCCCCTTCTTGGGCTTCAGATTAGACTGAATTACACCTCCAAGTTTTTCTAGTTCTCAGAGTGCAGATTACAATAATTCTTGCTTGGTCTCCATTACCATCTGAGCCTTGAAAAATTAACAATAGAGAAATACAACCAATAGAATATATATATATATATATATATATATATATATATATATAGAGAGAGAGAGAGAGAGAGAGAGAGAGAGAGAATGTAGTAGATAGAGAAATTGATAGATAGATAGATAGATAGATAGATAAAAACAGTCTAAGATCAACTGACTAGTAAATACAACTGAAAAACAAGAAGTCAACTAAATTCACAGCAATATCTTACCTCAGAAGAATAATCCATTCACAAGGGTTTTGGGACTAAAACTCGACAATGGAGAACTTAAAAGCATTTAAAATATAAACTTATAATTGGAATATGAGGTTAATATTAGGATGTCATGAATAGGAAAACTTAAGCTATATTCAAGGATGAAAATTAGAGAGTATATTAGTAAATATATTTTCTATTAGATTTTTATAATCCTATTACTTTTTAGAACAAGTTTAAAATCTTTTCATGTTCTGGAAACCTGAAAAAAAATCATATCAAACCAAATAGCAAGTAAGGAACCTTTTAAAATTGGAAAAAGTTAATATAAAGCTCATAAAGTTTTAAAAATAATAATATCAAGGCAAATTTAACCCCAGTTGTAAGACTGATATATAAGGGGCAATTGGATTTAGATAATAATTAAAAATCACCCACATGTCTATGAACCAAAGAGTAAATAAATTATAGCAATAAGATCTGCAAGTAGATGCCCCATATCTTTCACTCATTATACATTTATCCAAATACATTTTTCTGGAATCCAACAAAATAATTATTTTTTAAATTTACAATCTTATGTGCCTTGAGTGAGTCACAA